>NC_142250.1:29389291-29689291 GCF_052056855.1 Sturnus vulgaris
GGAATACTTCGTCTAAATTCTACATTTGTCTTAATATGCAGTTACGTGTTGTCAGTTTACCCACCCGCAATGATTGCTAGCACACACTGCAGACTCCAGTTGTTTTTGTCTTTTACTTTCATTCATATATGTAAAAAAATTCATTTTAGTAAATGTATAAGGTATTAACTACACTTGATATATAATAAGGTTATCAGCTCAATTTTCTTGCAATCAGTTTAGTGACTGATTATGCAGCTGTTTCTGTGCAATGAAAGAGGTAAACAAATCACATCCCTAAATATACAGATGGAATAAAATTAAGGGAGAAGGCTGAACTGCAGTGCAATTATTGAATTAGTGGGGTTTTTAATTGACTACAACTTTTCAGTTTGTATTTTCAAAACGTTTTATTAAGTTTTAGCAATTTATAGAGGATTTTTTTTTAAACCAGCAACAGTTAAGCCTTCAAAGTCTAATCCCTTTAAATAAAGCTGTTTAAAGTTGAAGAAAGTTTCAAAAAATATATGTTTGAGCCATTAATAATTTTCTGGTGGAGAATCCCGATTAAATGATACATATCCAAAGTATTTTTTAGAATTCAAACCTTATAAGAGGAAAATTGAGTTCAACCCTTGTAGAGTTAAATATGGCTATGCTAAATAAATGGTAGTACTAAAGTGCCTGCATTTTAATTATTCTGGGCTTAGCACTGTGCACAATAATGAAATGGATGTATGGAACATACAGTGCAGAATTTGGAGGGGACCAGGAGCATTAATTCTTTTGTGCCGGTGGATGGCACGTTATGTAGACAGACATATGATAGCAATTAAGTTTCCTTTCCTGCAGATTTTCTATAAATGGTCAATAACTTGCTTTTAGAAGGACTATTTTAAACTTGTCAAAAATGGTTCCTGATCTGCTTTACTTGAGCCTGGATTTCTTTCACAAAGAAGCAGTATATAAAAATTCAGAGTGATACTTTTGTGAAGGAGATATCTTATATCCTTTTTTACTCCATGTGGAATTTGTTTTATGGAGATGATGATCATGTTAACTTTGGTTGCATATCTCCATGGTGATTTCTGAGAAATATGGTTGGAGTGCAAATGTATATTTATATGGAAACGGTGTCTTTTGGTATCAAAACCAGGTGAAACTGCATTGAATTCCATAGAGTCACTAATTCACCCCATCTTTGTGTCTGTCCCTACTTTTTATCTCATGCACAGAGAGAGAGAGAGGTGTATAATTCTTGTTCTCAAAACTCTGCAAAGAGTAGGAGTGGAGTGATATTATATGACTTCTTAATATTAGATAATTTCAAGATGATGACTTTGGAAATATTTACTTCATTGTAATGTAGATTTTTTCCAAAAATTTTTATGGAAACGGATGGATTATTTTAATTCTGGCATGGATCACAATGATCCTAGGTACAAGAGAATTTAGATTAATTCAGTGCAACAAAAGAACTTAATTTTGGAATTACTTTTGATTGTTGTGTGTTGAGGTCTCACAATAAAATAAAGCATTTTCAGTTCTTTGAGCAGACTCCTCAGACCATGTCTTGCCTTTTTTATTATTTCTATTCATAAAGAACTTTTCTACACAGCACTGATGAGGCCACTTCTGTAGTGCTGTTTCTAGGTCTGGGCTCCCCTGTATAAGAAAGGCATTGACTTACTGGAGTGAGTCCAGGAAAGGACCATGAACTGAATTAAGGGACTGGAGCATCTTTCATGTGAGGAGAGGCTGAGAAAGCAAACAGTGTTCAGTATGGAGAAGAGAAGGCTCTGGAGGACTTTATCAACATGTACAAATAGCTGTGGGTTGGATGAAGAATAGGGAGCCAGACTCCTCTCAGTAATATCCAGTGGCAAATCAAGAGGCACAAATTATTACCTGTGAAATTCCATCAGAACGTGATAATTTTTTACTGTGGTAGTGGTCCAAGAGTGAAATAGATAACTCAGAGTGATTGTCAACTCTTCATCTCAGAAGATACTCAAAATCCAGGTGAGCACAGTCTTGACTCTGGGTGACCTAGGGCAGAGTGTTGGACAAGGTGATCTCAAGAAGTCCCTTCCCACCTCAGCCATTCTGTGATTCTGTGAGGTGGATGTGACAACCCTTAAGTATCTATTCTACTTTATTTATGTGGTGTCTTTTCACTTTATGGATATGTATGTTGCATAATGAAGCTGGATGATTTTCACCTCTGGAATAAGTCACATTTGGGTCTTTTTTATTACCTTAATCAGCAAAAATACATATACTGTTTTAACCTGCCCCTGTGATCATCTAGGGATTAATCTGACATAAGTAATTTTATGCAATTTCACATCACACTTCCTGAAACTTACCATGATAAATTAGAAGCTTTTTTCCTGTTTGCATCTCTAAATTGATAAGCCCTTTCATCTTATGTACAGTTGTTCATACAAGCTGAGATCTGTTGGAAGGTCTGACTTCCTTCTTTGAGCAATGTCATTGATTCATGGCTGAACCAGGATGCCACTTATGTCACCATCACTAAGGCAATCCAGCACTGTCAGGCTTTCATAGTTTGTCTGCTGTCATTTGTTGATGCTGAGGATGTTTAAATCTGTGCAGAAACCTCCCACTCCCGAAGGACTATGCAAAGCCTTTTGTATCTGGCAACCAGTTCTGGAGTACTCAAGGCCTACTGTAAGCAGAGGAACATTTTTCTAAACATTTGTAGGGGTATGTTGCAAATTGAACAGGTGTTTGATTTGGTAAACCTGTGAGTTAATGCTTTTATATTGCCTGAATTTTATGGCAAAAACTCGACGGAAGTGTCTCATGACATAAAGAGAAACCATCAGATGTTTGAATCTTAGAGGTCTCCATTGCTTGTACCAAGTTTTTAATAATGGCTGATAACACCACAAGGTGCACTCATCTGCTTTTTAAATTCAAATCACTGTTTTAAAAAATATTTCTTGTGTTTCTGGTTTTATCTTATAATCTGCTTTGCTTGTAAGAAAGACGTTGTAAGAAAGACCCTTGTAAATAGGCATTTTCCAATACCACTCGTTATTTGCAACCCTTAATTTTGGGCCACTTAGTCTGACCATATAGCCTCAGAATATGAGAAAGATTTTAAGTATGCATGAAAATTGCTGCTTTCAGTCAAAAAGAGAGCTTGTCAAATTAATCCTGATTAATCACAGAATTCTTCCTGGTTTTGAGGGGGCCTAATTCTATTCCCATGCTCAGATTTCCACAGTTCACAAAATGAATTCTAGAACTTCCTTCCTATTTTGTCTGCAGAATGTAGCATATTAAGGTATACCCCTCTTTGTTGAGTCTTAGATATGTTTGCTCAGACAGGAGTATTTTGAATGAGGAATAGTTTAAAATGCTTCATTCATCTTTAGTGATAAAATTGGCATGGAAATGTAAAACACTGTCAAGGAGAAGAAGAGCACACCTTGTTGTAGAGGACCATTGTACACTGCAGTTGAATTGCTTTCACCAAATTCTTCACAACTGCCAGATGTCTTCCAGGAAAAAAACCCGTGGTGTTTATATAATGTAGATTTCACCTTGTCTCAGGACATTGTAAGAGAGAGAGAGATCCAACCATTGAATGCTCTCCAGGATTTCAGGGAAGAACTGTCTTGCAAGTATTAATTTTTGTCCTTTACCACCCTTAGATGTTTCTGTAGCTTTCAGTGCATGTAATTTGAGAAGTGTTGATCTTGCCTCTGAGTGATGATTATTGGATGTTATGCTGTGGCTCTGAATCTCTGAAATATCTGTGCTACTAGAAGAGTTTTTGGATAATATATCTATTCTTTGTACTTAATCTTTAAAACTTTGCCTTGACATCTATTTTATACCCCTTTTGTAGCATGTAAACATGGTGTTTTAGAGGTAAAGAAATCAAAGGAAGAAAAAGTCTCCTGTTCCATATACAAAAAATCATTATGAAACAAGTTGAGGTTGCTTAAAATTATTACTGTTTTTTTCAATCCTCCTTACTCATTGGAAATCTCAGGAATATGTTACTTTGAAACAGCTAAAGGATAAATATCTCTCAGCAAGAGATATAACAGCTTATTTTCCACTCTTTTGTAACATCAATAATTCTTGTTACTAAGGGATCCAAGCAAATTTTAGTGTCTTTCACCTGTTGTGATGAACTACAGTCAAACCTTTTCTGGACTGAGCCATAAATACACAGTGTAATGTTGTGGTGGCCTACAGGCAGATAGTCAGACCCATCTCAAAGCACTGGCAGCCTACTGGCTGGAAAAAAAAATAGGAATCTCTTTAGACTAAGATGTGTGTTTGCTTCTTTATGAAATAATATCAGTTATTGTCTTATTTGGATGCAGCACTGAGTGAACGTGCAGTAAACACATCAGTGAAATTATGTTAACAAATAAGGTGCTTCTGAAGGCAGGAGTCTTCAAGTTCAATGACTTTAGCATGAAAAGGGAACTCTTCTAACACAACTCCAGGAGGTATCCTGCCAGATATGGGTAATGGAATTTGATGAACAAGCACATTGTCCACAGCAGCATGTCACAGATTTGGATTTCTCACTCCATTACTGGTGGAACAATCTGAATCCCAAAGCAGCTGCCCTGAAGGACCTTCCCCCTCCATATTTCAGGGGTGGCTGTGCTGGTCAGGTGTCATAAATGAGATGCACAGCAGAACTGTCATTACATATTAACCATTAAACAGTTAAAATGAAGCCATTAACCATTAAACCATTACAATTAAAATAAGAATATTTACTAAACTGTTTCATTCCATTACAGTTGCAAGGGCTGGAGTTTACAGGTACAATAGAATGAAAAGTGTTTTGCTCAGCTTAGAAAAACTTTAAATGGCTCTAACACCCAATGTTAGTTTAACAAAATAACAAATCCTAATGTTCATACATATAGGGCTACATTAGATTAGTGGAAATGTTGCTGTTTCTCCTATGTTGTAATTTTGTATATATATATAATTTGCTTGACTTAGTTAATATCTCTTGGACCTTCACACTCCTGTTCTGTCTTCAAGTGCGTGCATATTCTGATTACATTTGAGCTCCAAGTAACGAAGAGTATGGAAATGGAAACCAAGTTTTGAAAATCAGGACCTTGCTTCTAGTGCCCCTTGCTTTAAATAAAAAAGGCTATTCCTGTCCTAGATATTTACACTTAATATCTACCTATTTCATCTCTAATGAATTATTCATACATGTATATGTGAATACTGTGTGTAAAACCTTTCATTAGAGAAAGAGGGCTTCTGAGTTCTGGAGCATATACCAATATCTCCTCCTCAGGTGTTTCTTTGATATGCCAGAACATCTTTCTACTGAAATCTTAATCCAAAGTTTCTGTAGTGAAATGAGTTTTTATGCAGTTTCCAGTCACCATCAGAGAGAGCTTTTTCATGATCCCTGTTTCTTCTGCTAGCAGCAGTATTTCATGTTTCATATATAATTTTTTTCCTCTTCTGGCTGATTTCTATTAAAATCTGTTTATTGTTTCAGAAATTCATTTTGAAGTGGCATATTGAATTCCTACATCTCTAAGCCCTCTGCCCTTCTTCGTAGTCTGGGCTTTAAAGTGGTGAGGGGAAAGAAATAGGGAGAGATTTTTGTTTCTGGGGATGTCAGGCCTCAGGAGTATCCCAGCTGCACGGTCATGGGGAGGAATCATGTTTGGGTTGTGCTGCTGCCTTGTAATAAACAGTCAGAAGCAGCACTGAGAGGGCACAGAGAGACCAAATTACTCAGGTTGCATTCCTTAGTGTTTTACCTTGCAGCTGTTGGTACCAGGGAAGGGCTTTTTGCACCTTCAGCTTTAATATTTCCTGATGGTTCTTTGCTTGTTTAGTCACTGAGCTGCTCCCTGCAGCTCCCTAGTGCCACCTCCTCCCTCTCACCATCCTGCCCAGCTCTGACCTTCCCAATTCGAGCCCTTTAACACCCTTTCTCTGTATTCAGATACTCCTTTGCATATTAATCCTAATTCTGGCACCAATTTTCTTAGCTCTGTGTTTCATCTTAAGGGTTTGATTCAGGAGCAGTATGGGCCTTGCACCTTTGTGGTCATGAAAAGTTCATCCAGTGCCTTACCCAGCATTGTCTTGTGATATTCTGTTCCCTCTGCTCCATGGCCCTCTGCATTTTCTATGTTTCAAATGCAGGATACAGATTATTTTAGTATTTTCTTATAATTTTAAATACATAAAGTACTTGCCATAAAGTAAGGAAATTCTGAATTTTCATTAATTTTCAGAGTACTGTACCAACGAACCCCTTTCCAACTACTTTTTTGAAGAGATGAGGAAAAACTTACTTTATAGAATTGTAAGACTATTTCTGTTAAAACATTACCTTTTGGTACTCAGCACCTTTCAAATGGATCTCCAATAAAAAGAGGGCTTGCCTTTCACCTCAGTAGGTTTGGGATTATATCATTAATGCAGCAAATAAAGAATGTCAAATCTGTTTAGTAGTACATATTTGCTAAGTTACAGTAGGAAAAAATGGTGATGCAAATTTGACCATTTTACCCTCTGTTTTGGAAGAAGTCACAGGTTATTTTACATGTGCAGGAATTCATTATTGTACCACACATCCTGGGACAACTTAACTTCAGTCAGTTAGGAACTTGCATGCAGTTGAAGTTTACTTAAGACTGATTTTTGGATGACCAAACATTGCAATAACCTTATAAAGATGCTTTGTTATATGTAATAGAAAACATAGTTCTGTGAATTTTTATTCCATGCTAGAATGATGAAAACATTTTTTTTTCAGTTATCAGAAACTTTTTGTGTACATACTTCCCGTGTGTGTGCCAGACAAATGCTCACACAGGCTGCAATCTGTATATGTTTTCACAAATATCTTGCATTTGTCATAGAATACCTGTGAATAATATTAATATCTGAATTATAAGCTGAACTCAGAAGATAACATTAAAGCATTCTTTTACAGCCCTTCTATTGGACCATCTCTACTGTGTAGACTGTAGGAAATAACCTCTAACTGAATCAGAGAAAACAGTATTTCAGCATAATTTTTTTGGTGCTGACCCTCTCTCTTTAATGTATTTATTCATATAAGATGGTGTTTACTGATGAAGGTATTCCTTGTAGCTTATTCTTAAGTCTGTAGTAAAGCTTTTGAAGACTTTTTTGTCCTAATAAGAATGTGAGAAAATCAAGTCAAGGTATATGGTTATTTTTTGGTCTGAACTTACACTACCTGCTTCTTTCAATCTTGAAATTATTTAGCCTCAGGGAGCTTTCCCCTCTGTGATAATATTTCAGAGGTTTTTTTTCTGGTTCTGAGCAGGTAAGGCAAATGAAAGAAAGAAGGATAAAAATAAAAAGATAAATGAGCAGTATCTGTTGTTTCCAGCAGCATGAGTAAACTCTCCAAACTACCTTGGTTTGAAAAAGAGATAATGGAGAAAGCCACCACTTGTCTGTCCTCCATATATATATATATATTCTCTTTCCTTATCTGTTAACACTCTCAGCCACTCAGCACTCTCATGCTTAGGTGTCTCCAAGAGATGTCAGAATTTCATCTGACATAGCTTGTCCAGAAAATCCATTTCAACAGGTGGACAAAAAATGACAAGTCAAGCCCATAGCAAGTAAATGTTCAAACTTGTATAGGCCTGAGAAAATCTCTTTATTAGATTGCATATTCACCCTGAGGAAAGTGAGTTGTAGAAAGTTTGTCCAGAAAGTTTCAGATAGTTGAGAATTGCTAGTTAAGTTTAATGAGTAGAACTCAAATTTTGATATATTATCCCTAAACACTGTTCCTATTTACTTATGATTTATTCTCTCCCTCCCATCCTATATACCACTAGAACTCCTTTTGAACTTTCACCAAGTGAAAGGAATTGGTTCCAAGTGATACTGACCTGGCAGTGACAGTCAGTCTGTCGTGACTTTTGAAAGAGTACAGCTGAATGGAATTACAAGTCCACCTTTTGACCTCAAATATATTAATATGCTGCTAATTTAATGACTTCATTTGGTGAGTTCATTCTCCACAGAACATCAGCTGTATATTTTGTTGAAAAAAACAGACTTTGGTGAATTGTTGTTTCTGGTATTTAAGTAAACAATCAGATTTTCAATAGTTTTAAACAGATTTTTTGCTACATGGGCACAGCTGAATTTGCACAGCATGAGGTCTTGCTTGGCAAAGATTTTTTTTATATTACCACTTACATCAAGAAGAGAAGTTGATGAGCTTAGACTTGAGAAAGCTCACCTGTGTTTTGGGGATTTTTTTATATTTCTTGTTTGAAGCTTTCTACCCCTGCTTCCTGACAGGCTAACATTGTTTTCCTCCAAATGCACTAAAAGATGAAGTTTAATATTAAAAAATATATCTGTACTGACCATGCTTTTCTAGGTAAAGCCAACATCAAAAAGATTTTTATGGTAGATCATCTTTCAAGCACAGTATTTTGCCCTTTTATATCTCAGGACTGAAGAGTTACAGTTACATAAATGCCTTTTTTGGTTTTGGTTTTTTGTTTTTTGGGGTTTTTTATGTGGAAATACAGGGACAGGGACGAGAAGCCCAAGCTACTGTCCTGAACCAGGACATACAAACACAGAATTGAAAAACATCATTCTATCACAGTGTGGAATGATGGAAGAGCACCTTGTCTAGGTATTTCTTCATATAATTGAAGTCAGAGCATACTACACAGCTTATAGTGTGCTTATTTTCTCCTCCAATTACTGACATTTATGGTCCATAAATTATCCATGTGTTGTATGAGCAAGCAGTCAGTTTGAGAAGTGCTGAACATTATGGTCCCTTAGTCCAGTTACAGTTGAAATGTCAGCTTCTGTAATGTGCATCAGATGAGGACATAACCTCTGATTTGTGCAAGTACTGCTGACCATCCAATCTCTATTTTTATATCAAAACTTAGGAGTTCCATGTTGGAAGCTCTTTACTGACTGGCTTGACTTCATCCTGTCAATGTGAGTGGAACTGCTGATCTGCAGCACCACTCATCTCTCTGAACTAGCACTGTGATTTTCTTTGAGGTGTTACAGTCTTGTTTTGAGAAACTACTTCTGGTTATTGGCTACTAACTGTTGTGAGGAACTGTAGACCAACAAAATTGTAGTTCATGGTTTTGAAAATCCACATTGACTATCTTGCATCAGTCACAGGCCAGCTATACACATCTGTACATTCTTATTTCTCTGTATCCTTTCTTGACTCAAGAAAACCTTTTTGTTTTCTTCTGTGATTTTGTGTCCCTTCCATATTTTGCAAACTTTTTCTTTGCTCCAATTCGAAGCATCAGCTGTCTGTCACATTGTGGTTCTTTTTCTGCCGTTTTCTCTTTACCTCATCATATTTCACTACCCCCTAAAACATAAATGTAAATTTTGATATGGAATTTTACACTCTTGGCTTAATCCTAACAAATGTAATGAATTGTCATGGTTATAAAAATGCACAGTTATTGGCAGAGCATAAATATTTACATAATAAATTTCAAGTGTATGTGGGCACATGCACATTGATTGACACATTGATGAGTGTTCTAGGGAAGAATCAGAACCATAGAAAATGCTGAGTTGGAAGGGATCCATAGGAATCATAGAGTTCATCACGTCCTATTATGTTTTGGGTTTTTTTTCTGCCAGAGTTGGGATTAAATAGTATTTCGTGTTCAGACTCAGATGTTTATTAATTCTTATTTATATTACGGTGAGTTCTGCAGCACTTTTAGCTAACAAGCTAAAATTGGCAATTTATCTTTTTCTTTACAAGGCCTTTTAAGCTCAAACTGTTTAATTAAGAACAACATCTAAATTATTTTTACTTTTAACCAAATAACCAGCTATCCATGGCCTGCAATGTGGAATTTTTTATCCAATTACATAAAATCTCACCTAGACCTATGAAAAAGGTGAAGAAGAAACTTCCACCCTAAAACCTTCATTTTGCTTTATATATATTACTATATTCTAAAACCTTAAATTCTAAATTTTCCACCGTGTGATATCACACACTTCTATTCCAACTATACACCAGTGATTCTAGTTTTAGCATTCAATTTTAGAAGCCTTCTCCATGGCCTCAGGTCAAAAGTAGTATTTTCCTGGGGGTCAGTGCCTGTCAGCACAGAAAGCCCAAAACTCTCAATTTCACAGGTTCCCACCAAGTCCAACTCCTGGCCCTGCACAGGACAACCCCAAGAATGACCCCGTGTGCCTGAGAGCATTGTCCAAGCTGGGCACTGCCAGGCTGCTGCTGTGCCCAACCACCCTCTGGGTGAAGAATATTCTAATATCCAACCTGAACCTCTCCTGGCACAACTTCAGGCCAGTCTATCAATGGTGACCAGACAACCTCTCTCTGTTTTGCTTAGTACATTTCCAAAAAGGTTTGCAAGGTAAGAATTTGTTTTCATGATGGAGGTCGAGCTCCCTCATGTCGAATTATGTCCAAATCGAGGGATCAGGAGTAGCTAATTGTTGTGGTTTGCATTTTTGTGAAATAAATTTCTCAATTTACATCACATATCTTGCAAAGATAAAGATGGTACAAAGGTAATCTCTTATATCTACTTGGCTGGTCTCTCCTGGGGTGAATTTTTCCATATTTTATGGAGTCTATGACTCTCTAAAACTGAAGTTTTCAAGTGTTCACGTGTTTGGGATTTGGCTTCTATTTAGCTCTGTTGCAGGATCTAGAGAGCCAACATGCAAAACAGTTGGAATGAGACTATTGTTTAGGTTTTGATTTTTTGTTATTCACAGTAATTCAGAGTTTTCATTACAGATGTCTTGAAAGTATTAATCTGATTTTTATAATTGAGTGCTGTAAGATTTCCATGTGTTGAATGTTTTAGAACTTGTCTACTGTAATAATTGGCTGGAATGCCATCTTGAGAAATTTTCTGAAAATTATTGTATTTGCTTTACTCCGTATGTAAGTGATTTTTCTGTTTTAGTGCCATGCTTTTCAATAGTGAAATATGAGGTATAGAAGTGTTAAGAATGAAACATAGAGACCACATTTTTTTTTTGTTATTTTATTATTTTTTTTAAATTAACTGCTTTCAATTTTATGAGGAGGATGTATTTTAACTCCAGTCTAGAAACAATGATATTTTCACAAATGAGTTTAAAATGGCAAGTCAGAGTATTGCTCAAATGTTAATAATTCAAGTGAAGGGTTTTTTATTGCATACTCATAAAATGTTCTATACAAGTATTCTAGCATAAACTTTATAAATATGTCATGAACTAGATTAAGTATTTACTGTACTTATAACAGAATAAATGTTAATTTTAACATTTTAAGATTAATCTTTGGAGAAAACATTCACAAATGCTCTTTAAAACCTCACCCATAGAAATGGAAATGACACTAAATTTGTGGAATAAATTAATCATTTGTAAATGTAAAATATGCTTGGATAAACTTTGTTTTTTCCCTATGTTGATGACATTTTTTTAGTTATTTTATTCAGCTATTAAAACAAGAAAATAATGTTTCCGATCTCCTTTTTCCAAGAAAGTTTCTTAAAATTCAAAGTTGAAATTAATTAAGCCATGGAAACAAAGAAGAATATGCCACAACCTACGTAGCTCTTAAAGAAATATATGGAGGTGTGGCATGTCCTCCTGACCACCCAGAGGGACAAAACTGAGTTTGAAAGATTTTCTTTTCTTTTGGTGGAAATTGCCAGGTTTAGCAGCTATGCAAAAATGGAGAGTGGATGTTTAATTAAGAAAGTAATTGTAACTAGTGGTTCAAATTAAAATTGACTGTACTTTTTTACTTCTAAATTAAATCAGTCGTGTATTTCTGTATGTTTTTAAAGAACAATGCTTACTACTTTACTCCATTTTTCTGTTAGATACATGGATAGATATTGCATGATCATATCTCTTAAAACATTTTAGAAACTTAGACCTTTTGTAACAGAACTTTTTATTAATCTATAATGCTCTGCAGAGCACACTTGCACCATTATGTGTACATTTTGTCTGGGAACTACTACGTTTTGGTAACATGAGTGTTTTAAATATTTGCCTTGTGAATTTATGAAATTTGAAGCAAAATTTTGATACAGGAAGGTAAAATACTGAATTAACAATGAAAATAGCTTTCTATGGTCTCCTGTTGTATGGGCTCTTTGCTTGCTCAAGCACTCAAAGAAAAGTCCTGGTGCCAAAAGCCAGATGATCCATATTTCACTCATTCCTACTACACAGCTCAGGAGCTGGTGTATTAACAGTTTTAGTTCTGTACAATTTGTGGACTATCTGTTTTTCTGTTATAGCTTATTCATGCGTAAAATAACATTTTCTGCTTTGCATAATGGTAGAAAGTTCCTGAATTGTAGAGTTCTGCAAATGTGATGAGTATTAGTAAAGTTCTGGAGTATCATTTTTAACCAATTTAAATGCTTGCCACAATGTGCCTCGTTTGTGCTGTAAGTTTAATAGTATCTCGTCACACAAAATACAATTCCTTACAAAGCTAATATATAACTTTCATATTTTGAGATGTTCTGTTATTGACCATTTTTTGCAGTGGAGATGCAAAATTTCCTGTATGAGCTTGGCATTTCTGAAATTTATTACCTTCCCTGTCATTTTCCAAAAGTGTGCTACAGCTTCATTGATATTTATCAGAGTAATTTATCAGGAGACTAATTGCTCATTTCTAGTTTTTTTAGACATGTTAATGTGTGGATGACAAACTACAGAAGAAAACTTCATGTGATTTTACAAGGGCCCAATCCAGAGTTCGTTGAAGGCAGCAGGAAAGTTTCTGTTGATTTTCCCTGAGATCATGTTGGAAAGAATGGGGAATAAGCAAAATCAAAAGCACCACAACTATTATTCAACTATTATTTTTAAATGAATTTTAGTTTAGTTTGGTAAATATGTTGATGTCCCTTGATATTGAATTGTCTCTGAAATGGTTTCACTTTTGCTGTGGGGAAATAGCACAATGAATGACCACTTTTTACTTGAGAGATGTTAAGTTCAGAGCTGAAGATACAGTTCATGAAGACAGTACTTCTAGATTTTAAGGTTTTAAGTGTTTGAGAGCTGCTTGAAAATTATCCAGGTAGACTGTTCTTAAGTTTTAATGTTTTGAGGAGTTTGTATCCTCTCAAATACAGTGCTTTATCTCCAAAGATGAAATTTTCCCGTTTTATTTATATAATATTTATATATGGACAGGAACTAGAAGTCAGAATCCAGATATGTTGACCCCTGAGATATAATATTGACCTCAGTGAGTATTAACTTCTTGGATCAATAAATGCTGTTATTGACCTCAAAGAAAAATCAATAGTGGCTTGTTAATTTGCAAACTATGACTGCAAGAAAATGGTACACATTTTGTTCTTCATTATCACCTATTTATATCTATATTTTAATGCTTTCAGTATTGCCACCTAGAGATCATCATGTCAAAACATTTCAATCCCAGCTGTTAGAAGGTTGGGGATACAGACATTATACATTATGGAATAATTGAGGAGCAGTACAGGTTAGTTCCCATATGTCATGAAATAATACCCTGAACAGTTGTATTTCACCTGTATTGTTTTTCTTTTTGGGGTAGTCCAGTTAATTTAATTTCATTTTCTCTAGTGTGCTTTATCAAAACATTGCATAAAAGTACTATATTTTACCTGCCAGAAAAGATATCTACATGAATAATAAAGGGAGTGAAAAACCTGACTACTGGAAACAAGGAGACTGAAAATGATCACTATAAAAAAAGCATAATTAATATGCAGCAGATTTTCCTATTTACATAAGGATGACAGGTTTCTAGGCAATAATATGTTCTGAAATGTTACTATGTGACTATATAACATGGAAGAAAGTTTTAAATGACAAAGTATTGGTGGAGAGGTGTTGTTTTGTATTATAGATGGTTTTGCATATGAACACTGAAATGTCAGGTTTTACAGAGTTTGAAATGCCTAAAAAATGCCTGTTGCTGAAATTAAAATGTCAACAGTTCTTCTGCATATATGCCACTTTGGTATTTAAACTTAAAAACCTCATCAATGATTTAGTATTACTTCAGCCTTGTTATGATTTGACTGCCCAAAAATGCAGAGGCTGGTTTGGTTTGGAGAGTAGTGTCTTCTACACAAAGCACAAGTCTTCCAGCCTTTTACAGTGGTTAATTCTGTCTGATACATCTGTAGTGATCCTGGCAAGCTGATGACTCTGTTTAGGAAACTTTTCCATCATTAAATGACATTATGAGAGGTATTTTAATGCAAAAATAAGGCCTTACTTGCATTTTTACAACTGAAGTTGTTGCAATTTTTTTGCCAGTTTGATGGCACTGTGCACAAACTTCATATGTGCATCCATATAATCCTCTTGAGAGACAGAAACAATGATATTATACTCATTCTGTTGATAGAAAGAAAGCACAGTGATGTTAAATTAAAAATAGAAAAAGGTAAGGCAGCACCAAGCTAGGTTAATCAAAGAGGTTCAGAAAAATAGGCCTGTGCAGGTCTAGAAAGATGTTTCTGGTTATTTTGAGTATCTTTTCTGTCTTAAAGAAGTCCTGAATAATCAGGAAAGGTAGTATTTTAAAACCTGTATAGACATCCGGAGTAATAAGAGCATTTTCCTTGATTCTCTGTGTTGTTTTGAGTCATGTCTGAGTAATCAATAAGTTTGGATCCTTCTGCAAGAGACCAGAACACAAATGGTGCAGGAAAGTGGCTGATCTGGGGAGGAAGGAAAGTTCAAAGTCACACTGCAGGAGTAGAGAGATAATCTCAGTTTTACAGTTTAAGTTTATCTCATTTCAGCCTCCAAAGATCGCAGAGCAGTACCCAGATGTTCAAAGTGTCAAATTGTCCATTCCAGCTGATTTTTGTAGAACTGGGAACAGAGTCTGGGCAAGCAGACAAACTGTTGATTGTGAGCCAAATGTAGCTCCCTGACTCTGCAGACCATTTATTTTTCAAGACAGAAGTTACCTACTCTGCTCGGGAACAGAGTGCTGCAGTGTGACCCCAGGGCTCAGGATCACAGGACATTTCTCATGATGTCTTAATGGCTGGCTGGTACCAAGGGAATTTTCTGCTCTGGAAGCACTGTCTTTGAGGTGTACTAACGTCCAAGAAAAAGCCTTATGAGTTCAGAATTCCAGTCCTCATCTATGAACATCTAATGCTTTATTTTCTCTTCTGATATTCTCTGTAATCACTAGAACTGTTTACTTGACTGATGAGAAGTCGTAGGACCGATACCATGTCTAACTTAGCCAAAGGAGAAGGAAATATAAAATAATCCACAATGTTTTAATTTTTAAAGAGTCATGTTCAGAGTCCACTTTATGAAGTACATCATAAGGAGTTCAGTTTATAATTATAAAATCACTGAATTTAACTTCTTAATAGATGTCACTGATGGCAGACTTTCTGATTTCCATAACTGAAATGTTTTGAAATTTTGCACTAATGGTCAGTGGGGCACAAGCTAGTAATGTTATGAGATGAGATGTTCTGCCTATCCTCTTTGTGAATGACTTTTACTCTCCACATTTTCCTTTATTATGGAATTTTCCATTTACTTCCTATTTGGGGAAAAAGTCTCTACATTATTAAAGTATATAAAATATTTGATGCTGTAAAATGGATCTATTCTAGTTTGATAAACTAGAAATATCCTGCACTGTGAGGGTCATAGCTTATAATATGTACTGTTAGTACTTTTTCATTTTTCTATATTAGGAGATTAGTGAAAAATAAGCTCTATCAATTAAGTTTTATTGCAAAATTATCTTCAGATGTACAGCAGTGAAGATGATATTGAGTGATAACACTAGAGTGGATTTTGTATAAAGCAATTACAACTTGAAAACCACAATCTGAATGAAAATATTGCTTAGGGTTTTTTATAATCTAGCATTAATACCAAAAAACTCTTCCTTTGGAAAGTGCTTAAATTACCTCCATTAAACACAAGACATTCCTAAGGTGTTCATGTGTGCTATTGACTGAAAAATACTTATATTTGGTTTCACTGCTCATGCTTTCTCAGATCTGTAAAGTACATATGACTATATAGTTCCACCTCATGTTTGTTTAGTAATACTATGTTTTCCTAAAAATATTAATTTTTATATGGATAACGGAATGCTTAATTCAGAAATTCTCTGCATTCCTAAAAGCAGTGATTTACCCTGAAAGAAGCAGCAAGCCCTTTTCCTCATGTGATGTAGTACATATAGCCACATATGTTTCTTTGACATGTTATTATGGAGTTGAAAGTGCATTGAGCTTTGCAAAATGAATTCCAAGAACTTCAGAAGTGAATTGTTTAATTCTACTGATAATGCATGAAATCTATCTGAATGCTCAAGTCATTCCTTTCATAGCGTTCCATTCTGCCATAACACCTTTGGTGGGACAGGCAGTCCCTCAAAACACATAAAGGAGTCTGTTAATTTAGAAAAGCAAAGCCAATTGTTTCCTTTTCATGACATAGGGAATTTTGCTTGTGGCATTCACTACCCATTTTCTAACATCATACTTCAAAAGTGTTCTGTTGAGTACAAGAGAAGTTGCTCTGTAAAACACCCAATTTGTAATAAACTGAACAGTACCTTAAGGCAGGTGAAATAATGTCAGAAGTGTATCAGTTGTACTCCATTGTTTCATTGTAGATAAATAGTTTGTGCCTCTGACCAAATCTCCAGTGATGCCAGCACGAATCAAGACAATTTAGTCAAGTGGTTACAGGTTTCCAACCTTTCAAATTGATCAAATTGAAATAGCCCATTAGGAATTGATTTAAATCAGTTTAGATAAGCTCAGTCTTAGTCCTGGCCCTTGAGGCTTTGGCTACTGAAAGTTCACTTGAAGCTGGACATATACCAGCTCCACAGGCCATCAACTTTATTAGTGTGGAGATAAGCTGATTAGATCTTGTCAATCAAAGGTGCCAATATCTCAATTGAGTGTCTCTCCCAGTCTTTCTCTCCTTCTTTGTTGCCCGCTTCAATGCCTTAAAAAAAAAAAAAAAAAAAAAAAAGAGAGAGAGCAAGCAAGAGAGATGTGTGTGTGCATCCCCCTGGTTGTCACCAAGCAGGGTGCAAGGGCACTGTGATGATGTGATGACTGTATTAAAGAGGACATCAATTTGTTTTAAAGTGTTTTGATTTTTTATGGTGGCATTAAGAGAGAGAACATTGTGGTTGCAGCTTTACTAGAAAGCAAAGAGTTCTAGAAGGGGGGAAAGAAAAAAAAAGAAGTGTTTCTTTGAAACCTACCGGGTCTTTGAGTCTTGCTGTGCCAATGGGCGCTTAAGTGCTCCTGTAACTGGCATACTCTGATCCACCAGCAGCTTAGGTACTATTCTCTCCAAATTATTCACTTATATAAAAATAAAATAAAATCATTTGTGGCTATTTAATCCTTGCAGAAATAATTTTAAACATTTGCTAAATATAGCCTGCTTGGGAAATGTTTGGTTATGGCTGTAATGAGCGTGATGTAACAGTCTGGGAAATTACTGCATAAATTAAGATCAGGTTAGAACATATACACTGACCCTCTCTCTGGAAATGAAGCTGTGCATGCACCGAATAAGTACATGCAGGTATTTGCATCTCTGCTTTGTAGAGGTAAAAAACAGATAAAGAGAACATCAGCTGTAAAAATGGAATAGCACAGTGTTTCGGCTTTAGGCTTCATCATATAGTTAAAGATGGTGTAGAGGAAAACTGGGCTTTTGTTCTTCACTTCTGAAGTTTGCTCACACCATGTCTCCCTCATACTTCAAATGCAAACAACAGAAGCCTGTCCTTTTCTTCCATCACCCTACACTCACCACCCAATGAAGGCTGGAGCTACAGCACTGCAGAACTACATTGCCACACTGGATTATCTCTTTATCAGTTATTCTTCACTCCACTGTATCAATTTTCTGCTAACCAATCAGGCACTCCTCTTAGAAAAGACTGTTTGACTATTTCTTCTAGATAAATGTATTTATAGCTACACAGATCCACACAGGCAAGTCATGTGCTACGTCTTGGAGAGAGAAAGGGAATTACTGCTCCTTCCAGGAGACTTCTAGTTAATGCTGCTGTTTGGGTATATTATAGGGAAAAAAAAATCTGGTGTTTGTGTGCAGATCCTAATTATTCACTTGGGTACTGGAGTTCAGGTATAACTCTGGTTTCTGTTGCAAAGTGCAGCACCGTGTATTTACACAGAACAGAATGATGCTCTGCTCTAATCTCACCTTCGTTTCCTGCCATTCTCACCAGCTCCCAGTTCAGGCTGCACATGGAGAGGAATGGCCACCTTTAGCACAAGGAGTTTGTAACACTGAGCTGTTTAAATTATTCGAGTAGTTTTCTTTTGCCACCCTCCCAGAAAAGATAATAAGTTCCAAGCAGATTTAGAGACATTTATGTGGAAGAAGTTGTAGGGGAGAACAGCCTTATTGCCTTGTTGTTGCTAATTAGAATTCCTCTGTGTTTAGATGGGGTTATTGAGCTGTACATTTTTTTTCATGTTTAATACACAGTTAACAGCTCTGATGCTGCAGCTACAGTCAATCAGAAGCAAATGTTCTTTTAAGAAGTTATTGAAGGAAATCTATCTAACACACCACTAGTCAAATGATGCACTTTTTTCCTCTGCCTACTTCCCCTACTGAAATCACTAACTCATTGTTTAAAAGTCTTATTTTGAAGGCTAAAAAGAAATGTGTTGGAGTTTCAACTTGCCCTTTAATTGATCTGCCTTACCTTCATTAGTCATATTTTTTCACACTGATGTTTGTTGTAATGCAGTCATCTTTGTAAACATTTATCCTTTTCTGATTGTGTGGAACTGCACAGCATAAAACTGAATCATCAGTCAGAAAACATGGTGATAATATTTGATAGAATCTAGTGTTTAATGATAAGACTGGGTAGTATGATCATGACTTCTGAAATAATTTCTATGTTATTAAAAATACGGTGTGCTCAACTTGAAATTACAGATAGATGGAACACATGTTTTTTCTTGACTATTCCAAGAGTGTTAAATAACATTTTTATCTCTTCTTTCATACAAGTTGCAAGTAGAGAAGCTGAGCTCTGTCTTGGTGGCTGAGTCTAATGTAGTTTCATAGAACCATAAAATTTATCGCAGTTTTTCTTTCAGCAGACTCTTCAGTTAATATTTATATTCAGCTTAATATAAGGGTACAGGTGTCAGTAAACACAGTTTCTAGAAAGATGTGTTAACCAAATAAGGAGGCATTTTTGGCAAGTTTTTACTTCAGAGATACAACTGCTACTGAAGTTATTTGAAGTTTGAATCATATGTGTACTGTATTTGGGTTGAGTGTGCCTAATGAAAATTATATATGCTTGTAAACATCCTCCCATTGTTATTTAATAAAAGCAAATCTAGAACATTGCCGGAAGGATTTGTATGCTAAAGCTCTCTTTGACAGCAGATTTGTAATGTTCTAATTGAAAGTGCTTAAAACTCATTTAAGGAGCATCTGTAACTTTGAGGCCACCATCTTGAGGGAATGGTTTCAATGTAGTGACTTCAGTTTGGACATAAATAAAAAAAAAACAATGGCAGTACTTAGGATTTTCTTCCTTTGGAAGTTTTATTGTTGAGCAACCAAGACAACCATTTGGTTTATGGCATTTTTACAGCTTGGATTTGAAAACCTGAAAAAAAATCATCAGTACACTCTTCTCCATTGTGTTCTTCTTTTTTATTTTTTTTTTAGAAAAATTGCTTATTAGCACTGTTTATTTCCTAATCAGTTACTGAATGTGTTTCAGTGACGTAATGTAAATTAAGAAAATATGTAAAGTAAAAAAATAAGAACTGGAATTAATTACTCTGTTTACCTGTACTTCATTCTCCAAGTTCCCCAAGCTATCTTCTAGAGATGATATTTACTGACTACCTCTGTGCTCATTGCTCTACAGAAATATGTTGCATATATGGCACTGGATGCCCTGTTAGAGGTATCCTCTGTGAGCTATCAAACGCAGAAGCAAAGATGTTTTAGTATTAAAAAAAAGATAAAATCAATATTTCTTTTATGTTCTTCCTTGGAGGTTAGTCCATCTTCAAGCATTAGAGGGCCACAAGCATCCATTTTCCCTGTTTACCCTGCAGCTTGCCAGTTTTCTAACCAGAGAGAAATGTAAGTGAATATTGGAAAATAAAATTGTGTTTGCTTAAGCTTCCTGTTCAGAAGACTTTTGATTTTAATGAATTTGACAGAAAATGTAATTCAGAAAATGTCCTCACTTTTTACTTTTTAAAATCATATTCTTGAATTGTGAGGTAACACAACTTTTCTCCTTTTAGAACAACATTCCTATGTGTTTGATCTCTACATTTGGAGAATTCTTATTAGCTTAACACATTCACGTTCAGGAAAAGTCCTACAAGGAGGGAGGATTTTTCTTAAATGGGGGAAAAAAAGGGAAAACAAAAAAGGGACACAGAGAGAGAGAAGAAAAATCTTTTCCTGTTTCTTCCCTGAGGCTGAACTGTTTATCACTCCATCCTTGTTCGATAGAAGTGAATTTTATAATAAAATTTTCCCTAATCGGGCTCTGTCAGTGAGGTGTCTTATCGTGGGGAGGAAAATGACACCGATCCTATCGAAAAACAGAGACGATGTCACAGTGTCCGCAATCACAGCTACTCAGCCTCCATATCTACCTTCTCCACAAACACCAAGCACTGCTTTTTCATAAGAACATCAAAACCCAGCGAAGTCATTAAAATTGCACCCGCGTAGAGTTGCAGGGATCAGCCGCACTAGCGCAAAATGGGATGTGGGAAAACAGACTCTCTAAATGTGCTAATTCCATTGTCACGTGTTTACGGCTTAATTTTAATCAGTTAAAAAAGCCACACATTGCAATAAATTGGCATTATCTTCTGTGACACCAGAGGACACAGTTGGTTCAAGGATTTAGAGGGTCGCTGGCAACAGTATATAGTGTTACAGACAAAGTATTTTTACGCTTGAACTACGGTAGCTAAGGTGCAATCCCCAGTTAAGACTGCAAACAAAGACTATAACCCACACAGTACTAAGTTCAACATGCAGACCACCTTCAGCCTGGAGACAGTGTAGAATGCTAAACTGAATAGTGCTGAAGAACATTTTCTCACTTAATGGTTAAAGGTAATTTGCTGGCCAGTATAATTGAGGTTGCAGTTCAGTAGCGTTCTCTTATGTGTCCTGTACCATAATGAAGAAAGATCTATTGGAAAAACCCCTTTGCTGTATTTGCATTCAGTTTCTAAACTGGTGGTGCTTGTTTACAATGTGCCATTAGATTTCTTCCTCAAAACTGTGCGTTGTATTTTCTGTTCTACTCATCAAATGGAGGTAAATCAACCAACACGGATTGAAATGTGATAGTAGGAATACTGCTGCTTCCACTGAAAGGTTTATGGAAACTTTAAGTTTTCTAATTAGGTAGTACCACAGGTCACATGAGAATTGTGCATGGTATCCGTCTCTACTCCTCCCATTTTCTTTCTTTTCCTTTCCCCCTCCCCCTTAGACTTGTTCTTTCACTTGAATATGGCTGATCAAAATGTTTATAAGCAGCAGGAGAATTATTTTCTGTAGAGCAGTATGATCTAACTAATAAACATCAATTTCAATAAAACCGTGTCTGTAAAAGTTGTCTAGTTTTATTTCAATGGATCAAACATGAAAAATGTGTGTGACCAGTTTAATTCTAGAATGAGAAAACAGCAACCAAAGAAACAGTTGGAGTAGGGATTTAACTTTTATGGAATAAATATCTCTTTTCAGGCTATGAGCATGTCCATGGCCAAATACAAATTTCTATTTGAATCATCACTAAAGAGCACTGCTAAATTAATACACAAAGCCATTACTGCTAAAACAAGATGTGTTCATTGTAGGATGCAGGTTGTCACTGCTGTTTCTCACATTTGATTTTTTTGGCTTGGACAATTTAGTGACAAGTATGTGGCTGATCATTTCCATGCATTCTAAGCATTACAAGCTCTTCGAAAATAAACTTGAAAATGGCCAGAGAAACTATTAACAGTCAGTAATGAACAGCATTAACAAATAAAGTGAAATTAGTGTATGGATATTTTTGCATATAAAGAAATAGAAGCATTTCACCTATTTGTAAACAAACCTGCAAAACTGTTTCAGGTGGAACACAATGGGACAACATTATCCAAGCTTGAGTTAAATCCAGGAATTTTTCATTAATTGCATGTTTACAAAAAATAAGAGATGCTAACAATGAAAAAAAAATCCTTAAATATCTAAAAGAGGTTTTGCACTCCTGAAATTAACTGAAGCATAAGTTTTTCTGAATTTATTATGTATATTTTTATTTATTTATATAAATCATCTGTCTTTTTCTGAATTTAATGTATATTTCTGTGCTGGCAGCTTTCTTACTTGTTTGGGTTTGTAACATGATGCAAGCCATGCTATTTGCACTTCTTACCTGCTTAAACAGCTTGAGTAAATATGCGGGGTCATTTTATTAGAATAATAGAAAAAAAAAGAATGGAGTGTAAATATAAAACACTGTTCTTTTCTGTGGCTGGATTAGTAGCGAACTCTGCATGACAAAAAAAAAGACTTCTTTATGTCGGTATACTTGGCTTTATAAAACCATTATGACTTTGTTCCCTAAAACAGAATACAAATATCTGATTGTTAAAAAGATTGTATTTGAGTTTTGCCTCTACATTTCTGTGGATATGTGCTTATATTCTGTTAGGAAGAAAGTGGCTTTTTTTTTTAAAAAAAAAAAAAAGCTTTTTTATTTTTATTTAAAATCTGTCAAATTAACTGGGGGAGTGTTTCTTTAACTAAACAAACTGCACTACTTGCAGGTCTCCCCAGTTCAGACCTCCTGAGATTGTTCAGCTCACTTGGAACAAGTGATACAGGTCATGGCATGTCGTAGCCAGGTACCAGACACCACCTGGAATGAGCAAACTGGTATTTTCACCAGCCTGAAAATTATTATCCAGTTATTTAGAGGCGTGAGCTGATCAGTCCCTGTCTCTTTCACGCCTTCTCTCTCCCCGATTTTTAGTCCACACTTAAATCCTCTGCTGTAACTGGTTTGTCATCATATTTAAGCAGAATTACTGAATTTGGTTGCTTTGAACAGAGTGAGGGTTGTGATGGTGAAGGGGGAAAGCTAATTCGTGTTAAATGCATATATAGGAGGAGAATATTTGTTTGTGCTTTGCATCCTTAGCTTATAGTGTGCTGCAATGCTTAGCTAGCTGTAAGCTAAAAATTCACTCATTACTTGTATCAGAGTAGTAAAACATTTTACACTGATGTATCGCTTTGAAAATGAAAGTGTAAATCTAGGAATCTAGGAATTTTGTCTCTGAAAATAAGAAGCAAACTAAGCAGTATTACTGTTCTCAAATGGGCATTTTAAAGGTGGTGAGGTGAAATTGTGCTATATATACATATGTATTTATATTCTTCAGTATCTTTTTAATAAAGATTGAGTGAAAATCGTTTGTTTCAGATCAAGTCCTACAGAGAAATATCCAAATAAATTATACTTATTTATTAATTCTGCACAGAATCACTTGGACTTCATGTTTTATGTTGTCAATAATTTAATTAGTTTAGATCTGTATGTATGCATATTGTATTAAATAATCCTTCGTTTATGCAACTCATCACTTTTGGAAATTGTAGGTATGTTTGATTATCTAAATGCAACAAAACCAGAGGGTTGGCACTCATTTCTAAAAGCAGGAACTTGCTGTGTTCTACTTTTGCACACATAGGCTGCGCCATTGAGCCACCAGTCAGATAAAACTGTTTTCTGACTTGATATTGTGTAATGGGTGGAACTAAAGATGTACTTAACAGAACTGGATATCAGCATCTTTTTGTGTTTGTTACCATAATGGAATTTGGGGAAAATACAGCATGTTTCTAAGTACCTACTTGTAACGTTAGTCAGTGTCTCATAATTTTGACCCTATTAGAATTTTTTTGTATCCATAAATATGCCATAGTTACTTTTTAATACAGTGCTTATAGTACAGTTATTTGTTCTTTTGAAATGTATATCAATTTCCTATTAAACATTTATCTGCATACCAGGGATATTAATAATAAATTTACCAAAAAAAGCATATGGCTTTATATGAGTAAGAGTTAAAAATACAGTGTTAATAATATGCAAGTTTTTCATGAACAGGACTTAAACTTAATTAATTTCAAAAAGGAGTCTGTTTTTCTAATTAAAATAACTTTGTCAAAATGTGCAAAGATACTTTCATTTTTATATATATATATGTAATATATATATGTTTTTATATCTATCTATCTATACACATGCATTTTAATTTAGGTATTGAATTTTATCCATAGTCTAAGATCAACCAATTAACCTCTCTATCTGGGAAAGGTATTTTAGACCTCAAAGTGAATATTTTTGCTGCTCTTCTAATTGAAGATGTAAAATGTCCTGTAAGTCTAGGCAAAAGATTATTCTGTTCTGCTTAATTGTAATACACATTAGTAATACATTTGCATAAACACTAACTACATCTAATGGGGGGGAGAGGGGGCAGGATTTCTGAGCAGAGTGTTTTGTATTTTTCGTTTCAATGGGGTTTGTTTTCCTTCAGTGTTAGATATTTGTTATTTTTATTTTCTGAATCAGAAGATTGTAAGCACATTTCTATGAAACTAGCAGTCACTTGATGATATGAAGGTATTAGAAAAAGAGGGAATTACCTTCCCTTATGGAACTATTAAACCTTCACTTAATGACTGATTAGTGAGATAAACTTCATACTGTGTAGATCCGTGATGCACTGTTACAGATACTCCATTTTTTCATAAAACCTTCTGTTTAGAAATGTGTGTGGTTTATTTTTGAGCGCCAGCTTGGATTATGTATGTAGTCTCTTTTTTTTCTGACTGTTGTCATTACAACTGGTTTTGCTATGGTGGCTGTGTCTGTGTGTATGCTCTGTTTTTGAAGCTTTGTGAGGAAAATAGGGTGGGGGGGTGGTTTACATGTATTCTTAAAAAATTATTTGCATCTTTGAAATCTTTTTTTCTATTCCTGTGGCTTTTTTTTCTTTCTTGTGGTATCAAATTCAAGATCCAATGTACCTGAAACACAAATTCTGTATGGTCATTATAAGATCCATTCTTATGAAACAGAATACATTTTTAAATGTTCATTTTACAAACTCTTTAATATTAATGTCAAATGCTATAATAATATAGTATATTTTTATTTTAATGTGATACTGTTCTGGCTTTTTTATAAATTTAGATGTTGTGATGTCGTAGTTTTTTGTTACCAACATACAATGTTGCCTTCTAAAAATATGCTGTCACTTAAATGTGTATGTACTTAATTTAGTAAGGAGACATATGTCTGTGATCACTAAAAAAGCATAGCAGAAATTACAGCATAAAGAGCAACTGACAGAGTCATTAGGTTTGAACTATTCCTACCTTGTATATATAAAATAATAACAAAATAATCAGAAACTCCTCCTTGTTTTCTATTATATTAAACGTATATTGTATAAATGTGATTTATTTTGTGCCAGTGCAGCTGTGGTTAGGAAATCTACTGTATCTGCAGCTTTTATTGTGTATAATGCAGTCCAACAGATCTCTGGCCTTGTAATTATTCTTGCTATACATTACATTACAACTGCTAATACCATAATACTAAGGATCCATGTCTTGGATGAAGGCCCTGTTGTACTATTTGCTGTGCAAATTTAGGGGAAAAAAAATACTTCCTATTCCAAAAACCTAGCAATCAGACAGGGGAAGATGGATGGGGATTAATGGGTTATGAAGGAGAAGAAGAAAAGTGATGATCAGTATCTTGGGCAGCGATCTTGCTGCATCAGTGGTAAGATTTGTGCTGGGTTTTTTTTCTTCTCATAAAACTTACAGCAATAGAGTTTAACAGAAACTTTAAAAGTTCATAAGAAGAAATAGTAACTGTAAATGTAACAGAAAGGTAATTTTAGGTGGGCCTGAAAATCCTCTCAACTGTAATGGACAGTGAGCAAGAGAGAGAAGGGTATTTGCTTGCAGATTTGATTGGAAAATTGGTCACTTTGGCTGGTCATGCATACTTGCCAAGAGATTGAACGATATACTGAATAAAAATTGATAAAACATGCAATTGGCCTGGCCTTGAAGAATGGCACCTGAAATTTGATGTGGGAAAGGAATGAAAACTGGAGGCAGGAATGAAGGAAGAAGCTGGAAGGATAGCACTGCGAAGGGAGAGATAAGTTGCCCAAACCACTGGCTAGAAAAAGAATGATTTTATCAAAGCTAGGGAAGAGATTATTTGAATAATCAATGAAAAGCTGATGAAAGCCAGCACAGAAGATTTACATATCAGTTGATAGAGGAGTTTGTATTTCAGTATTACCAGGAAATAATCTACAAGATTTTAGACTGAGTCTGGTAAAAAGAACATGAAAACTGTGCTTTAATATTGCAGAAAGAGCAATGGTACCAGGTAAAAGGGAACGGAGGTGACAACAGGGAGAGTTGAGGACAATAGAAAGTTTAAAAACTCTTTTCTGGTGGTGTTGGGCTTGAAACAAAGGCTGGATATATTCAGGTATGTCCCTATAAGAAGCAAGTCTTCCTCAAACATTTCTTTTTTCATTAAAACTAGATTCTACTGTTGATAGTCTCACTTAATTCAGATGTCAGATAAATACGTAAGATAATAAATCAGGAGGCTAGAACAAAATTGGGCAGCCCAACAAAATTTCATCTGTCTCATGCAGTATGCTAAGTAGTGTGTTATGATAGATAAAGTGGACAGGAAAGGTCATGATAAAATGACATGTTTATTCTTCATATCATCAAAGCCCAGAGGAGGAATTTTTTACAGGTTTTGTTTTATTTAGGGAAATGACTGCACATTCTAATAGAGGTGCACACTCAATGTTTCTCAATAATTTGATTCTAACAGCACAGTTCTTGAATATTTTAAAGTGTGGCAGATCCAAGGCTTGGTTGTTGAACTTGTAGAAGCAATGACAGAGTGTGTTAGAACCAATTGTTTGCTTCGATGCTAAGGATGGGCTGAGAGATGCAAGACTGACATAACTATTTGCTGTCATGGAAAACATTTTAAATAACTCCTACAGCCTTCCAGGGCACTATGAGATTTTATGTATGTGTCTTTTGTATGTACATCCAAATGCATACAGTTTCTCTCTCCTTTTTTTCCCTCTGTTCATATATACACATACATAGGAAAGAAATCCCTGCTAGTTTGTGACCATGTCAATAGGGGATGGCTGATTCTAATGGAATCTCTGTAAAATGAGGCACAGCTTCTTTCAAACCTGAGAATGGACCTGTGTACCCAATCGTGTGTGTGTGTGATTTCAGACTATCACCTTTCCACTTTGAGGGAGCTGGGTTAGTACTGTGGCAGTACCATGTTCAGCTGAGGCCTTCATACTGGGAGTGGAATATACTGTTTGATTTTGAACTTGGTGTCATCCAGACTTTGTAAAATTAAGAAAAAGGTCCAGTAAGATTTTAATAGGGTATTTATTAATTTATTAAAATGCTTTGTTTCCTAGACATGGTTCACTATTGCAATGATCCATAAATGCTGCACAGAGATTTATGTTGCAAGTGGTGTCATTTCTTTCTTATGAATTTTAATTTTGGGTTCTGTGAAAAGGCTTGCTTGCACCACTGTATACTCACTTCATCTTTTCAGATATCTCTATTCCAGATATCTTCACAGATACATGCTATTCCTAAGGGCCTTATTGAAAAGGTTGGATTTGCACTATATAGATTCAGATTCAGCATTATCTACTCAATGTTTTTCATGGCCATTGTCTTGCATGTGCCCTAGGGAGGGAAAGTAATATGATAAATCTGTATTTAAACTTACCTGGAAAGTGAGGAGAGAAACTGTTGTCATACCTGATGGAGAAAAATGTTTAGATATTGACACAGTCCATAAATTCATAGGTTTTAAATATGGAGGATTATTAAATCATTGTCTCACCTATTGTATAAAACAAAGCCTGAAAATCTCACCTAATTACTTAATAATTTAACTCAGTAGTCTGTAAGCATGAAAACAGCTTGTCCAGAAAAGCAGCTTGTCCCGAAGGTATCAGGAGCTGGGAAGACCAGCTCTTTCCATAGTAATCATTCCAGTAGTGAATCAGTCTGCATTTAAAGGAGTAGGTGATTCTGTTTCTAATCTGAGTTTGCCAAGCTTGAAAGTTATATCTTAAATCCTTCATGTTCCCTTTCTTGACAGATTGGAGACTGTATTAGCAAGGGGAATGTTTTGCCATAAAAATATTTAGAACCATAAATTAAACTTCTTTTCAGCTTTATTGTGGAACTGAATTCCTTAAATCCCTCATTGTAAAATAGGGTTCTTTGCTCACAATTTGTAAATCTTTTCTGTGGCCCTTGTCTGTACTCTTCAATTATTCAAGACCCTTTTTAAGTTATGGAGGGGAGAAGTAAGGCACTTCCAATCCAGTCTGGTGATGTATTTCAGGGGAGCATGATTCACAGGTGATTCACAAAGATTATGCAAGACATGAGGCAGCTTCTGTGTTGCTTTTATGTTTCATGTCTGCCAAGTTATGACAGTGTGTCATACCAACTCTGGTTTACTTTTTTTGTCTAACTGTAGAAAGTGTGGTAAAGAATCAAGAGCAAGAGCATCCTGAGCACCTATTTTTTTTTATGTTTTCCTCCTCCTAAATATGCAATTCCCAGAGCTGAGATCTACAGAAGTATAACTTATATTTGTGAGTATTGTAGAAACTTCTGTAGACTGTAAAATTAGGTACTGTGAATGATAATCCCAGTCCACCACTTGTCACTTGTGCTGGTGACACTGACATCTTCATTACAGACCCTAGTCTAGACTAAAGAGTGTAAAACTTTTTCATATCTTTTCTGTCCTCTGTCTTCTGTCTCAGATCCATACTGTAATCATGGGGTCTGTCAAATGACTGCAGCTCTGTGCCTGAAGTAGGGTGACATTTTTTCCTGTCTATGAATAGCAGCGATCCTTGCAAGCTTTTTGCATTATGTTTTGATGGTGATATTAGAGTTTTAAAAAGGGACCTGGCCTAGAGGCCATCTGCTTCAAAGCAGCTTACCTGCTTTCTCAGTGTGGTACAGTGTGTCCCTCTTGCAGAAAAAATGCTGGAATCCAAACTTTTCTTCAGCTATCTGAAAGATTGACACCTGTGCTGCATTCTATGAGTTACAGGGGTTTCAGAAGCAGGAGCATCCTGAAGCATGTCCTGTTTGGGACCTTAGTTAAGTGCTGTGTGCAAGGTGGAAGAATGGGATGATGGGGTAAGGCAAAATGTATTTCTTTTTGTCTGCAATTTTTTGTCATGTTGAGAAACAGCTGTGTAAGAAGATATTAGACTTGTAGCAAGAATACAGCTGAGTAGTGGGATTCTTGCACTTAGCTGTAGCTATTTCAGTGGAAGTTGGAGGGCCAAAAATTATGGTCCAGTTGTGCAAAAATGGGCAGGTAGGTAACATTGCCTTGATCAGAAGGATCATTTCACATAGAGAATAGGTTAACAAAAATAGTGCTGGAGATTTGTTCAAGCTCTCCCACTGCAGTGCATGAAGAACCAAGTTGTTTTTCTCTATATTCATTTACTTTTTCCCTTGTCTCTCTACTGCTGTCAAAGCCAAAACCCTTACTGAGAAGAGAGCTGATTTAGCCAGAGCCTTGCCCCACCAGCCAATATTTTTAGGGAACATGAACTTGATATTTTTTCATAGATCCTAATCCATGATATCTAAAAGAAAAATAGTTTTACCTGTGTATAAACGTGATGTACCTATCCTGGATCAGATTGCTTCCTTCTCCTTCAGTTTGCTTTCTTCAGACATGTGCAGCATCACATGACTGGCAAAAAGGTATGAAAAGCTGTATCTGGGTTATCACTGTCTGCCCCTCGTGGAAATCATATACCTGGCATTTAATAGGTCATAAATTACTTCAGCTCTGAAATACATTTTTTTTTCAGAAAGACAAGAACAATCATTCTTACCTTTATTAGCATCTAAACAAATATCACAATGATATTTCTCAGGCCATGTCTTCTTGTGTTTCTTAGGCTAGAACAAAAATTGTGTTCCTACAATACCCTGTAAAGCTAAAAACGGCTTAAGTATAGATTTCAATTTTTAAATAAAGCACAAAAGAAAACAATTTTATCCATCAGGACTTGTTTCAATTACTTTTTGTTTATCCAGAATATCTTGGCAGAGCGAGTTAGAGAATGGAGATTCTCAACTAAGTGTTGAGAGTGTACTCAACTTTATGTTGAAGCACAGTGTCTTTTTGTATGTTTGTTTGTTTTGTTTTTGTTTTTTGTTTGGTTTGTTTGTTTGTTTTACTCCAGGTATTATATTGCAAGTGTGTGAAATTTTGTGTTTTATCTATGGCTGTGCATTGCACTGAGGAAATCCAAATTGTGTTGGTGGGCTCTAAATACCATCATTATCAGATTGGGTTTTAGAACCTATTTTGTTACTATGTGACCTTTTATTCCAGGCAATAAAGTCAGTGGATTTTTGTGGTGTACAACTGGAATAGTGCACTAGTGAGTGGGGCAAAGTAAATATTGGTATATTTATCACTTTTAAAAGGTTATGGCAGGTTCCAATGGCCGAAGTAAAGAAGATTCATACTGGTTTACTTAAACATAGTTTAAATATTTGATTTTGTGTATCATATAAGTCATTAAATATTTATATTAAATTTATACTAAAAACCTGCCTTTAATTGCTGAGTTCGTAGAATTTATAACCTTATTTATGCTTCCCTCACCCACTGGGGTTTTGCAAGGGCACCCATCATATCCATGGCACAGAGAGAAGGGCAGGGGAGCAGCCTCAGCTATGCCTCTGTTTCAAACCTGTATGTTTTCCATAACCACATTTATTGGCATTAATATTGCTATTTTAATCTATCTGTGTATATGCCTGTATTCACAGTGTCAGGGATGTAGCATTTGGTTTTGTTGTCCTAAATGCTGCTGTTTGTGTGTGCAGTCCACGCAGTTCAGTCTTTCAGTCCTGGGCATTTACCAACCATTCAGGCTCTGTACTGTATTCACACATATATTATGTAAAATAAAATAATAAGAATAAAAAGAAAAACATTATGAAGATGGGGGGGCCTGTGGATGGATTATTACAATTTGCCTATCATGGTAATGACACCTGTTAGAGGTGTGATACAAAAGGCAGTGACAGGGAGTGTAATTTTGTAATTGTACCTATTGTGCTGTAGAGCTGGTCAGTTCACCAGGCAAGTACAAAGAAACCAGTGTTAAGGCTAAGCAGGGGTGGGTAAGCTTAATAGACAGAGCTAGTGCTTTACTGAAAGAAACTTTTGGTGGAGGGCTAGCTCCCAGGGGAAAGGAGTTAGAATGGGTTGAAAAGAATGAACAAAAGTATAAAAATGGTACAGGTTTTCCCGTTTCAGTTCTTAAAGTGACAGGGGACTTCTGGTGATGAGCATGGCTTGCTCCACTGGCCAAAGGAGAGCGAGGGGGAGAGGGAAGCTTTTTGAAATACTGGCAGGGTGCTGATTTATTGCAGCTGCAGAGCTGAGGTACACCCAGGCCAGCAGCTGTCGCTTTCTTGCTGAACATCACAGTTGGCTTTGGCAAATTTTTCCTATCAGGGTAGTGACAAAGAGGTAACAGGGTCAGAAGGTAAGTTTGAGGGGTCGCAGGGAGCCACTGCTGGCAGGTCATAAACTTGTGCCCTGGACAAATCTGCATGTGCATATATGATTTGATTGTTCATTTGGATGGCAAGCCTGCCAACTGCAAGTATTTGAAGACTTAGCTAAGGTCTGAAAAGTTAACTGAGGTCTTCAGTGGCTTTCTTTCTCTCCTTGGTATAGGGAAGCCATAATTTTCATGGAGGTTTTTTGTGTTAGAGATTAAGGAACTCAGGATATAGGGTAATTACAGGTTACTAGTTCCTTTGTAAATGCGTTTGTTTTGTAAGCTGTTGGGAGCACAGACTTCATCTACCACACCTTGGGCTCGGAGTAGTGAATACTCAATACTTTCTTTATGCCAAATATCATTGTTTTCGATCATATAGTGAACCAAAGAACAACACAGAGTACACAAATTAATCTTTTTCCTGGTGCAGTATCCCTGCAGACCCCTAACAGACTATGTAAAATACATAACCATAAATTAATTTCCTTTTTCTGTAATTATGAGAATGCTAAAGCGCTTAAAGACTTTTCATTGTAGACCTATCTTTGTTTTTTAAAAGTAATTTGAGATTGTCTTTATCTCTTCTCCCTCCACCTCCATGTGTATATTTGATTTTCCACACGGTATATTGGTCTCTCTTCATGTGAACCTGTAATTATTGAACAAATTGTTCTCACAATGAAGAACCTCTTAGACGTTTATGAGGATGCATTAGAAAACAATAGGCGTGAGAGATAAGTAGTGAACACATCACTGAAACATATTAGGGCCAGATTGAGTCATTTAACAGCTTTGAGAGAACAAGGAAGTAGCCTCAAGTTAACAAAGGTCTGCACAGCAGGGCGTTTATGCCAGCTAATACTAATTCACATTTGCTAAACAGTGTAAACAGATTTGCAGGCAACACCAGGCATCCCATTTAAAGGGATTAGGTGTGCTACTTCCCTATTGTCTGGGCTGAGGAATGTGGGGTGCTCAATCTGCTTCTTGCAATTAGCAGACACGCCCTTGGTGCAAAGCCAGTGGCAGGGCGCTTAATCCATTGATTGGAAAGGTAATATTTCTTCTTTGGATTCAGAAGCTTGTCCTGTGGTGTAACCTGCATCCTTGCTGACCCCACACCTCACTGTTAAAGTGACCGTGCACCGTGTGTCAACCAGACAGTTGATAAAGTGTATTTGGTGTTCAAAATCCGTGCCAACTGGCATCTTGATTTTGTTGCAGTCAGCTTGCCCTGCTGCAAGAGGAAGAGAATTCCTACCAGCTTTGTAACCAGAGCAAACCCAAGTGTTAATAAATGGGCCATCCCCATGCTCTAATGGCAAGTGCAGGGTGTTGCTTGTTTATGTGCAAAGTGCACAGCCCTTACTAGCAACTTTTTTTTTCTCAGCAAAGGTTAAAAACGCAGCAAGGATTCATGTGATATATATATATGCTGTTATCTGTAGGAAGTGATTCATGTTACCCTGGAGCTGGAGAAACTCCTGCATTCTTTGTGTCCTGTCTGTCATTCAGAAAGGCTGTTTCCAGACTCCCTCAGCTGGCTGGAGGGTCAATACAGCAGAGTTCCTCAGAGTCTTGGAAGGAAATTAAGGAGCCAGTCCCAGAGGCACCTTCCTAGAAATTCTTTTACAAGAGAAGGTTGTGTAAAAACAGAAGAATGAGCTGATATTCAGCTGAGCGCTTACATATTGTCTGCAAGCATCTGGATTAATTGCAGATTATATGCCAAAGTAGAATGGAGTTTTGTGCCAATAGAAAGGAGCAGAAGCAGTGTGTGTGTCACTGGGTGATTTCCCTGCAGTCTCTCCTGGCCTTGTGCTGGCTGGAGAGGAAGCTGCTCCCAGTGCTGAGCCGCTCTGGGGAGGAGAGGCTGGTGCAGACTGACAGCATGGGGTGTGCACACTCCAGGAATCACTGGAATCCACAGAATCCTGGAGGGATCTGGAGGTTTTGCAAACCTCCCAGCTGTGTGAGCTGTTTCAAACAGTGACTCTAAGGGGTCACTGCAATGGATTAGGCTGGTACAGGCTAATTCCTCAAATACTGGTGGTAAAAGCCTTACCTGGTGCACACTGAGCTTCACATCTACCTGTGCCCCCCTGGTATCATCAGTGCCTGTTTTACCAGTGATAGCATGTCAGAAATCCATCTCTAGCTATTTAGGGATGTCTTCTTTCAAAGCTTCTCAGACATGTAAAGGATCCTCCTGGAAGTAGAAATATGAAGTTCACAGAGCACAGATGAAAGGGATTTGGCACTGGGTTCCATTTTCTAAGAAAAGTAAAAGAATATCCAGTCTATGAAACCAAAGTTTCAAGGGCCATTCCACTCACTGCCTTTTAGGTTATTGTGCATAAAATTATCATATAAGGTGTAAAAGAATGGTTTTTTCCAACACACAAGAATCAAAATTGGATCAAAGGCAATGCACCTTTTCCTGAGTGCAGCCTTTATTTCTCATTAAATCCCTGGGGCTCCTTGGTGGGTTAAAGGCAAGGATGTGGCTACAGCCTTGCTTGTGGCCAATTCAACCTTCCTGGAGTCAGACTCAGTGTTTGTGTACAGTGTTTAAAGGGTAATGGCACTAAACACTGCCCTCACAAACCACGGTAATTACTTCTACTGCTGAAAAAACCCAGAACATGAACAAAAATATCATAGGAAAGCTATTTCTAACACTAGTGCTGCTCTTTATGGCTAAGTGGCAGCCATTGCTTTTTTCCTAAATTATGTGTTCTTTTTTCAAGCATTTAGATGATGCAAACCAGATTTTTGTGGCAGCAATATTGCTTATAGCCAAAAGAGCATTCAAGGAAACGCTGTATTTCTGCTAAATTGCCATTTATTCAGAACACTCCTGAGTTGTTTATCTTTTTTCATTCTCCTGACAAATCAAGTAGCCATTGTGCCTGTATTTCTGAGTATAAATTCAGTGATAATTTTAGTAAAAGTAATAGCTACCGTCTACGTTTTGGGCTGAGAGTATGCAGAGTTCTGGGTTTTGTTTTATTTTTAAAAGGAAAACTTCCCGGGAAAATTGTTTTTCCTGTTTGACAGTAAAAGTTTGTTTTGGAACTTCTTCCTGAAGCTTAATATTGTAATAGAAACTTTGTTGATGTAATTGCACTGTAGTTATTCTACAGGTTGGTTTTTTGTGTTTTTTTCTGATTTATTTTTGTTTGTTTGCTTGTTTGGTTTTGGTGGGTTTTTTCCTGGATTTTGGTTTTTTTTGGTGTTTTTTTTTGTTTTTTTTTTTTTTTTTTGTTTTTTTTTTTTGTTGTTTTTTTTTTTTTTTTTGTTTGTTTGGTTTGGGTTTTTTTTGTTTGTTTGATTGTTTGTTTTTTGCTTACCTGTTCTCTGGACTGATGCTTTTAGTTTAAAAAAAAATACTGTGAGCATCCACTAAAAAAATTCCGTGAATGCGTTTTAGGTTTTCATGTTGCTTTTTATTCACTTTGAATGTTCTTAATAGTAAGTGTTTAATGGAGGAAATGTTCCAGAGAAAAGAAATGGTCACAGATAATCATGCAGAGGTATGTAATTTGAATATTTGTCCCAGGCATGTGAATACAAAAGTTCTTTGGGGTTCATTTAGGCTGCAAGTAAGAACAATAACATGAGATGGAGCTGATTAATCAAGTGTTGCAGAGAGAAAAATATGAATTACAAGTAATCAAAACAGTATCTAGGACAAATAGTTCACAGGCAATCCACAGGCCACACATGTTCACATGAACAAATTATTGAATTGTTTCAAGGTGAGGACATTTGTATACATGGATATCTTTGTATGGAGTCATCAACAAAAAAATGTACTAATAGACTTACATAAATAATTTACTTTATTCAGATGCTGTGAAATTCCTTTTTCGAAATAGACTGTTTCTGTTTCACATCTAAAGAGTGGGAAGTACAATCTTTACCTTGTAACTGACTTAAGCTTTTTGGATTAAATAAAGCATCCTAATAGTCAGCCCTATTCAATGCATGGAATAATCCTGAAAAAATACTCTATCATTCACCTTTGAGCACAATGCTGTGATTAACTTTAAAATATTAAAACTTAGACTGAAGGATCAAGATAAATATATTTTTATTTGTGTTTTCATTTTTGTCATTTCTGCAGTGCACATCCTCTTGTTCTGCTGCTTGGCATAACTGCTAGTTCCCTGTTCCAGGGAGGTTTTATAGGAATATTTTTTTATCCTTGTTAGGCATTGTAACTTTTAGCTTAATAGTTTTAAATTCAATTAGAGTGAATTAAGTGTACCTTAGGATCTTTGGAGCCCCTTAAAGGGCTCATCTGATTAATTACTGTGCAAAACAGATTGTTAAAATAACTAGGTTTTTATGCAGTTTCTCTTTGCTTCTGAAATTCATAGGCATTGATACTGGATGGGTGAGGTTAATATGGGAGACATGTTCCCACAAGCTCGCTGGCTGTCTGACTTTTCTCTCCTCCCCAGACAGAAACAGGAGGGTGGGGACCATGTGGGATCCCTTCTTGGGCTGTGAGGTGTCCCCTCCAGAGCAGTGAATTTTCTCTGTCAGCTCCAAGTAGGTGACCAGCTGAGGAATCAATATGTCCTTATCTACATGTCCCTATGAATTCAGTAGCAAGTCAGCTTTGCAGTGCAGACAAAAGGCTGAAGTTAATTTTATTTATGGTTTTAGTTGTAGCAACAATAGCCCAAGCTAGAAAATATATCCTACTCATCATCCTGATGTGTGTCGTGTCTGGGACAGTAGAGAGCAGCAGGGGAAGGAATTACTGAGCTCCAGACATTGCTGTGCTCCTCCATGGGTTCACACAGGTCAGGGGTTTCGTGGTTTGTGTAAGTGGATGTGGTCCTGCTCTTGAGCCAAACCAGACAGGCCTTAGTAGAGACATGGCATCTAGTTATACACTTCCTTATATGACAAATTAAAGTGGCTTATACCATTGTTGGGCACATTTATCCCATTCCCTTGCAGCCTTGGCAGGCTCGTGGCAGCAAATCAGACACGGTTTTGAGCCAGGCGGTGCAACAGAGTGGAAGGGTCACTTTGAAGGGAAGGGAAACCACCTGTGTTGTAATTTTATTGGATGCAGCTGCACAGTGTGCATTGGAAAGGGGAAGGCACGGTGTGTTCAGAGGCCTTGGTGTGTCCCTGTGTGGCTGAAGTTGTAGCTGTGCCCGTGGCCCGAGCACAGGGAATGAGGAGCTCTCAGCCAGCACAGGCAGTTCACTGGAGTTCATCCTCTCTCACTTCCTCCCCTCATTCTCCAGCATGAGCCAGAGTGAATAAAACCCATCCTTTTCTGAGGAGAAGGAAGCAGGCTCAGAATGGGGATTTCCAAAGTTAATTCAGGTCTGTAGGAGTCAAGTCCAGTATCAGTAACTTCAAACAGACCGGGGATTTCCAAACCTAAATTAGGCTTGTAGGCACAAAGTTCAATATCTTTCTCTGCAAACAGACCATGTGGCCAGCAGTTTATGTGTTAATGGGACCCTATGTCTGTATAAGCTCTATTCATTTTTAAGTTTTCTGTGATTTTTTTTTAAATCTACCATTTGCAATTTTCCTTTGACAGCCAGGGAGGTGGTGAGAAGGGAGGAGAGCTGAGATGTTATGTACTTTCCTCTTCTGGGGTATAGGCCTCATTTTATGGAACTATTGAAAGTTCTCAGTAGTTTTGTCCCTTTTGGAAGTGCAACAGAAAGTCACTGTTGCACTGATGTCATCAAAGGAAAATGAGCTGATACTGAGCTGAAAAGTGCATAAAAAGTTTATGGATCTTTTAAATAGGTTTTACCATGAACTGCAGCAGTAGATTTTAACTTGAGCAAAAACCAAATCAGGTGTTAAACCTTTCTACATTGATATGTTGTAATGATAAGTGAAACTTTAAAGACAGTGTTGAGAGAGGCAAAGTGCTCCACGAGGGGCCCTGGCGATGTGCACTGCAGGGGAATCCAGAGCAGGAGCAGGGCTGGGCCTGCCAGAAATCCATGCTAAAACTCAGTTACAGGACCATTGCCAAGAATTTATCGCACATCTGTTTTGCCTTGATTTTATATTTAATTATCACCTGCAAAAAGGCTGATTTCTAAGCATTTATTATGAAATTAATAAAGGAGTTTACAAAGCAGTGCTGTAATGCACTCTGGGGTGTGTCCTGCTGGATTGGGGCCATTTCCGAAGTTGTTGAAGTTGTTGCTCATAAAGTCTGCTTCAGTTTGTGGTCAGGACAGAACAATATCCTGGGAAAAATACTGTGTAGTTCTGGTAGTGCTACCTGGCAGAAAGATTGCTGCCATGTAGGGTCCCAAAATGTGTATGGGCTGTGCATATAGCAAGCTTTCTACTGAGCCAGAGGTGATGTGGCACCAAAGTTGTGAAAGTTTCCTGGTAGTCACTGCTTTGCTATTTGCTCTTGTCTTGCCTAGGAAGTTCACACAGAAGATACTTTAATATGTTAAATATATTCAGGTTAAGATGGTGAAGTTTCTTGAAAACTTCTATTATTTTTAAAAATTATTATTATTATTATTATTATTATTATTATTATTATTATTTTGTTATTCAGTTTGTGTAGTGCCTAAAGGCTGCAACTGTAATGAAGACTTCACTGTACTGAGTCTTTTACAGGCACATGGTGTGATTTAGGGTGTGAATGGATGATTGTGATCAATTCAGTTGTGCTAGCTTCATGACTTGCTTCTCAGATGAGTCATGCTAACTGATTTTGTATTAATTACTACTTTGTTGCAATCAGTTCTGACCTACCAGGGTGGTTTAAACTGATGTACTTTTCTCTAGTCACTGTGGTTTCGAAGTACATAATGGGCCAAGAGTTGATTTACCTCGTGCAATGAATGGCCCTGGGCTTGTAGCAATTTGATCAAATATCAATGGGCAGAGTCTTGGGCCTGAACCTGTAAAAACAAGGTGCAGTTTAGGAGAAAAAGACATGTTAGTGGTTAAGTGTGGAAGGAAAAATCTTTCAACATACAGTACTATGTCCCATAATGCCATTCATGTCTGACTACTCTGTGTTTTTCTGCTTACTGCACTAGTGCAGATCTTAGAAATCCCAAAAACCTTGCATCAAACCTTGTAGACTGAAACTGCATCCTCCACTGCTCCAATCTGAGAGTTATTTTGTGATATGGGCCATTGCTCAAAGTGCTGTGGCAGCTTTCCCTCTTGTGGGAAGCGCCTTCCTCAAGCACCTCATGCTGCTCAGAAGTGCAGAAACATCTCAAATATTTGAATTCGTCCAGCACCAAGTCATTCAGAAACAAGCTGGCAACTTACCTGCTTCTTTGGAGCATAGGTGAAGTTGCTGCTTTCTGCCTGTAAACTTCCCGAGCTGACAAGCACAGTCACCCATCAATTTAGAGACATGCTCTGCACTTGTCAGAGCTTCCAAAATGTGTGAGTTATTCCCTTGTATGGCACATCCGTCAGAACAGAAGGCAGCATCCATATGATTAAGGTTTATGAGGTCTGTGTCCAAATACACTGACAGATTCAATATAAATCCCTGAAATGAAATAATATAGACACAGATCTCTCCAGAGATGTACACACTCTGAGAACTTCAAACCCCATCACTGATGTGTTTAGACTGATTTTTCAGGATGCTCTTCGCTAATTTGGAAGTCATTTAATGCCGTGTCGTACAGATAATTGATTTGAACTGCAATTTGATATGTACACATTTCCAGTACTGCATTGAGCATATGAGCCACTCTTGTACCTTTTCTCCCATGAAAATGAGCTGTTTCTATTTCAGCCAGGACTGACTGTGGTTTTCCTGTTGCTATAGTAGGTTCCATAAGTATGTTAGGAAGTAAAGGACACGGCTGCTGTTCATTCACAACTTACATATATAGACAAGCACTAATTTTGATCTGTTACACTACTGAATTAACAATGCCTGTTAAAGGTAACACTGTTCTCCTCTACTTGTGACCAAAAATTGTCTTTGCTTCCCCTGAGCTTCTGCCTCTCAGAATTGTAATTTGCAAAGACAGGACAAAAATATGATGTGGATTTTTTTTGTTGATTCGCTTGATGAATTTATTGCTTCATAATCTGTTTATGAAAGTTTAATTGTTAGCTTTCTCTTAAAATAACAAAGGCTAATAATGGTAGGGTCTGTTAATATTCGTGCAGTGAGATATACAGATGTGCTGAAGATTTCTTTGTGGGTAATTCGAATGATCATCCTTTGTGAAACCACATATTCCTTTAGTTTTTACATGACGACATAGACATGTAACCTTTTTTTGGGTGGCAATGGAATTAAGATTTGGGCAGAAAGTTGTGGTATAGGCACATTGAATTTTGTAATGGAAAATAAGAGGTTTTCTCTTAACCATGAGGAAAGACCAAATTGGCAGTGTGAGGTCATTGGCCTTCTGAGGTTTTCACTGGTGGTATTAAGTTCCATATTAAAGTTATCTTCATTTATCCTGTGTATTGCTACTATACAGAGCATTGGTTTGGCTGCTGATAGCTAGTCTGTTGGGGTTTTTTAACATTTGATGTTATTGTCTTCCTTTCAAGCATTATAATTGTGGCTTTTAATTTTTAAGAGTTTTTTTTTATTTTCTCAAAGGATCCTGGGAGGAACTTCAATTTGTGAAGTATGTTGGCTTATAGGATATCCTGTGACTGCTTCTGAACTAGACTTGTATTTTTACCATTTCTTTCTATTGAACTCTATTCTATTATCCATTTTTCATATATAGTAATATATTAATTCTCTCATTAGAAATGTGCATCCAGCTCCAGTTACTCGTTCTTATGAACAGACCCTCCCATACTGAGATTCTGAGAAAGTTAGGATGAAGTCCATAAACCCCTAAAGTTCAGCCTAAGAACCCAGACAATGAAATGTGATTTTAAGGCCGTGGACAGAGATCCCATCCTGCCAAGCACTTGTCAGAGCACTTCAGAAGAGAGCAGGTGAGCAGAGAAAAGGAGAAAAGGGCACAGTTGCAGCTTTTGTTGAGTTGCTTTCTTTCAAATTCTGTTGCTCCATTAAATCTTGGGCCATGTGTTCTGAGAAGTGCTAATTCTTTACTGAGCTCCAATGAGGAAAAATATGAGACCACTTGCAAAACAACTGTAAGGGGCTATGTGCTGTTGTGGCTCATCTAAATCATGCTATTTTAAGCTCATTTTTTAAAGATAAAATGTCACATTAGAAGTGCTGCAGTATGTGCTTTCAAAATGATGATGATTTATATTTTTATTCCTTTCTATAGACTTAATGGGTACAGAGATTGAGGAGCAAAACCTTAATGTTAGGGTGCTATTTAAGGGCAGCTTTCTAGTGTTCATGAGACACTATTTTTGTATCCAGAGCAATGAACTCAATTGCTGAACATAACTTTTCCTTCCACTTAGACACGTTTATTGTATGTATTGTATATCCACATGTCTCCAGACATGCAGCCACAAATCCCTCCATGCTACATTCCCAAACAGTTCCATAGCTCAAGTGCAATTAAGGGTCATCACATGGTTGTTTAGTTGAGGTCAAAGGCACTTTTGTGCAGTTGAGGGGGGATCACTGTCTTGAATGACAAAGCATATGGAAACCATACTTTTTTCTTCACTTGGTCTGTTTCATTTAGGCTTATGTCTCCAGTCTTTGAAAGCCAATATTAAAAACATCTATCTTCCTATCTCACGTGCCATTGCTAACTTCTTGAATAGATGGAGAAGTTGAATATAACAGAAAATCCTCAAATTGACCACAGTGCTACATTCTAGTTGAGGAATTTAGGAAGGACTTGATCTTTGGTAGGAATATCTGGAAGAAGCTTCCAGCTTAAGCAAGGCACTGGAAGGTTATTTAGACTTTGTAGATAGTATTAATAGACATAGATTGACCAAACATGGCATGATAACCTCAAAGAATGATTTTGCTAAATATTAAAATATTTTACTGTTCCTAGAAGAAGATGGGTGTTATGGGGCTAAGAAGGAATGTAATTTTCAGTTGGGCACTGGAAACTTGGTTAGATTTTGGAATTCCCAGAGGAGAAAGACTGGTGTGATGTCTAACAGGTAGTGACAGAGGTGATGTCTAAATTAAACATTCATGCTCCTTCACATGGCTATTTGCTGAAATATTTATGTTGGAATATATTTCATTCTTTTTTATGATTAAAGTTTGCACAAAGAATGCTTGTTTATTTATGCCTCAGAGATTAGGGTCAGTGCTATGATGTGAAAGGCAACTGATTAGATGCTACTTTGGTTTAACGATTATGTACTGATTTATTCATGTATCGAGTTTAAAAATATATATTTTTTTTTTTACTTTCATAAACAAAACTGTGTATCTTGAAATCCCACAGGTTTCTATAATAGAATAGCTACTAGAAGTAAATAAAAAACAAAGATGAGTGAACTATTTAAAAGATAATCCTATGTTACAGATTATAGTCAGAAACTTGAAAATAAATTGCTGATTCTGTAAAGACTAATAGTGGTAATTGGCAACTGTATTGATGGGCTTGCTTTTACAATAGTAGTACTTTAGGTTTGATTAACACAGCATAGTGAGTAACAAAAATTATTGGATTTTTGCAGAATTTTCTCATGTATTGAAGCTTAAATCTTTTCAAATATTTTGGCCACCAGTGTTTCTGGAGAAGCCAACTGCTTCTTTCTCTTCAGTGACGGGTTCCATTTTCAGTTCTCATCTCTGTAGGTCTTAATATGAATACACTCATGTGGCATTCTTCAGATCTAGTGTCCACACATCCCCAGATATTTTCAGTTATTATCAGAAACTTTTTTGTTTGTTTATTTTATGGTGGGTTTTTTTTCCCATTCTGAATGCTGCTGCAAACATTTCCTAGGTCAGACGTCCCATTGCATTACCTCTCCTCGTTTTATCATGCCATCAGCTTTCCATCTTCTAGCTCATCAGAAACAGCCTTTTAAAGTACTTTCTGAGTTTTCCCCAACTCAGTGCTTGTCTCCTGCTCTTTATCAGGAGATTAAGTGCACATTCATTTAGCTAATGATGATTACTTCCATCGGCACAGAGTGGTTTTGGCTACTCTTCCACACATAGTGCCTCAACAAAAATTAACTCTGCTCACATATTGTGAGTGTGATTTCATGCTAGAACTGGACTAATCTAATGGTGAGCTGGCACTGAAAGGCACAGGTACAGACTTTCTCCTCATCTATACAATAACAGGTAATTTACTTAATACACACAGGGTAATTTGCTGAAACCTCTTGAGTGAACTTTACGTTTTGAGGTATTTACACTTACCTAATTGAAAATTTACCTCGCAGCAGGAATGGGCATAATGGACTGAAATTTTTGTTGATAAGTTTATGATGTTATCTTTTGTTCCAAGTTGATTCATTTTTTTCCTTTTTTGACCTCTATTTGTTGAAAATCTTCTTATTGCTACTTGACTTGAGATTAAGTAGTGTTCATAAAATACAGCTGTATATTTTAAACATCAGTTTCTTCACTCTTCGCAAATAGTTTGAAGACCTATATTACAAATTCTGGTGTATTTATTAATTCCTATTATAGAGGCTGACTTCACAAATTATTTTTTCTCCATTGTTCTTTTGTCTGACATTTTGACTAGTAGACCCTGGTAACATTTGCACAGTCCATTCACAGCCTACTTGCTGTCAGTGTATCATGATGTTGTCCCACTAATTTCATATCCTTAATTGCCCACCTCTCTTCTTGCAATGTTTGGGGTTTTTTTTGTGCCCAACACAAGACTCAGTATTGAGATGCTTCTAAATGAAAGAATTTGTGTCATTTCCAAGAGATTCTTCCAGAAAGATTATTTAGATTCTGAAGATTGGCTCCCACAATTAAGTAACTCAAAATAACTGAAGGCAAGATAACTTGAGATTCAGCTCAAGGTTGTGGCTCAAGGTAAATGTCTTCTACAGGCTGAAGTTGCTACTAACCAGAGTTGAAAGTTTCTACAGAGTTGGTATTTTCTACAAATTCTTATTTAACTTGAAGACTTTCTTTTGACATTGCAGACATGTCAAGGCTAAACTCAGTTCAATAATTTCATCATTAAACATTTATTTTAAGTTAGGTTCCTTCCTCTCCAGTGTCAGGAGACCAGTCTTCCTGGGCTAGTGCAGACATTTTTGAATATCCCCCTAAGTGAACATTAGCAAGGAATGAATGAGCAATGAGACATTTTGATGTTTTGAAGAGACTGAAGGCAGACAAAATACAGTGTACTGAGGATTTTTGTGAAGGAGCACCAGGGCCTCTACTCGATAAACAAATCCAAATCACTGACATGAAAGCTTAGTTCTGGAAATAAATGAGGGCTTTTTATTTGTCAGCTTTTATATATTGTAGCCTGCCCATTCTGGGAACACACTGTTTTGAATTGGTTTAGGTAGAATTTGCTATTTCTTAAGCAGAGAGATTACCATGAACAGTTGATAGTATTTAACAAAATATTTCTTTCTGTAAAGGAATATTTTTTTCCAACATGTCTCTGGAATGCTGTAATCTATTACTTTCCCTAACACATATAAGAGGAACGAGCAGCTAACATGGACTATTAGAAATCAAGCTAAAGAAGCCAAACCCTTTTTCTTCATATGGGTGTTCATATTTTATGTTAAGACTAGTTATCTTCCTGTAATTCTTACTGGCTTACTGAAGCTTCTGTAAAGAAGATTAAATTTTCTTACAATGGTGAGATGCTATGTGCTTTGATAAGGAAATGCTTCTTTTCTGTAAGTCAGTTGTTAGTAATACAACAATTATTTGATAATATTTCATTCACAATGGCATGCTTAAAATAGTTGCTGCCAATTCATTTTTAAGAAAATAATTACTTGTTTCTAACATCCCTAAAGAAATAATTATGTAATTTTTTATTGCATGACTGACATATTAGTTACCTATAATAAGTGCAAGTGTTCCTTGAATTTTTAAGCAATTTTGTAGGGTTTTATATTTAAATATTGAAACCTATTAAAATTGCCCATGGAGATTTGTGGGAGAGGTTATCTATGGGCCTCTGCTAATTAATTATGATATATTTTACTTCCATGTGATTTGTCACTACTAGTCCTGTAAGGACTACAGGAAAAATCATTTGTTTAATCTGACTGGGACCTTGTGGCATTTAATTGTAAGCATAACTGTGATGCAATAAATCCAAATGAATTTGGACAGTGATTAACAGGGAGCTCCTTGATATGGTAATGAGATTAAAAACCTGGTTCCTAAGTGTTTCTATGGATTTCATTAACATTTTTGCAACTAAACACTTTCTAGGACAAGAGTGGTTGCTTGTTGTTGACCAGTATACATTACTGGTTGAATGTAACCTTCATGAAGATATTTCTTTGTGTCTATGGAGAATGTATAAATATTTTTATATATGTATATATGTGTGTGTCAGTGGAAAATGTACAAAGAAAATAAAATACAGAAGGTGTATGCTGCATTTCAATACAGTGAGCCAAACAAAAACATGCCACAGAGTTAACCTTATTATTACATATATTTAGAAAATTCTAAAGTGTACTAGTGAACTAATCACAGATATGTAGTTCCTGCTGTGAAAGCTTATTATCTAAGACACCTGCAAATATTTAGACATCTGCATAGCTTTACTACTGTGAGTAGTTCTACTGATTTTTTTTATTTGTTTATGTCGGATTTATGCCCAAATTTATCATTACGTGGCACATTTACAACAAAAAGAGGAAGGAAAAATATCGGAAGTTTAATGTGGTTATTCAGAAAACATATAGGTTGATCCTTTCAGGTGCTATGTCATCACATTGCTAGAAAGCTGAAGTTTTAAAGAAAATATGTATATTTTTGGTATTTAGCAGAATTATTGCAAAACTGTAGAGAAGAAAATGAGTAATTCCTTTAAAATCATCGAACTGCTACTGGACTTAAAGGCAAAGAAATGTTTTGTTTGTTTATTCTTGCAACTCCCCTCCTGCTTGTTTTAGTCTATTTCCAAAACTTGTCTCATCTTCCTCTGTTCTTTAAATTGACTTGATATCATCTCCAATTGTTTGATCATCTTTCTTTTCTTTATTCTTTTAGTACTTTTTGTTGCTGAAAAAAATTGATTTATTGGAAGAGCTAAAACCTCATTTTTTGTAACCAGCATTCAAGTAGCAATGGTGCATTTTTCATAATCTGCCCTGGGAAAATGCTTTTCTGTGTTCTAGAAGGACAAATGGTTCAGTTCCTCCAGCTTCTCTGTTCCTCAGCATTCGGATTGCTAACCAGAGGTCAGTCACTTGTCATTAGAACTCTGTGTTTCACCTGTAGAAACGGTGCCACAGAATGGAGACCTGGCAGAGATTCGTGCTCTGTGACTTAAGAAACAAGCAAATCTGGAATTTGAGATTTACTACCAACCTTCAGTGTGTCACATTTCTCTTTAGGCTCTAGCTTGGGGAAATCTTTACTGTGGGACACGTGGTATTTGGGGTTACAGGAAAGGAGGGTGACACAGTTCAGTGGGAAGGGGAGCCACTTAATGGGGTTATCTCTTAGGGGATGCTGCAAACATCCAGCTGCTTTGTGTGCCTGTATGCTGGGGGTTCTGTGTGGAGCTCAGCCTGCTGCTGACTCTGCCATCTGCAGCCAGCACACCCTCCAGAGGAGGTCTAAGTTTGTCCACTGCATTCCTTGCACCCCTTATCCTGTGTGTCAGAACTCCCCGAGCTCCCTCTTGTTTGTGCTGTTCCATGAAATCCTGAGAGAAGGAGCTTCAGTGTGGCTTCGGGCTGATGTGATGGCAGTCCTGTCACTGGCAGAATACAGGTTTCTTTTTCCTGTTTGCTAAGCAGTATTATAGAGAGGGCTTTGAGGCATCTAACCCTCCCACAGCTGCAAGGCAGGACCCATGATGTGAGTGGTTTAGCTACTTTTGTTTTGTTTTTAATCTGGATTGCAACTTCATACTTGCATTGATTTTTATCTTTGGGGAAGAAAATGTAGATTGTTTTACTAACAATGGGTAAACATTCATACCACAAATGGTGATGTGACCTATATTCTGTTGCTGTCCCCCATGCAGAGCTCTCTTTGCCTTGAGTGGAAGCCCAGATGTAGAAATGACGGTGGGAACTGGCCACAGGCAAAGTTGCATTTGTCTTGTAATGGGCTGGATTGGAATTTCCAGTGGTGTCCCCTGAGCTCCCATGGCACTGTGATGCAACAGATTTATTCAAATCAGTAAATGAAGAGTTTTACTCAGCTAAATATCAGAAGGTATTGATTGTATAGGACATTTGCTGCCACATGCTGTCTGTGTAGAGGGTACTGCAGCTGCACAGTTTGTGTTACAGAATTTCATCAGCAAAGGTTGGAGTGTCCACAGCTCCACACCAGCTGAGGTCTTGGTGCCTAAAGTGGTGGGATTAAACACATGCTAATGGTGGTGCTAAAGTCTGTAACTCAGCCATGGTTAAAGTAGTGGTTAAACAGCCAACAGTTCATTGTTTTGATTACAGCCATTAATTTAATTCAATCTTCTTTGCAGTGGCATCGCCATCATTATTTCAGGCTGTTTTGCAAGCTCAAGAACATTGTCATGTCTTTGCAAATTGTTTTCGTTTCATGTCCATGAAGGTTTTCCTTGTGACCACAAGAGTCAGAGACACTTTTCTGCAGAAGGCTTAGATGTTGCAGTTAAATATTGCAGCAGAGAGTGAACACTGCATCAAATTCTGTTTCTGTGTTATCATGGAATATGCAGAGTCGTGTTCAAAGGTTGCACAACAACTGTAGTCTAAATGTGGGGGGTTTTTTTTCTCTTTTCTGTTGAGAGACATACGATGAAAGTGCTGTGAGCTACCTGGACCTCAGAGTTGCTTAATAGCTTGTGGGAGCAGCTACTTGCCAATTTTAGAGCAGCATCAGTCTATCTGACTTAACCACATGTAGACTTACTGGCAGGTCTACTCAAATCAGTGGTGTAATTATTTACTTCTTAAAGAGAAAACAGGCTTACATTATAATGACCTTACAATAACTTTCAGTTTTATGTGGAGAAAAATAAACAGTTGTCATTTCCTTGTTATTTTGAGGTTTGAGCCTTTACCACAAAGGTTTTAAATACTTACTAACTACTATGTTCTCTGAAATTTCTCTCTTTAAAAATACAGTGAATTTATTCAAGGAAATCTTTCTGATGCACCAAACTTCACAATCTTGATTATAGGACATTATAAATTAATGTCTTTCCCCACCATTTTTCTTATTATTACTTGAATTTTAATTAATTCAAAATTATTATTTTTACTATTTAAGCTTCCAGTTAAAATTTCAAAATACAAAGACTTTTTTTGGAAAAATGTGTGATATAGCCCTGTTCCTAGGGAAAAAAGTATTTTTGGCATTGGAAGAAGAAATAAGTTTGCTAGTCTCATATCTGAAAAATAATTTTGCATCAAAATGCTCCCCAGAAGTCTAATTTTGTTGATATCAAGGAAACTGAGTAATAAAGTGTTTACTTTCTCTGTTTTGTTAATGGTTTTCTTTTGGTTTGTTTTGTTTTTTTAATATGAAACAAAGGGGAGAGAGTGTTATCATTTAACCAAATATTAATTGCTCCCTTTTTTTCTTCTTTGCCTGACATTGATGATTGGTAACTCCATTTTCCCTTTAACATCTTTTTGTGTATTTCTGCTAGTTATTCTGAGATCTTGAGCACTCAGGGTACATTAGAAAGACACAAAGCAGTAATTTGGCTACTGTGAGGGAAGGCAGCAATTCTGGGACTGTAGTAGGGCACTGATGGTCAGGTGGATCTGGCTGTAGGAATTATTAACTTCAGAAGTATATTTCTAAAGCAAGAATTGCATCAATTTCTAATTTCTTCTAAATGTATGACTCCTGAAGCTTGTAAGTAGTAGTGCTTTTTCTTGGGAAATGCCATGATTTCGCCATGATTTCACCCATTTTTATTTCAAATGAGAATGGAAAATTGAAATATCTTTTTTTTTTTTTTTCTTCACTGCAAAGGAAGCTCTGCAGAGTTTTGGCTTGGAAACACTAGAATGTTTTGGGTTGTTTGGAAATCTTGAAATTAGACTTTTCAGTGTTGCCAAACAATGTTGAACAATTTCATTCTGGTTAGACCTTAACCTTTATTTTCCCAGATTGCTACCTGGCTCTGTGGTAGTGCAGGGCTAATGTGGAGTCTTGCTGCTGGAACACTGAAGGAGTTTGGCTTCCTGATAATGCAGTTCCATGGTCAGTCACATCCACTGATCTGAGGATAAGACCTTGGATTCAGCCCCTCTAGTTAGGCCTGGCAGAGAAAATGTCACTGTGCAGCAGTTGGCTCAGCATGTCCAAAGAGTCTAGACTATGGGAAAGGAACTGTGACTCTTCCAAAAGTCTCTGTGTCTCGTGAGCCAAGTTTCAGAGAGTTTGTCTGATTCCTGCCTGTGCCAGATGAGGAATGCTCACACATGTTTTTCCACCTCTGCTGTCATGATGATGATACCTCCAACAGGAAAGCAGGAGCCTTTGCAAGGTACATGGAGCAAGAAGGGTGGGAATCTGACAGTAGCATCTTAAATCTCTTAAATCATTTGCCATGCAGACTTATTCTCAAGATATTGTTGGATAAAAATTCTCTTTTTTCTGCTACTCCTCCCATAGGAAAATGAGAGCACAGTAGCTCAAGCTAAAGCGTCTGAGTACCAAAATGAAGCTTTTAATTTTGCTTCAATGCCTCATCTCTTTTAGCCAAAGATTAAATTAAGGCAAAATTAAAAACTCTCAGTAAATTTCATAGCTGGCTTAGCACAAAGAACTTCACTTTTTTTTTTTTTATTTGGAGTACTGTGGAATAGATAAAATTTAAATTTGTATTTGCAAATTATAGAATTAAAATAAAATCTTCAAACTTCAAAAACCATATGCCTTCCATTACCCCCCAACACTGCATAAGCAAAGGCTCCTCCATATGAGGAACTTTGTGTCCTGGCTTTGTGTAGTTTCAAAACCTTTGCTTAAAGGTATTTGCCAAACATATAAGAAATCATAAAAAGTTTATTTACAATGCTTGATTTCCTTCCAGTCTGGATAGTCATCATATTGTTTCTTCCTGAAGTGAAAGTGATAAGTAAATAATAGTAAAAGTTGATGGGGAAAAGATAACAGCCTTCTTTGTGGTGGTGCTGTATATTGTTTATTGTGCAGTGGATTGTTCACAGGTAATGCTCTTTTGGGCTGGAGATGGGGGTTGGAAGTAGAAACTTCCTCCTTTGCTTTAGTCATCACACATTTTCAGTTCATTATCCAAGGTGTGTGAACTGAGAGTTGTATTCTCAGAGCCCCAAATATCACTCTGTATGTTTTAGCATCTCAGTATAGGTCAAGAAGTATATGTAGTGTACTAAACTGGGAATTGTGGGGTGGGTGGTTGTTTTGCTCTTGGTAATAGAAAATGCAAATCATTTTGGGTGGGGAAGGTAGGTATATTTTTGTGCAGAGCCCAATACTAACAAGTAAATATTTACCTTGGAGCAGTAATGTCATGTTACCATGCTATTTCATTGTAGGAATAAGTAAAAGGTAAATGTTTGCTTTTCAGTCACCCTCCCCAGAGCTTTTAATATAATACTGTTTAAAATCCTTATTTGTATCATAAAAAGGCAGTTTTCTCTTTTTAAAGAGAAAAAAAACCACAAAGACAACAGCAATTCAAGCTTCCCTCAATTCAAGCAATTCAAGGCTCCACCATGGTGCCCATCCTACACGAACAGTCTCTAACACTCTCCTTGTTCATGTTTGTTGTCCTCAGCCCCTCTCCCTCAGCTACTGGCATGGCTGTCAGTGGAAGGGATATTGGTGGTTGTTTTTCTGATAGGACTTCAATTGGAAGTGGATTTCTGCCTCAAAGGCTTCTCACTCAGCAGTGACTTGTGCCCATCATTGTCTCCTTTTGTTTCTGCTTTTTGTTTTTTGTTGTCTTGTTGGGACCTAATGCAGAATCTTACTGCTTATTTTGTAGATCCTCACCTGCCTTTGTAGTTATCTGGACTATAACAAATGACTGAACCAAGTTTGTCTTCAACAAAATTGAACTTGATACCTTTTAGACTTGCTCTACATACAAAAATGAGATGAATTTAGGGTGTGCCAGTCACAATTAGAAAAGATACTCCAGCTATATTACCTTATTAGACACACTTCTTTCCTACCCATAGAAGACCATGGATGGTCAGTCATCTTTGCAGCTCTTGTGAGCAGTTTGCCCTGTTTTTTGACAGAAGTGGAATTTTATTTTAGGTGACTTAATCGTGGAGTCTTGGTAGAAGTGAGAATAACAATAGAGTCTGGTCTCTGACCTTGTCAGTGCCAATAACCCAGGCTACCCATTCAGATTTCAAACAAATGAAAGTTTCTGTCAGTAATCCTGAGGGTGATTTCCACAACTTCCTTGACAGGAGTATTGAGGCAAGGAAGCTTCCAAAAACTTCCTTGGAACTATACTGAAAGATAAAGCTATCTGCAGGGGAACAGGTTATAATGAGGGTGAATCCCAGCATGGTGAGGGCAGCAGATACTGATTTACAGAAAAGCAGTAACAGTATTGCCAAAAGCAATGGATGGAGGATGTTACTGTGCTCTGGCACATGATATGGTAACTGGAAGTAAACCAGGAGTAGATTTGTGTGCAGAGCTAGTCAGGAATTGTTATATTTGTGTACAGTGTTTATTTGCTAAGCTTTATGGTCAACTTCATTACTCTTCATTTTATTCATTATTATGTCACTGAGCAGTAACTTGTTAAAAGATTAAAAGTTCCAATTGGTTGCTCATGCCTAAGGTATGTAAATGCTTTGCAGTTCTGACAGTAATTTGCTGACATTCTGGCAATTTACACTTAAATAGTTTATGCACCCACATATACTTTAACACCAGCACAGTGCAAGTCCATAAATTATCTGAGTATAAAGGGCCTGCTCTTACAGTCTTGATACACACAAATATTTCTCTTGATTTTTTGACTTGACCAGCTTAAAATATCTGTAAGAGAGGTCCTCAGAGAAGACCACTGACTCTTTCATAGCTAAAACCAAACAAAACTCCTGTAAAATCCAAGGTGCAACAGTTAGTATGTGACTTTCTTTTGATCAAAAATTTCATAGAACCAGCTTTTCAAAGAGATCACCTGTGTTTATCCACATGCACAAGTACACATATATGAGCACACAATTATAAATGTAGATCACCTTGTGTGTCTCCACATATACATATATTTTAGGCATATAATTTTAAATCAAATTTTACCCTTCCCATGCTCAACACATTCTTCTAATTTGCATTTAGCTTTACAAATACTGCTTGTGAGTAGTGATAATTCTTCTGTTACAAAATTGTTTTTTGATACCATGCTGCCATGTCCTCAAATCTAGTACAAATGCTCTCATTTTGAATCTTTATAGGCAGCAGTTTCATGAGCACAAATTTATTAAACTCTGCCTTGAAGTCTAGAATAAGGTGTCAAACAGAGTAATTATTCTCTGCCTAGAAAACAGATTATTTCCTCAACCAGACTTGCAAAATCATGCAGTACAGCATGAACTTGGATAGTGCAAGACTGGTATGACACTGCAGCCTTTTCTCACTAAGATAAATTACAGATTTGGCCACAAAAGCAGATTGTTCAAAATTGATGAAGTGCTTTTATACAGTTTACTGGCCTGTATATGGGTCCCAGGTGTTCCTTTCTTTGGAATTAAAAAAAACCAACAAAAACAATTTTGTTATTTGAAACTAGACAGAGATCAGATCTCAAAAGACATTTTGGAGATTACTATAACAAAGATGTGTCTTTTTAAAAAATGAAAATTACTTTTATTGAAAACTGTTTCATATCATGACTTCACAGTATTGGAAGTAGGAAGTGAAATATATTTGTATATTTTGTTTTCTGTATAATCATGCATGGTTCTGTTCCTTTACAAATATGGGATGAAGTCCTGTCATACCCATCCTGTAATGGAAGAAATAGAGTGTGAAATTGAGTAAAGAAAAGTGAATTACACAGATTTTTTTATTGAACTGCAGAAAACAGAAAAGTTTCAATGACTTGGGAATTTTAAAATTTATTTTAACAATTTAATTGTTATTACTTAATACTTACTAATTCTTACACTGAATACCCAGTTGAAAATATTTTACCACCCTTTATTAGCCCAAAGTTTCTTACATCCAGTAGAATCAATCTGCTTATGATCATGTTAACCTACTGATGTGTGATGGTTTAGCTTTAGAGGGATGAGTAATACATTTGTATTCCATCACTCATTACTTTCCCCAAATTTATCAGCCAATCTGATAAAAAATTATCCTCTCCAATACTGCTTTACACAAAGGTAGCATTCTCTCTAGAGGCACTTCTAGAAAGTGAAGCTGTGTTGTTTTAGGGTAGCATCAGAGTGAGAGCAAGGTGCTTCATTTTGTACCTTCTGCCATTGTTTTATGTTTCTCAAGTGTCTCTTCAATACAAGCATTTTCAATGAGCAAATTACCACTCTGGGGGTGAAAACCATAGTCTGCTTCTCTTGTGTGTTTCTCAGAGTGTGATACTTCTTTATACCTGTTGTACTTGCCAAGGTCAGGTTAACTTTTTCCTAAGTTAACTGATAAATCTAAAAATAGGCAGGTGTTATTTACCAAGTAAATGCAGCAGTTTGTTGTTTTTGAATGAGGAATTTAAATTTTGAATGAGGAAATTGTTTGCCTTTTTTTCTTTTTCCTTTTTTTTCCCTCTTAAGTGTAGTAGTTCAGATGGTGTCTTTTCCCCTCTGCTCTGCATACTAACAGTTTGGAAAAGAAGATATAAGTGCAAGACCTAAAGCAGTGGCAAAGAATGACAATATTTTTTTCTAAAATTATCCAAGTTTCTCCTTTTGACTTACAGAGGCAGAAAAGAGGGTCAGTATCCCCAGACATAAGTCCTTTCTCTCTCATAAATTCAGAGACCATTCCACATAAACTAATAGTGACTGTCAGGGGATAAGCTGTTCCAGTTTAGATGAGAACCAAGCACTTTTTTTTACTGGCATGTAAAATAACTATTGAAATCCTGAAGTCAGTTGTGAAAATGCCAGAGATTTTTTGGAACCAGCATAAAGCCCTCAGGGATTTGTGGCAAGAAATGATTCTGCACTGGTCAGTGAAATACATGAAAAGTCTTGACAGTCTTCTGCATGTGGATTTTCCATTTGTCTATAAGCAGAGTTTTTCAGAAAAAACAAAGCCAGAAATATCTCTGTCATTTATTACAATGCAAAATAGCAGAAAGGAATGTGAAACCATCAGAGATTCCTGAGAACTGAGGGTCCAACCAAGCTGTTACTTGTGATTTGAAGTTAGTAATCAGGTAGATTTTTCAGATGGTCTCTTTTATCCTGATTCTGTTTTCCTGCTTTTAATTCCTTATGCCTAAGAACCAGAGGGCAGAATTTCTCTCATTTTTGGGTGCTAATGCAGTTATTCAGCTGCAATTACTGGCAGTGGGATTTGGGAAAAGAGGAGGCATTTGTTGTTTATAGGGAATCACATCTTTTTAGTCAATCTTTGAGAAATGCGCTACTTTTTGTTTTAAAAAGAGCTGTAGAACACCACTGCAATACAGTCAGACAAATTCGTGGTACTTCCATGTTATCACTTTCAGTTGTTAGTAGCTGCAAAAATGCTTGTGTTTCTGTCCTCTCCATCTCTTCTTCCTTCCCTGCCATATCTTCCCATCTTGCACACACTCGCATCCACACTCTTTTCTTTCTTGAACAGAAATGTACTGCCTTTTAGTTTCCCAACTTTAAATTGATTAGACCACATTAATTTTTAAATAAGTGTCACATATCCTTAACCGAGCACTAAAAGGTTGAGAAGGCTTCACGCTGTAGAGCCCGATCCAGAACTGGGTGAGAAGAATTTTAAAAATGCGGGCTGCCCTTCATTAGCCCTCATGATATCTGCTGACAGGCAGTGTGTGCGTGCTGTGCCATGCCAGGCCAGGGCAGGACCAGCTGCCATGCACCATTTACCCTCTGTCAGCAGCTTCACTCGCAGCCCGGGCACTACTGCACACACGAGTCTGTCACGCGTCAGCATCAATTAGGCTCAGTTTGCTGCGCCGGGGAAAAGCAACAGCCCTGCTATTAACCATTTTATTCCTCCCCGCCTACCCCAGTCATCATTTGGCTCCCCCAGGGAGCTGTGGGGTTTGGCAGCAGCGTGGTGGTGGCTGCTCTTGCAAACAGCAGGTTTGTCTTGGAGTAACGCGCTGGCTCGGGTGAGTTGGCTTCATGGCGAGGAGTTTGATTTATTGGTACTGATATTTAAACAGGGGAGTTAGATACAGCCTGGGCACTTCAAACCCAGTCAGATTTTCCCTTTCACCTGCTGTGGAGAAGTGTTGATGTCTGTCTGTACACATACGTACCTGTGCTCATGCACACACAGATTGTAAGCTTTAAACTAAACACAAGGCCAAGGTGCTAAAGAATTTCATTAAAACTGCATTTGCTGTATTACATACTCAACATGTTTCCAGTTTTCCAGTTGTAGATACGCCCTTGCATTGTTGTTTTTCTGGGTATTGTTGTTTGAATTGATTGTTGCTAAAATTTCCCCGACTTTGTGAGAAGCCAGCATGTGTGGTCATGCCTAAATTGGAGTCACTATTTTGTGGCTTTTCACCGCTGTCATGAAGGGGGTGGGGAGCACGAAGACCACCCATGGTGTGTCCTCGTCAGGCAGCACGGTGAGCAAATGGGTTCAGTGATGTGCAGTGAGTGCTCAGAGAACTGCCTCTTCTGGCAGAGTTTTCAAGCACTTCCCTCCTTCCCCCCCTCCCCAAAATACAGCTTCTTCCTCTGTGTAAGTATAGAACACCCATGACTATTTATATAATAAAAGAGCTACTGTGTACTTTAGTGGATAGTTAAAGACATTTTCACAGGTCTGTATCCACATGGGATTTATGGAGACTTATAGGCCTGGTCAGTTTGTAAAATCGTGATAGCCCAAGAGACTGTTGTCAGATGTTGGTAACAAGACAGTGTTTGAAAGGAATCAAAACAATATAAATCCTGTGAGATCTGTGGCAGCAGGATGGGTTCTAATGGAGAGGAAGACAGGGTCGACCACCACACAAGAGAACAAGGAGAAGAAAGTGTTTTTTCTCTTTCAAGCTTGCAGCACCAGCAGGGGTAAGCAGGTTTCTAAAAAGAATCTCATCAGCGGATCAATCCAGTGTAACAGATGGAGTGCACAGACATTGTCTATCAGATTTCCATTGCATGTGGCAAACAAATACATTGTTGCAACTGTTAGCAGCAAAACTTTCCCTTTTTTTAACATCATAATTACCAAGAGTTGAAAAGAGCTGTGGGTTAATGATTTCCTAACAATAACTATGGGGTGTTTAGGGGATAGTAACTTCCCCAAGGAATACATTAGCAGGAAATATAAAGTCTCTGAGCATCTTGAATGCAAGGGTTTGGATCTGCAGAAATAACTGCCTATAGCAGTGCATTTTGAAGAGTGAAAATTTTCTAGGAGAGGGGAGTGGACTGGATCTTCATCTGCTGTAATTGGCAGGTTTGCATTGAAGACAGTATGGACAAACCAGTCCTTACCAGCTAAAAGTTTTGAGCTTTGTTGCTTTTGTCAAGCCATTTTTCAAACCATTTGGGATGTCTGAGAATGGTCCAGTGTATGTGCACAGTTGCAGGCAAGATATGAGGCTATGAATGAATTTCCCAATGTTATTAATATTGCTGGTTTTATTTAGAAGTTAGTTTTGTTCAATTATTGATGTAAAAATCAAAGTCAGAGTGCAAATATTATAGAATTGTACAATGGTTTATGTTGGAAGGGACTTTTAAAGATCATGAAGTCCAACCCCAAATATGTCATGGAGTCTCATCATCTCCTGCACTGATTCATTAATCCTGGAACAGAATGAAAGTGTAGTAATGAATATGTGGTATTCTTGGTGTTGGTGCACGTGCTATAGGTTTAGAAGGATGCGTACCAGGGATTAAGTGGCTAAGCTTTTAATAAGAGCATGTTACAGTTGATTTTTGTACACAGTTGTTGGGCCTAATAATTAGTTGAGAATGAAGAGATCATGGTTTAGTTACCATTTAGTCACAACAAATATGGACAGATAATTTGAAAAGTTTCTCTAGGTTCAAACAAACCACTTGAGTAACAGGGTGAGTTAGTTCTGTGAACTAACAGGAAAAGGACTGGACAGATTTGAAGGCACAACTCAGTTGCCCAGTGATACAGAACTGTGGCCACTTGAGATGGCACAGGGCATCTCCCATCTTACTGCCAATCCAAAGGAGCACAGTTCTCCCATAGATCCTTTATCCATAAGACTGATCTCACTGTGGCTGTCATGAATAATATGATTGTAGGGACCAGGGAAAAAGAATCAAGACCTGGATCTTGACAAAATTATTTCAGTTCTAGATCTACTATGAAGCTTCTCATTATTATAAAGCTTCCCAGTCTTTCTGTGTCTATGTTTCCCAACTTGTCAAGGAAGCTGTTTAAGGCAGAGACTAACTTTTTATCCCTTGGATGAAGTATGATTAACCTATTTAGACTGAATGACTACAATTACACATCATTGAGGAGGTTTGAGAGTGATTCTGCTCCAAAGAAACCAAGTGTCCAACCAAGAATTATCACATCTAACTTGACCTTAAGTATCATTGAGTTTCTAACTAATATTATTCACAATGTTTCTGATCTTAGAGGTTTAGCCACAGGAAAGAAGGATTTTGAAGCAGTAAAGTGAAAAGTGCAAATGTTTGCATAGTGTCTAAAACAACAGAATAGAGGTATTTTTCAGCATTATTACATTATTCATTATTTTTAACTCATGCTCTAAGCTTGCTGTATTTCATCAGTACTTGAGCCACCTCAAATTAAAATTGCATTCAGAATCGGCTCTTATGGAAAGCCCTCACCCCAAAGCACTTTTTTATTTTAGTCTCCTCTTTGGTTCCAAGAATTCTAAAACAAAATCCAAAATAGCATTTACACCCTTGCTTCCTCCTAAATACCTCATGTCCTCCTGGGCCTACTTTCTTTGCACACTAACCCTGTAATTCTAGCTCTGCAGGAGCCCTGGTGCCTTTATAGTATCATAACCAGCCTTTACATGTCTGTCTAGCTACTGAATAACCTTGCTTCTGGGAAGAAATAACTACACACCCAACCATGCTACCTGTTCTTTATATGCCTATTAATTGAACCCTGCCTTCCTTTTGTGTCCCAAAAGAATGAAAGTTAGCAGTTACACCTCTTGCCCCAAGAAAAACATTTTTGATTTGCCTTATTTTCTCACAAGACCCAAAGACCCCTTACCCATAATCTTTAAAATGTGAGAGGGATGTGGAAATAGATATTCACCTAATACTTAACAGTTCTTGTCATAGCCCTCGAAGTAGGAAAATGAGGTGTGCAGAAAGCATCTTGCACCCAAAAGTACAGTTTTCTAATCACAGAAGGACATAAAAATATCTCTTTTGGGATGCATTATGGAGTATTTGCCTTGCTTTTGAGTGCTGTGGATCCAGGCCCTTTCATGCCTGCTAATCTGTGAAGTGTGACAGTGTCAGACACCTGTGGTTTATGTAAATACTGACAGAGAACCCTTCTGAAGGCACAGGCAAACCTGCAATGTGTGTAAAGGAGGGCTGAGAGGGTCCTTCTGGAATTTAACATTCTTGAATAGAAGTTGTGCTTTTTCAGAAACTGCCTCTGTGGAGACACAAGAATTAGTGATGAGTGACTTTGTGAGAATTCTTGTCCATCCACCTGACAGGGCAAAAATTCCTTGCTAGAGACAGTGTGTTTGGAGGGCTTAAGTGAGCTTGATAAACTGGACAACTACATGACAACCTCATTAGGGATGTAAAGAAAAGAGTTTAAGGAAAGCCATGATAACAGGAATCATAAATTAACCGTCAGGTGTTGGCAGAATTTCGCTAAAGGAAGTAAGTGAACTGTGTGTGATGTTCATGGATTACATGTATATGTGTAAATATGCATTATGTTGTGGGTGAAAGGAGAGCAAGTAGACTTAGCATGAAGGGGTTATTTTTACCAATTTAAGTTGGTTTTGGTCCTACTAATGTAAATATTCTCAAATGACGTCCAAAAAACGAAGATCCGAATTTAGCAAATAGACTTTTTTCTAGAGAAGCCAATGTGATTATGGAAGTGAATTTGACTAAAGGTAACAGAAGGAACATTAACACTTTCAGGTATGCTGTCTCTGAAGTAAATTTTGATATATCATAGCCAGACATCTACCTCCTACATCTGCTTGCCTCAAATCAGATATTTCGTTACCTAGTAATAGTGAATCCAATTATTCTTAAGGAAAAACAAAACCCTACCATTTATGAAACAAAAGGCTATTTTGAGACTTAGTAAAGATTTGGCTTAATGAATAACCAAGGTACCATTATGTATGTACTTTATTCTGAAATATCATTGAAATAGTAATATTAAGCTCTCTTTGTTCTCATAATCTTTGGTTTGAAATACAAATGGAATTTAAGATGTTAGGTTGATGGGTTTATTAAAAAAATAGAGTTTAAAGGAGGTTATTCAGCAGTGCTCTAGTAGTACATTCCTGTTAGAGATAAAAAGCATGTGTACCTTTCCAAACCCATTTTGGGTCTGAAGCAGTGTGGTTCAGCTGGAATTTAAAAATGAGGTTATATTAAGAAGCAAATGTCCCCAGTGGAATAGCTTTTTAACAATTTCCATCTTTGCAAACCTTAACCAGTTTACTTTCAGCTCAGTTGTATAAAGTAGGAAACTCATAGTTTTGCAAACAGTCCGAGTGAGATTGAGAAAGCCTAAGAAAATTATTAAAGGTCTCAGAAAAGCCAATTGGCCTTGGAGTTCTGTAGCTTCTGGTCTGTAGTAATTAAAACGGAAATTTCATGTTTATAGCTTGAAAGTTATAAAGTGAAAAATGAAAAGTACACAGTAGTAAGGCCAGGTCTGTACAAGCATCTTTATTTGTATAATAACTGTAAATAGTAGGTTGTATTTGTGTGTTGGGAATAGAAATCCCATGATAAATGAAGCTGCAAATAGGCTGAAATCTCACTGGAAGTGGTTAGCTGGAAAATTAATAACAATTAGAATTTGACAAAGCACAAGTGGCAAATGAGTTGCATTCCTTCTTCCTGAAGGAAGTTGTAGAGGAAATATGAACACCTGATGTAGAAATGGTTGCCAGGTCATTGAGTTCAAGAGAAGGATCAGGAGACCAGAACGCTGAAAAATTTGGCTTGAATGCTTCATTATGGATATTTCAGTGACCTCCAGACAGCTTAAACCCGCGTTCAGAAGTGAAACAACACATAAACGAAACAGGGGAGGATTACTATGAAACAAGACAGCAAGTAGGAAAAGTGGACACAATTTATCTCCAGTGCAGAACAACTTGTAAAAGGCAGCATGGTCCAGTGCAGGGTACAGGGACAGGAGATGGTGGGCTCCAATCTGTTCCAAGCCACTGACACTGTCTGACCCAGGCAGGTCACTTGACTTCTTTGTGCCTCTGTCAATCCAGCTGGAAAATTGGGTAACAAAAGCAAGACCTTGCTGAAAAACAGATGCTCCATCAGAGTTGAGCTGTCCTGGGTAAACAAATTACAAAACATTGATAGATACCATAGTAAAACTTATATGGGTCCATGGTGTCAGTAAGGAAGAATGAATGATGTGGGAAAGATCCAGCTGGCAGTGCTGGATTCTTGAAACAAGCATTTTTCTCCGAAGTCACAGGTGAAATAAAGAGCTCACAGGACAGACACAAAACTGTCTTGTGTTGGAAATCAGGAACTGAGGAAGACAAGGGTGCTTGGAGTCGATGCTGCATAAGATCTGGTTTAAAATTGCCCAATGTGTGGAAAAAAAGTAGTCATTTATTCATTATGGTGAAAGTTTCAGTGCTAAAAGGCTCTCTGGGACAAGAGCATCCTGTAATTCGTGGCCAGATATCGGGATGGGCACATCAGAGACTGCATGTAATTCACTGGTCTTGCATTAGAGGAGTATTTAAAAGCTTTAAGGGGACCTCATTTGAAATCATACAGCCTTTAATTTATTTTATTTTTTTATTTTTTTTATTTCCCATGAATTTACATCTATGTCTTGGATCTCAAATCCTTCAGAAACTTGCTTTATAGAAGCCAACTGCACAGGCTTTGAAATTAAACTAAAACCATGAACTCAGGTTTTGTCCTGAAACAGAGCACTGTGTTCGGAAAAAAACATAATAGAACCCTGGATTGTGGGAGTATGTCATGGTAGCATTTAAAAAATGTTTGGCAGTGTGCTGTACAAGAGGAATGTATTAATTTTGCTTTTTAAAATTACTTTTTCAATATATATAAAAATCTAAAGTACATAAATTTGATATGAAAAATGATGTTGATATTTGTAAGGAAAAATATGTCTGGGTGTAGTATAACAAACAGGCCTCTAGAAATATGATTCAGAAAATTGAAGTTATTTCTTGACTCTGCTAATACTAAGTGAGTGCTTTGCCATGCCATTTTCTTTCTTTTTACCTCCATTTCCCTATCTGGAAATTGGAAATAAGAATTCTCACCTCTTTGTACAGAATTACTGATGAAGAACATCAGGTAAGAATTATTGTGAAAGTAAAGCTTTTTCATGCTTTATTGCAATGGATTAGGAAGCAGCCTTGTGTTATTAATTTCATTGTGTTATCTGTATTTTTGTCCCACTGTCTGATGTGCACTGTGGCAGAAGGGAAAGAGCAGCTTCATGTATGCTCCTCAGCTGGAGAAGGAAGGACATTGACTACACCACCAGCACACTTGACTTTTTCTGGCAAAGCTACACATTAAGTGCAGTTCTGACAGTCTTGAGATACTTGTTCAGCATGAGTTTTACCACATTTAAAGACCTAAATAAACACCCAAAACCTGCTGTTCCATAGTAGCTTGGGATGTACTGAAAATAGTTGTTCTTTGGCCTTCCTGATACTTGGGATGAGACAAGGTTGGCTTGAAGACTCCAAGGTGCTTAGAAGGTTCTTGAGCAGGATGAAATACTGTGTGCATCCTAATCCATGAGCCTTAGTGTGACAGATTATTTTGGAAGGAGAAATATTGAAAAGTCACACTAGTATTTAAGTGGGAAAATATTTCCAATAACCCAAAGTGTGTTTTTTTAGGAGTAAGTCATTAGTTTCCTGTCCTCATACTTGGTCTTGGCAAGGACGCTTTTTTGTTGGGAGATGTGTTATTATGGCAGCAATGGAATTGCTTTGAGAAGCATCCAAGAACAATCTCAAAAGCTGTACAGAAAAATGCTAACCTCTCTGGGCACAATAAGACTGGTGTTTTCTAATTCTGCAAGCGTGTTACCTGTCTTGTGGGCTGCTGTGCCATGGGGTGAACCCCTTAGTTCTGGTCACTCACACTGTCTGTGTTTCCTGAGGAAACTGCACTGTCAGACAGGCCATGGGAGCACAAAAGGAGTGAAAGGTCAGAGGCAATGAATATATTGAAGTCTTAGATTTTTTTGTATTTATATGACCTTTTCATACCTTCAACATTAAGTCTGTTCTTACCCTGTTAGTACACCAACATATTAACTTGCTGTATGTAATTTTGTCTGGGATAAAGTTAATTTTCTTTATGGTGGTATGGGAGTGTGTTTTGGATTTGTGCATAAAACAGTCTTGATAATATGGAGATGTTTCCATTATTGCTTAGCAGAGTTTGCACAATATAAGTTCTTTTCTGCTCCTTGCCTTGCACCACCAGTGAGCAGGCTGGGGGGGCACAAAAACTTGGGGACACAGCCAGGACAGCTGACCCCAACTGACCACAGGAATATTCCATGTCTTATGTTATTATGCTCTGCACATAAATCTGGGGGAGGAGAAGGAAGGGAAGACATTTAGAGCTGTGTTCATCTTCCCAAGTGGCCATTACACACAATAGAGCCCTGCTCTCCTGGAGATGCCTGAACACCTGCCTGCCCATGGGAGGCCATGAATCAATCCCTTGTTCCACTTTGCTTGTGTATGTGGCTTTTGCTTTCCCTATTAAACTGTTACAATCTTTATCACAATCCCTGGGTTTTCTCATGTCTCCTCTTCTGATTCTCCCCCACATGCCATCAGGAGAGAAGTGAGCAAGTGGCTGCATGGGGCTGCCTTGCCAGCTAGGGTTAAACCATGGCACCCAATGTGGAGCTCAAAGGGTTTGAGATAATAACGGATTGACCAGAGCACATTAGAAGTGATTTATATCTGTTAATGGTTGTGAGTCATGATATTCATTCATCTGTTCTTGATATTAGTTTATCTGATCTACACCATGTGGTTTTTTTTCACTGTACATGTTAAAGATTGGTGTTGGCTTTTCAGTTTGCTGTGTTTTGTAGTGATTAGCGATGTTTTGCCTGAAGATTTGTTGTTAAAACACTGACTTAAGCTTAGTCTGGTATTTGGGCTTTGTACTGAAGCCACTACTGTACTCTGGGTACCATCTCATGCAGACAAGTAGGAGTTGTCATTCTTTCACTGAGAAATTTTGGTTTGGGTTTGGTGGGGTATTTTGTTTTTTTTTTCTTGTTGTTGGGGTTTTTTTTGGTTTTTTTGTTTGGTCGGTTTTTTGGTTTTGTTTTTTGTTTTGGGGTGGGTTTTTTGTTTTGTTTTGTTTTGTTTTTTGATTTGATTTTTGGTTTGTTTTTTTGGTTTTTTTTTTTTTGTGGAGGAATTACAGAATGGCACCTTTGCTACCTTTCTCTGTGATGTTTTCTCTCTCTTTACAAGACCTTCTCAGGACCTTGAACATCTTTGGGTAGTTAAAATACTTCTATTGGTATTTCCTAGGAATAATGCTTTGGTTCTAAGGTTAACACACCATTTAGGAATATGGCCCAGGCTTTGTGAGAGGATGGCAATGGGTGGCACAGCATGTGGGAGAATATGGGCAGGTGTCTAGAGAATTTCTTACCTGCAATGGTCTGGAACTTTATTCCTGAACAATTACAGGATCCTGATGAAGTGATAGAATGCTCAGGGGAAAAAAAGCGCTATGGCCATCCAAGGAGGCACAACTTAGAATCATAGAATTCTTAATGCTGGAAAGGACCTTTAAGGTCATCAAGTACCCTAGCACTGCCCACATGGTCACTGCTAACCCATGTCCCCAGGTGTCACATCCACATGTTTTCTGAACATTTCCAGGGATGATTAAACTTTTTGCACTGTGCTGGGCCCTGGCCAGCACCTACCAAACACTGCTCCATATTATGCAGTCCCTCCTGAGGTCTGAAATAACAAAAACATCTCTGTAGTATCAACACTGTTTCCAGCACAAATCCCAAACACAGTCCCATACTAGCTACTATGAAGAAAATTAACTCTATCACAGCCAAAACCAGCACAACATAATTAAGTTCCTAAATACAAGCAGTCAGAATGAGGAGGTGTTTTTGTAGTTACAAGGCAGAGAGCTGTATTTGGTCACAAAGAGCTGTGTTCAATTTGCATCTCTGCCACAGGCATCTCAAGTGATCCTGGTCAAATCACTCTGAGTCTTGCTTTTTTTTTGTAAGGACTAAGGTATCAGTCTCCTAGAGACAGTTGTGATCTCTCTGTTGGTTTTCAGCTGTCAGCATCTGGAGAAGGCTTTATCCAAGTATATTTTGTGATATCTAGGACAGTATTGCTCCTATTTTGTTTGAGCCTACCTTCTAAATCATATAATACTGTCACTAGAGGAAAATGTCCTCTATTGGGAGAAATGCTGCCTAAAGCATGAGGCAAATACTGCCTTTGCCAGTGCACCTGGCAGTAACAATAGACTGTGAACTACAAAGGATGACATACTGCAATTAATTTGTGAATGAGCTATTCAAGATACTCTCTAAGTGATTGGGGATGGTTTTGATATCTTTGTATCTTTTAGTGTCAAAAGGGATCAGTTTAGAATTGGGCTTAGAAAAGCTAAAGGGGCAATGATGGGGCTATGCTCCTGTTGGCAGAACTTACTCTAATTTGCAGTCATTTGTGTCCTGTCCTTCTCAAGCCATCCACAGGGACTCCTATGCTGAGTGCACTGGGTTTATTAGTCTGTCACATGTTGCCATGGCCTGGGTGACTGTCCATAAGCAGTCACAGCAGAGGTGGGCACTGTGCCATGCAGACATTGCAGCACTGTCATAGGCGAGTGCTCTATCTGAGCGAGGAATCAAATAAATTACAATAACTGAAGTTTTAACTTTGTTCCTAAAAATCACTTCTTGCATAACTAATTGTGAGCAATGAGGAGCTAGCCCTTCCCCTTGTTTCAGTCTGATAAATTGCCACAAGGTAAAATAAAATAGATCACTAACCAGGCATTGCTCTTCTGGGGTGTCACGGGGATGTAATGTGGTTGCAAATGGGGAGGGCAGGTGGTCCAGACAGCTGCAAATGGAAAGGTGTCAGCAAGCCAGTCTTCTATTAAGGAGTGATGCAATTATGAAATGGTTTGAGGACCTCTATATTAACCCATAAAGCAACAGACATTCTCAGAGAGAATTGCCTTCTCACTGACTTTTGCCTGCTGAGCTTCATTTTCCACCCTTAGTAGAAGCATCTCTTTTGTAATACATTTCTGTATATTTCTGTCTGTAACAGTGAACTTTGTCATCTGCTGTCAGAAAAGTAGTAGAAAGACTGAAATGGGGTGAAGTTAAAAAGAAAATATTTGCTGTAATTTCAAGGCAAAATAATGATGAGTAGCGACCAGAACTGGAAGTAGTCAAACAAACCAGAGATGAGGACTTCTAAGCCAGTCTGGGAGTATCACCTTGTGCTGAAATGTTTATCTCGAGTGTAGGTTTAGGCAGACAAAGCTGGGTAAGTCCATTAGCATTGCCTTGGATGGTGCAGCAGCTGAGCTGCTGCGTGGCTCCTCCACAAGGACTTTGTTTTCCAGGACAGTGTTGTGGGTGCTGTGAACATCAGCCCTGTGCTTGCCAGTGCAGAGCAGACAAAGAAAATACAGCAGAGTTTGAATCCTGTTTGACTCACGTGATGGAGAACCATTTGGGGTTGCTAAAGTTTCATCAGAAAGATTTAATTCCTGCCTCTGGCAGAGTGCTAGGGAGAGGCTCTAAGCTGGCCAAACCCCATGTCTCTCTTTCTCATCCAGCTGAACAAGACAGTGACACTTGTCTTCCCGTGGGAAGGCTATTGAGACCTTTGGCTGGAAGTCATCCTGGAAAGCACGGGTGTGAAACTGTTCATGTGCTGATATGTGAAGTTGGCTATTGGCCCTTAGCCAGACGTGCACATAAGTCCCTTTGGAGGCAGCAGGACTTAAACATATGCTGGAGTTTAAGCATGTGCTGAAAAGCACATAAATGCAGGTCTTTGTGACTAATGATACTTACGTGGTAGGATGATTACAATCATGATCTTAGATATTTATGAGAATGCTTTGTCTTTCCCATTAAAAAAAAAAAAAGGAAGTTTCTTTGGCTCTACACTTATTTCAATGGTATTTTAATGAAGGGGGTTTTTGTATCTATAGTAAAGGCATGGCTTGTATGAGCTTAGGCTTTTATAGGTCTTCTTGAAGGGAGAGTGGGAAAGGGAAAGAAGAAATCTAATTCAAATACTATGCTTGGGGGCTGCAAAGGAACTATTGCATTGTATAATAAGCAAAACTCGCTCCGAAAAAATGAACTTACTGATATTACTAGAAGCAGGTTAAAAAGTTGATTATAGAAGCTGAGCTTTATAAATAGGAGTGAATTCTAAGCCAAGGTCTCTGAAATGCCAATTACAGTCACTTAAGTACATGGGGGCAAGCTGGGCTTTGGCTGGGAAAGTTAATGAGCAATTTCATAACGTGCTATATATCACTTTAAGAAGACATGATAAATTGCCTCTAATGGTATTGTGTGTATAAGTGGGAGCTGGTTTTACTCTGTGTTCAGTTCTGGTGATTGGGTGGTACACCTGGAAAGACTTGTATTTTAATGGGCCCTTTTTAGCACTTTTGCACCTCGTATGTTCTGGATTATGTATGATTGATGGCCTTGAATGTATGGGAAGGAAAGATATGTAGATCTTAATGCTTTTAAACCATTTGTTTTCCAGTCTCTGTAAAAGGCCTCTCTGTTTTCTGGGTAATGGTTTATACTTCTCAAGTAAACAGAGGTACGGTTCTGGGACTTTGGCTTTTAACACTATAAATCCAGTGGGTTTTTATAGGAGGGTCATTCAGTTTACAATGCACTTAAGAAAAGATAGCTGTTTTCATACTAGTCATTAAAGACAAATAACTAGGTGGTTTGGTAGATAACTTGATGCATGAAGTAGATTTTTAAGTAGATTTTTAAAACATACAAAACCAGAGTTTGCTGGGCATTCATTTAGTTCACATTTCATATGATGAGTAAAATCTTTTTCTGCCCTGGGTCACACGAATGTCTTCACAGCCAGAACCTTTCTGACTCCCCCCTTCTCTGGCTGGATCCCATCCATGCTTACTTTGCCCAAAGGGGTTGCTGCTGTTGAGCAGCATTAAATCATTCTCCTCTCCCCCTCTAACCTAGGGAGAGACAGACTCAAACTGGAAACCAAACTCAAGCTTTCCATGTGGGAATGCAGCCATTAGCTGCGGGCTGGCCTGGCTGTGGGGTTTCTTCTGTGCCCTCACGGGATGGGAAGAGGAGACTCTTGGATTAGTCAGTATTGATTCCTGGGCAGGATTAGTGTTAAGCTGTTGCTTGTTTTCAAGCATCTGCACAAGCTTAAAATGTGCTGAATCTCCGTGCAGCCAGTTTTCTGTGTGTGCAAAATGTGATTCTTCTGAAAGGAAAGCTCTTCACACTGGCTGGAGCAGAGCACGGTGCTGAAGTGCTGGGGTGAGCATCTCCTGCAGCTCCTTCTGTGGGAAGGTCCTGAGATCTTTTGCCCAAAATCCTTAGGCAGATTTTGAGCTGTGTTAGCAGAAGTACAAACTAACTTACACTGCCATGTGGTTTTATTAATACTGTGGTGTTGAAAGGCAAGTGCATTAACCTCTGCTGCCCCATGCTTTAATATATTTCTAATTACCACTCTTTCCCTGTGCTTTGTCATTAGTACCTGAATTTTTCAATTTGTGTCTTTGGCAGACTTGTGGTGATCCCCAGCATTATCTGTAAAGCAGTGCCTCCTCTTAGCTGGATTGCTGATTTCTATTTGTAAAATAAAACAAGAAGCAAGTAAATAATGTAGTATTTCTTACCTGTGCTGTTTGGTCTAGGACTGAAAGTGCACAGATGAGATGTAAAGATCCACAGGGCTTCCATCACTGTCTTAAGCATTTAATGTACATGTTACTCAGGGGCTGGACTGAGATGCTGTAGAATAATGAAGCATAGCTTAACCTGTGCTTCTCAGTTTCATGTCCCTATGTCTTTCACTGTCAAGTGGAAAGTTCAACTGGGGAGAGAGATTAGATGACTTTACAATGCTTTTGCATTTTAAATGCTTGCTTGTTAAAACGAAATTTCTGACTAATTGCGCTAAGGTAATTTGCACCTACCTCCAACAGCTTTTAATACTTAGTTCCCATTCTTTGCAGGTATTTAATAAAAAATTAATAAGATGAGGCTGCTGTGTGTTAGGTGTGGTGGGTCAGGGTCATGGAGGCAGGTGGGTGTCCAGTGAATACCACCATGAGTTACGTGCCTCTGCAGCATTGTGACCTGATCCCACAGCACAAACCCAGCTCGAGGGGCAGCCCCGTTCCCAATGTTAACAATGTCACCAGGCAAGAGAGAGAAGCGAGCCCCGTGTTATGAAGGACATAATTAAATGACTGTCTCAGATGTGTGTCGGAGTGAGGAGCAAAACCCAGTTCTCCAAATCCAGAGGCAGCACTGTGAGCACAAGACCAGCATTTCTGGTGGTAGAGGGAAGCTGGATTTTGTGCCAACTTGTGAAATTATTTGTTGAAAACATGTTTTAAGCTACCATGTGTATGGAATTTATACTAATTAAGAACTGAGGTTACTAAACCACTAGAGTCACGTGAATAAAAATTAAGGTGTGCACATGATGTACTCTACTAATTTTTTGCTTTCATGATATTTAAAGTGCAATTCTACTACCTGCCTGTGTTTAACTGCCAAGTATAGATGCCTAACTTAGCTTTCTGCTGTAGTGCTATTGATAATGCTTTGGAAATAAAAGGCAAATGTGTTACTTTAAGGTTGAAATATTCCTGTTGTGTAAGACAGCACAGCTGGGGTTTCTCTAGTCTATCTTTCTTTTTTTTCATGTTCCTTAGTATGCTGATGCAATGGAGGAATATTTATCTGCAAATTAAATTATATCAATTCTTTGTAATATAGATAGTGATCATTGCAAAAGTAAAAAAATTAAAAATTGCTACAATGAAAACTTAATTTTAAAAAGTCTGCAGAGTACTCTTAACTGAGGAAAAAAGGTTGGCCAGCCCTTTTTTTGTGCAATAAGGCTTCCTTTCATGAAAAGTAATAAAGATTTGAAGAAGCAAATAGTGGAAGTGCATTTGAAATAGCAATTATTTTCTCTTGGGCTGTTTTGGGGAATTTTGTTTGTTTGATTTTGTCAGGATTTGAGACTCCACTGGAGTGCTATTACTTCTTCAATGAAAATGGTTGCAAAAAGGCACAATAAATATTTTTCTAAATATTGTTCTTTAAATATTGTCTTTAGTAGGTAAGAAGCTGGATGGAAATGCCTTTGAACAATCTAAACTCTCTCAATATAAATATTGTAAGTGATAGATGCTTCAGTCAGATGTTCATACATGCTGCAGTTGTATTCAACAGTGTAGCTGATTATGTGATACCTAGCACTTAAATCCTGCATGTGGGCTTTTTAGTGCAAAAATTCTTCTTTGTCCTACCCCAGGTAGTTTGAGATCAATATGCTTGTGCTTTTTTTCAAAATAATGTATCGGGAATTTAGGTGGGATGTCTCATTTACTTCTGGCAATTTATCCTCACCATCCCTATGTCCAGGGATATTGTTACTGTTCTCTCAGTTAGGGTTTGAGCACAGTTTGGATGCTGCCTGTCCCAGATTTTATAGGGACATATCAGCATCCTCTGCCTGCCCAAAAACCCTTATGTGGAAAATGGGATAATGCTTGTCTTAATGGTGTTGAACCTCAACCTCTTGAGTCCAGAAGAGACTGACAGTGTGTAAGGAGAGCTGTGAAACCTCAGGCTGATGTGGGCTTGATGTTTGCTCAGAGGCCAGCAGCGTGGGCTGCTCAAGATCAGGTAAAAGCAATCCAGAGTGACCTCCCCAGGGTCAGGCTGTGCCTTGCCTCCAGAGACAGGAACTGAACCCAGCTCTCTTAACTGTCTCAGCTGCACTAAGTAAATCAGGGGTTTTTTTCCCATATGTTTAAACACATACTCTGTACCACAGTTAAGCACAGTGAGAAATCTTACCTCTTTAGGAAAAAAAAAAAAAAAAAAGCCTAGGAACTAGCTTAGGAAGGGGAAAGAAGCAAGACAGCCAGCCTGCAATCCAGCCCTCATATGAAAGTTGCCCCAGGCAATTTTGTTATGTCCAGGGAAGCATATGATATTCATTGCATGGACCCATCATTAATGCTGACTCTCTGGGAACCTGTCTTATGTTGTTTCCACTTGGGACAGGTTAGCTCGAAAATTGATCCGATTTTATTAGAGAGTCATTTTTTTTTTGCTGTCTGGTAGTGGTCTCTGAAAAGATGTTTTGGCTTTTTAACACTTGGTGATTGCTCTAACAGGATCTCAGAAGTCCAATGTCCAAACTGAGTCTCCCACATAAAGCTACTTTTTTTTTTTTTTTTTTTTTTGACACTATGGACAGCATAAAATAGAGCTCAGAGAATCAGTCCACATTTATGCTTCAGGTGGAACTACTGTTTTTATTCAGATCCCTTTAATTAAACATAGCATACATTTACATTTACAGACAGTTAATTAGACATCTTTTTTAATATACATTTAACTGTAAACAAATGGTGAAATTTACTGTATGGTTCACGATTTCTCACAGTTGGCCACTTTGCTGAGCCTTTGATGCAATCGTTTTCAGTGGTAGTAAATACTCTCTTTATTCTCAGTGTTTTCTCTGCCTAGATGGAATCTATCTTGCATCCAGACTGAACGAGTTTTGAACAAAAAATAAAAACAAAAAATAAAGAAATCCCACCACTCTTCTAGTGGGGAGTAAGGCCTGTGTGTAATAAGGAAGCAACTTTATTTTGCTTAAAGGTTTTTTTGAAAATTCCCACTTAGCTGCCTATTGATCAAAGGATAGTGGTTTAGTCGGTCTGATGGCTTAGAGGGATAAGATCTGTGAGAAAGAATCTTGCCTCTGACTGACTTTATTGTGTAGGCAGTAGGGGATTCCTTCTAGTGGGTTTAAAAAAAAAAAAAGAGAGAAACATAAAATTTGTCTTTTGGAGAAGTGATAGTGTAAAACAGATTTCAGGACAGAACAGGTAGAGGTGAAGATTATAAAAATATTCCCAGAATATGTTTCTTTAAAATTATGTGCCAACAAACCTTTGCAACAGCAACCTGATATTGCCCCAGCCCAGCAGCTGGGGCCAGGTGTCACTGGTGATGTGAGCAAAGCCACCATGCACCAGGGTGACACCAGGATGGAGCCCAGGGACAGACCCGTGCCAGCATGTGGGCAGGGCTCATGTGAAAGCTCTGTGCAGGTGGAAATCGTGCCGCCTGCAGCTGTTTGTCCTGGTGGTTCAGCAGGCTGGGAGGCAGAGCCCAGGGCAGTGGGTGAAAGGAAGAGTGAGTGAGCAGTGAGTGAAAGGATGCTCTGTGCCTGTTACAGATGTGCTGAGCAGAGCACGGGGGTGATGTGCTGAGCAAGGAGCCTTGACATGTTCTTCCAGTCACCCCTGGGACCCTCAGGGAATTAATGAACCAAAAAGAAGGCAGGGAAGAGTAAGGATGGTATTCCTTAACACAGGTGACCTTCCCACTGACTGCTCTTCAAGGTTGACTAAGTTTGAGAATTCAGGGCTCAGATCCCTGTTTGCAAAGCATTGTGCTGAGCTGTGGTTTGTGGCCTGCCTGGTTTTATTTTGATTAACTAATTAAATAAATTTAAACATATTCAAACGGATTGCTCATTTCTAGCTTCCAATTTTGCACCAGCTGAACTTGGAACTGATTTTTGGTAACTAAAGGCAGCATCTTGATTTTCAGATATTTCCTTGGGGAATGGTCTTAGAACTGTCTTTTCTGCCCCAAGTCCCTCTCTGGTTGCACAGAAATCTGGCAAAGATCCCGCATATGTGTGAGGTTTCATTCCTTTTCAATAATTCTTACACTTTTTTATCTTAATTTGAGATGGGTTCTAGAGGAAATTGAAATCAATTTTTGATACATAGAACTTAGGACATGACAAAGATTTTGTATCATATAAAGTTCCAAATCAGATGCCACACTCCTTTTCTCCAAGACTTTTGTTTCTGCAGAGCATATCTGAACAAATTAGTTTGTAAAGGTGGTGGATGGGTCAGCTCTTTGAGCCACTGTGTGTTCCTGAGTCCTGCCTCCCTCCTACTGGGGAGGTGGCACCTGAGCAGAGCTCAGGAGGACCTGGAGACAAGCACGGCTCTGCCTAAGCAAGCCAGGCTCAGGGGAAGCTCTGGATGCAGCTCCCCAAGGGAGTGTGCTGAAGTTATTCTGAAATGTAAAATTATGCTTGAACTTGCTTTATAATAATTATGTCCTGAAATAATTTGAATTAACTCTGTTTTAAAGAGTTGAGCATTATAATTTGTATTTACTACGGAAGTTTTTTCCGTCTTGCAAATTATTCTAAATGTTTCCCAGGTTACAGGACACATTGGTGATGTTCTTTTCTTATTTTGTTTTGATTACTGTCTCAAAGCATAGAGCATGCACATCACCTCCCATAATTCAAGATCTGTCATAAGCAGGTATTTAGCTAAATTTCCATCTTTAGTTGGTTGACTTTTCTGGTTTGTTCTGTTTGTAAGAATAAGGAAAGCTATTCTGTATGTGTGCATTATAACCACTATCTGTCTGTCCGTTCTCCCTACCACCTCCCTTCAGCCCTTTGAATATTCTTAATCTATTTTATAAAAGAATCCAGGACTTTACTTGCCCTTGAACATGTAGCATACATCCACAGCAAAGACATCTGAATGACCCTGTGGAGATCCTTCCTGTGACCTCTTTTGCAGTCCCATCTGTACTCTCACAGAATATGACCAGAAATGGAAAATTGCAGCAGTGTGGTGGTGACCTGCAGCTTCTGTGTGGCACAGAGATGGCTACAGTGGGCTATAAAATACGAATTTGTGTTTCAGGTGGTCCTCCCTCCTTCTTCCTCTTTTGTCAATTTACTTGGAAATATTAATTTATGTGCATCAATACAATGCAATACTATAGACAGGGCTTCCAGTCAGTCTTACATGCCAGTCAGCACCAGAATTTTAGGTTTTTTATTCCTCTAGGCATGCAGCTCTGTGCAGCATTATTTTCCCACTGCAGTTATCCATTAGCTTAAGACTTTCATAACCCAGGAGGACACTTAAATCTCTCTTCAATCATTATGCCTCTGAACACTTTCCCCTAATGTCTTGGCTTTCTTTTGGAATCTTTTGTCTTACAATTTTTATCCTGCGTTTACCTGCGTTGAATTGCATTTGCCATTGTACAGGAATTTTCCTGAGTTGCTGTAACCCCGTTCATTCCTGATGGTTAAGGTGGTGCTGTGTGGGGAAAGAGAGAGGTGAGTGCTGAGCTCCTCAGCCATCTGTCAGATGAAGGGACCCCTGGCTGTGGGGCACCTCAGCTTTCCGAGGGTCCCTGTGTGTGTCTCAGTTCAACACATGGGGATCCCCCCGAGCTTTGGTGGCTGAGTGCTGCCCAGCCAGGCTGACACTCATTTCTGTGTCCTGCCACCACAGACTGCCTCACTCCTTGCTGAGGGAGCAATTGCTGCAGCAGGAGCCAGCCTGGACAGGGACAGGTCCAGCAGGAAAGGGAAGCAGTGGGGCAGTGCCAGCAGGGCACTGGGAGCAGCTGCACCACAGGGCTCTGCCCCGGCTCCCCAGCACAGATGTTGACCTGAAAACACGTTCAGAAATTGTCATTAAAGTCATGTGGATCTGCTTATGCATAATCTTTTTTTAAAACAACAAAACAGTTTGTGCTGTCTGCAGGACTCATAGGAGGCAGCTATTTCAGAGTGTTATTTACTTTAGTGATGTTTATCTTTCGCCCACTGGTGGGTGTGAACATCACTGGTTTTAGTGTGCAAAGCAACGACCTAGGACTATTTTTACATCAGACTTTTTTTTTTCCATTTCAGTTTACACAGGCTTGTCTTTTAAGGATCTCTCAGACCTAAAAAAACAATGTAGCATAATCTGATGCTTTACAGTTAAGAAGAGGAAATTAAAACACCCCATGTTTTCCATTTCAGAAGTACTGTGGGAAGTAACCAATGAATGTAGCTATTTAAGGCATAATGTATGAATGATTTTAAGTCTTTCATGCCAATCACATTTCCCTCCCATTTTTGATTAATGAGGTAATGTAAAAATAGAACAAACCTGGCATTTTATATCAGGGATGAATTAAATGAAAACCTAATTATTCAGAGTAGCTTACTCGTCTCTCTGTAAGTGTGGATACTACTTGACATATTGTTTATATGTATCATCCTTTTCCTATGATTTATTTTTAATTGTTTAGCTTTAAATTATTTTCTTCTTTCTCTCCCCTCAGCCAGGTAAGGGTTCCTATTGACTCTAATTTGCTGATAAAGATGTTTCACCTAGTTAATACCTAAAATTCTTGCACAGCCACACCTTTGTCTTCTTTTGTGAATGGGATTTTATTTGTGGTTTGTTTTTTTTATTAAAAAGTAAATTAATACTCATTAAAAGCTTATTTACTTCCTAACCCCTTATTTGACGGGCATATGACTGTGAGATCTTTAAATATACAAGTGTACTAAGAAACTTAAATGCTGTGCATAAGGATAAAGACATCCTCAGCTAATAGAACTTTGCCTCTGACCTGCAGAGTAGAAAGTCAGAATCGAGTTCTTTGTCTGGTGAAGCACTGGCAGCCAGCCTCGAGACTGGAAAGATGTGCTTGCTGAGTGAAAGTTCCTTGTGTATTGTGCTGTTTACCTAGGGGTTATATCCAAGATACTCTCTGAACAGCTTGGCTGATTATTGAAAAATGCCTTATAGTAACTCCCAACCTAAGTTGATCAATATTAGTGCACAGCTTTACATGGGAAGGAGGGAGCTAGTTAAACATTGAGAGCCTCCGGGATAACTGTGAATGAAAAAATAATGCAGAACAAATATGTTGAAGGGTTCAAGAGAGAAGACTATCTTGTCTCTGTGCAGGGAAAAAATAAAAAAGTTGCTAAATTGCAGCAGAAAAACCATTTGAATTCACTATTAATAAAGTGATGGTGGATTTTTCCCTAGGCCAAAAAGAGTGGGGGGGGGGAATCAAACCCAACAAAATGTAGTATTCTTTAATGTAGAGAGAAGTTAAGAATCATCTAAACACATCTTCCCATAGAGTGCTTGCCTTCACTGCAAGTCTCTGAGCTGTTTTTGGTCTGTACTAAGTTCCTGCCCCTGCAGCTCTGGGCCCCAGCTTGGGCTTGCTCCCCTGGCCAAGGAGGCAAAATTCAAAGGTACTGATTTCTGTATCAGGAACACTAGAAAAAGAAAAAAGCACTCATTTCAACATCTTAGATGAACATGTAAGAATGTGGAGTGGAATGTTCCTAGCACCTGAGAATGATGCCTATTTTCCCCTCTTGAAAAATTGCAAGCTATATCTTCCAGTGTTCTATCCTAAGAAACTGGAAGTCGGGAGATACACCTTTATCTCACTAATTTATTCTGACTTTTGGAATAACCATAACATTCCCACTTCTCCATTCCCTGTAAATCTGTAAATGACAAGTCTTTGACTTTGTCAGTTAATAATGAAATCATCAGGCTCCAGTGTTGCATTCATCTGATAGTTGAACAAGATAGAGGAGGACACAACAGGAACTGGTGGAAAAAACCTGGCAGGAGGACAATAGCAGAAGGGAAAAAATGGGATTGTGTCATGGAAAATGGGAAATAGGTTGATTTCTTTCACAGAGTAAGAAGGAAGATGAAAATTTAATTTCTAATGAAGGGACATGGGAAACAGACTGGCTTGCTGAAAGATCTTTGGACACTTGGAGTGAAAATTGTGATGTGCCTGTAAAGCCTTGTGGGGAGAAATCCATCCTGGTATGTGTGGTTAAAAGAATGTAGGCAGAAGAGGATTCAAGTACAGAGCCAAAGAGGATGGAAACAGGATACATCCTGTAGTAGGTCAGCTGGTGCTAGCTTCCAAAATTTAAAGAAGTTTGGAGTACTTGGCATCCATTCTTATCAGTTGTTTGGCACATGTGTGTTAAGGAGCAGACTGAACTTCCATCTGGGCTGAGGGTGAGATGGAAAAGTCATCAATGTCTAACTCACTGTTGCTTTAACTGTTTTCTGCTCTATTTCAGCTGGTTTTGTGGCTGGTGGGAGATTACTGGGGAAGAAATGATGACTCTTCCTTTGAATGCTTTTAAATATAATTCCAATATAACATTGCTCACCGTGCCATGAAGAAATTGCACTTTTGTAGGAAAGGTGGAGCTCTAAGAACAGTCATGGAGCGTGTCTGACTGTTGTACCAGGATGCAGGAGTTCTTCAGGGAAGGGGTGGATCCAGTTCCTGACTGCACTGACCAGCAACACTGACTGCTGCCCCTGACTTGGCAAACGTATTTTCAGAAGTCTCTCAAGTGCAGCACAGAACTGTAATTTTGCTTTGTGACTCATGCTGAGATACAGTCCTTGCGTGTCGTTTTGTCTGGGCACCTAATAAAGCTCAGGCCACACCTGTTTATGGATGCAGCAAAATGGCAAGGAGCTTATTTTTATACCATTGATTCTGATGAATGCCACTTATAATCAACACCTCCATGAGGAACTGGCTTGTGTGCAGAAATGCTCTTTAATTGAAGGGTGCACTTCAGCAGTGCAATGTGGTCCCAGTGTTTATCTCATGAAAGCCAGACCCATTACAGTTATAGAATATCAAATGCTTTGGATGGATCATATTTATTTTATGACTTCTGTGATCATATATATATATATATAGGTGACTTTCAAGATCGTTCTTGTTTGTGAAAAGTGAAATGTGGTCACTTTAGAATGACAGAATTAATTCTGTGTGGGGACCATATGACAATTTTGGGAAGCATTCCTGTCCTACAGAACACACAGGTCACCACGCTTCTCTGGTGAGACAGAGAAATTACTTGTAAGAAGCTGTTAGGTTAATTACTGTTTAGAAAAGGGTATTAAATTCTAAGAAGTGTGCAGCAGTCTGTTGACAGAGTGATGTTTGTTGACAGATTAAGACAACAAAAGTATTTTGGAAATTATCCTTCTCCCCTTTTTTAAAATAAAACAGCAAATTGGACCTGTGAATTTTGACAATGGCTTTTGAGCTGCCAAATTGAAATATGCATGAAATCAAGGTGCATTTTAATACATCGGTGTAAATTAAAAATTAATAATTTTAGAAATCAGTGATAGAGGTCTATGGAATGAATGGTCACTTCTTTTTTTACCCAGGCTGTGACACGGAGCTTAGAGGGTGCTTGCACTCTGTTTTGCCCAGAGCACCTTATTTTCAAACTGAGCTGTACTCAGTTAGATCAGCATCACATTTTTAGTGCTCAGTGCTCACAAATGCATCTTCAGACCTCTATTTACTCAATTACTGTTGTCAGCATTTTTGTCTAAACATTTTGGTTTGTTTTCTGGCAGAAGAGAATTTTCCCCCAGCCACCCCCAGCAGCAGGGGTACGTGGAGTGCTTGCAGAGCACCCAGCACATCATGGCCAACACAGAGCTTATGGTCATCAATCATTCGATTGTTCTTTAAACACTGTTTTAACAGGCATTCGTTGTATAAATGGATCAGGTTATTGACCTTTGCCAGCAATTGCTTGCTACATGTCATCATGGCTTAATGACATTATCAAGGAACATATTCTGTATTGTAGATACTTTAAAGGGCTCATGCATTGTCTCTCACTAGGACACATGGCTGGCTAAAGTATCTTGAATTAGCAAGTTATTTGATGTCATTATTAAAATATGCAGAGCATTTCCAGCTACTTATGGAATAGGAGGGTGAAATACTTCTCTTTTCTGCAAAAGCAAAGCCCAAGGAGAAGAGTTATTTGTCATATTGGAATACTTGTTTTGAAATCCTGCTTCTTTTTTCCTCTACAATTTAATCTTCTACCTAGAATAGAGTAGTGCAGACCTTTGAATATCCTTTGAAAATTGGTTGACTGGTCTGCAGAGCTCCAGCTGCAACTCCTCCATTTCTAGGAATACTGTAGATCTAATTGGCACTATTAAATCATTACAGCACATAATAGATGGAACTTCTGACTAAATCAACTGTGTTTTTAATGATGATAAGAGTTTTAAAATTAGAATGGATACAACATTCTTTATTTATTTCTACGGTGTGGGAAGGTTGTTAACTGTAATGGCTGATCAATTTAAAAGAGGGAAAGTAGCCAGTATACTATAAATTCGCTCTTCTGGTTAAAATTTAAGGTGGTACTGAGTTTTCAAATCACAAATTGTGAAACTGAAATATTCAATCCACTCTTTGTAAGTTTTTCCAGTATATGGATCTACAGTGGCTTCTGTAGCTCCTCATGCTCCAATCTTAAAGGTGATTTTCTGTTCAACAAAAAGAATACACATATTACACATATTGGACACTCCTATAATTCTATTTTTTCCATGACTGTTGCATTAAAATGCAGATTCTGCATGAATCAGTGGGTTCTTAAAAGCTTAAAACTTGGTATTAATCAATAAATCTTCATCTCATTGCTAGAAAATAATTAAGTGTCATTACTTTCATTTAATAGTGGATAGAGACTCAGGCATGTTGGTAGCCTAGATATGGCCAAAATTCAGATGTTACCTTCCTGTTCCATAGCTATTCCTCTTTTAATCCAGAAAGACCTTTTTTATATAATGTAAGGATTTTGCTGTTGTAGTAATTAGTCAACATAGTCTTTGCTTTTCACCCACTGGTTATCTGAGGCCCTGTTCTTCAATATTCCAGATTTACTTCCTAAATTGTGTGCATGTTCCAGTCAGTCCTTTAACTTTTGTCTTACTTTCCTTTCCATTGCCATAGCAAAATACCTTCTCATGTCTTTTAATTTTAATGGTGCTTATTAACAGTTTTCCAGTGAAAAGATGGACTATAAAGCATAATTATGGTCTTGTAGAAAATAGAATAGTGAATTCTTGTCCTTCCTTCTGACTTCTGGTTACATCCTTCTTTTGTCAGCTTCTGAGTTGAAAAAAAAAAAAAAAGGTAATAAGACTTCTTACGCTTGGACATATTGTAGAGATTTCTGTATTAATAGCTACCCCACATTTTCATAGATTTTAAGATTTAGGAGGAGAACAATAAGTATTTGTCCAAGTGTTCTGCACTGAGGTCATAGAAATGCAATAGTTAATTTTGGAATGGAAAAAGTATTCCTACTACAGACTGTAAACCAGGTGTAACTTCAAGGAGGTGGGAGAGACAACAAGCAGGTATAAAACTGGTTCAGAGGAGGAGAATCAGGACATAAAAGCACTATTTGAGAGTTTCTTCTAAGTAAATCTCCTCACAGCAGTCCCCAGTTCTTTTTCGCCAGGGTTACATTTGATTGCTGGCTTTGACAGCTCACTGCTGGCAGTAGGTTTCAAAAATGTCTAATCCAGCTGGATTGTTCTGTCTTCACATTTCCTTCCTACATCAAGAGTGTATACTATTGTTAAAAAAAAAAAAAAAAAAAAAAACAGAAAAAAACAGAAAAAGAAACAAGGAAACAAGGAGACAGGGAAGAAAATCTGGTTGCTTCCATTATGGGATTTAAGATAAAACAGAAAATATAAACTTAATAATTAAAGCCATGAAGGCTGTGGTGGTGTTTTGTTTTGTTTGGGGGGCAGGAGGAGAGAAAGCAAAAGCCCACAACGCATCCTTAATATCTTCAAGATAGATTTAGAGCTGTGATTTCAGCCCTGAGACCTAACAAACATCGCATACAGAGTGCAGTAAATGCAGTATTCATAAATGTATATGCTCTTTGTGACTTCATGTCAGCAGGGTTCTGTAGACCCTCATTTGTATCAAATAAACTTCAAATGGCAAAGAATACGTGCCAGCCAGGGACAAGCATCACTTTGAATTGTTCCTTGTGTATCGTCACTGAAATGGGAAACATGGCTGGCTTCCTGTTTGTCAGGAGTGAAAAACAGGCACATCATCTGTAATTATTAGTAATAGTGTCAATTTAATAAATTATTCACTTATGACAACAAGATTTACATTCTATTTGCTGATAGCTTGTGGGGGATAGTGTTTGCTTTAGGAAGGTAAAACCTGACAGTAATGCAATGTACGTTGTAAATCCCTGTGTCACACCTGCTCTGAAACACTGAAGACAAGTGGTGCTAACTTGTTTCTTACTGTACCTTCCTCCTCCCCTGTGGATGATACTCTCATGGGCTCACTAGGTTTTCTGCTATTGCTCATCCATCTGGGACGAGACATTTAGAAATTCAGCCGACACAAAGGTTCATGGTTGTCCCTGAGATTTCCATGGACTGTGAAGAAATTATTATCCCTGGTATATGGATGCACAAGGGAAGCCAGACCATAGATTGCAAGAGTGGGATGAGGTGATGAGTTGTTTATGCTCAGCTCCTTTCAGTCGTGGCAGCATGGGAGAAAGTGCAGAAATACTTGAGTAAAAATTTAACAGGTGAAGGATATCTGAGCTGAGAGAGGAATTAATATGCTGATAGACAATGGGAGAAGTCAGACCATGAAGGGATTGGCTAGGGAAGGAATGTAGCTATTGTTTCATGTGCTGAACTGGGGAGAGACAGTGGCATGAAAGCAAAAGGCCAGTATGATGCTAAAAAACAGCCTTTGTAGCAATGTTCTAGATTGCTGTAGGTGGTGCATAGATTTTTTTTTGTCGAGGCTAAAACAAAAAAGAATGTGATAATATAAATAAAGGGTGAGAGCTTAGAAGAGGGTTTTAGGAAGGGAATGGCTGGGACCAGTCTGTTTCCTATTGATGTCATGCAAAAAGAATCAGAGAGCTTGTCCAAAATGCAATGATGGGAAAAAAAAGAGCTGAGTAAAAAAAGATGTTGAGGCTGGGTAGAAAGGAAGACAGTCGTGTTACATGTCATGAGAATAGATGGTATGGAGACATGTTGGGGACAAGGAATTGCTGTGTTGTGTTGAATTTGAGTTGGAGGCTAAGCAGTGAGAGAGATGGGAGAGGGAATGGCAGCATAGCAGGGAGGGAAATCTGTCCCTTATTAAATAGTAACTGAGTTGGTGCATGAGATTTTCCAGCCATTAATCAACTGCAGATCTGTGAGGAGGAAAGGACCCAAAGGCAGAGCCTTACACAGCCCTCACAGAGAGGGCAGCAGCCTGGGTGCAGAGGGAGGAGCAGATTTCCAGAGGGAAAGCCTGGCCAGTTGTGTCAAAGGCACATGTGAGCTTCCCTCATCCACCAGCTCCCCATCTGGGTGTTTCCCTATCCCTCCATCCATCCATCCTTGTGTTAGGCTGGAGGAGCTGGCTCCCACCAGGTCAGTAGAAGCAAACCTACACTGGTTTGGGCTGGGATTGTTTTCAAAACACTGCTTTTCTCCTAGATTGTCTCTGGGTTAGGGGGTTTCCAAGAGAAAGCCCAAGGCTGTTGTGATAGTTTGAAGCTGAACAAGAGACACCAGAAAATTCTGATTGTTTGCTGTAAGATGTCCTAGGAACAGAAGCTAAGCAGCATGTGGGCATTTGCTTGTTTCAGCGGAATTCTAGTAGAAACATTATTTACACTTGTTTTATGGATAGAGTAAATAGGATAAAAGAAATAAGGTGACTTGCCAAAAAATCAAATAAGAGATCTGTAATCAGCTCATAGTCCCTTGCTTATAAATACTCTACTTTATTTCTTTGTAATTCGAAAGCAATTAAAGCAATGAAAGGAAATAAAAGAAATTAAATAAAATAAACCCCAGCACGTCTTCAGCAATTCCTCTGCTAAAACTTGTGATATGGTGTGAAAGAGGTTGAAGTTTTCCTCCTTGATAATACATTAAAGAATTATAAAATTTTTATTTCACCTTAAATAGGAATAATATTTGATTGTCATTTAAACCAGTTCCTTAGAATCTCATAGTTTTACTCACAATAATCCAAGAACATTTAATAAGTCTTAAAATATTCATAACACACGGAGATCATTACTCTTGAGACCTTTGTACAAAGCAGTGAAGTGTGTTAGACATATGGCAGAAACCTCTTAATTTCTTATTTCTTGCTATGATTATATGGAAGAAAGGAAAATTCTCTGCTCTTTTCCCATTGCAATCTGCATGCCATTGTTTTATCTGTTGTGGGCCAAAGTCATCTCACACACATGTTCACTGAAGAACATGGAGTTAATCAGGCTTGAATTTAGCTCAGTAAATATATGCACAATAACAATAAATTGGTTCATTTTCTGTACAGTAATTCAGATAGCAAAAAAGAGAAAATAATTTATTTCTATATCCCAGATGATTTTAACAGACCCAACTGCATGACAATTGCTGGTACCTATCTTTTATATTATTGGTAATTATCTAAAGTCGTTAATTGGTGTGGCATTGAGTATTAAGAAAAAAAATCAAACAAAAACTGGTATGTCCTGCATTGGAAACGTATCCTAAATATCAGAAGCCCTGTCACAGTACTTAACTGTATGAAGAGAGGATGAAAAATTTTGTTTCAATTAAATTTCAATGTGATTGTCTAAAGTCAAGTGGAACCTCCATGGATTAAATCTAAAATAAAACTGTGGTTACAGTATATGGTCATAATCCCCAGATCTTTTGTGTTGAAATGACAGTATAATGAGTAGAAGTTAAAATGTCCTCTGCTTTCAAATCCTCATGGTTGTCATTTGATTAAATAATAGTGCATTCTGTTTGATGTCTTGGCTTTATTATTCAGAAGCACTTCAGTATATGTGTCCTACCTTTGTATTATGTGCTCCTGGCAACCAGGTATCCATATAGGTTCTTATTTACACACCTGCAACAGATACACTGCACATTTAACTTGCCTGTGTGCTGCTTGAATATGAAATTTTAATTATTCCTCTTAATTATGGTGCATTCGCCAAAAAGAGGGAAATCATTGGTCAGGTACAAAAAGAAACTGCTTAGTATTTGAAGGAATTTGATAATTTTGTTGTAGTTCGTAGCTTGGCAGGTGGTAATAATGCTATGCCAGCACTGTCAAAATATGAAAATTAAAGTGACGATGGGTTTTAATGAAATCCATTTGACAAATATAATTAAGGTGTTTTAATATGAAGCCCTGTAATAAAGACTACCGGTGGACTCCCTGAGGTCCTGACTAATTGTGTAGATTGCTTTTAAGCTTTGAATAGTTTTATTGGATAATGAACTGTTAAGAAGTGTTAGATCTTTCTTAAGCAGAATTTGGTTTGAAAAAGAAGAGGAGAGACAGGCCTGAGGTGTGGCATTTTAAACATAATTAGAAGAGAGATTTAAGTTAACATCTTTGATCTTGCTGTCAGTTTTTGATTAGAGCTGTAAATGCTTTAATCAAGTGCAGTGTAGTCATTACATTTCTAACTGTTTTTAAACTGCGAAATTACTGAGACACTGACATCGGTTTAACACTTCTTGAGAATTTCCAGCAAAGTTATGTTTGTAAACTGGGTGTTTGCATTAAATTGTCATACTGCAATGATTTAACAATTCAGTAGATCAGGGGATAATTATATTTTGGGGCTCAAATAATCTAAAATCCCCTTATTAGATGAAATGTATTGTTCTGTAGCTGAGGAGAGTGGGCCACTTCAGATTTCATTTTAAAATTAATTTCTAATCTTGGTTTTTTTCAATTAAAATGGTATTCAAACTAGTAGTTGTGAAGAAAATGAATGTATAAGAAACTAAGTGCAGTATTTAAATGCCTTCTATAGGAAAATGATTCTTTTAATGTTGCACACTAACCAATGTGGATTCCCTGATACTCACTTTAGAATCAGGGAAGCAGGCACAAGTATTTACCAGAGGTATGGTAGTGCCTGAGACAGTACTACAGTTCTGTTCTCTCAGATTCCTATCTTGCAACATTAAAGATTACTTGAAGAAATTTCAGAAAGATTTTTTTTTTTTTTTTTAACTGGCATCCAGAACAACGGTAAAATGTGAAAATGGCCAGGGGCTCAGGTCTGTAACATCAGTCAGAATGTTGGGATAGATGGTACCTGCCCATAGGTGGCATGACTTCCATTTCAAATACAGAACCCAGCAGTCCAGGGTCCTTTCTCAAATCTGACCTTGCCTCCCTATGTTCTTGATCTTTGAACATGACTGAAAATCCAGATATTTGTTTCTTTACTGTAATAAAACATAATGTTTTACTCATGTTTGCCTTCTAGAAATCAAGAAATAATGTACAGCAAAGAGAAACATACTAAATTCATTCTGTCTGCAGCACACAAATAAACTCTAACAGTGTCCTGCCAACAAGTCCCACAGATTTGTCAGTGATGTCCCAGAGCAGCCCACCTGTGCCTTGGCAGGGTGTCCTGCATGCTGACAAGTCTGGCAGACCAGGAGAGAGGGGAGATGTCACCCAGGCCTGGGACATCCCACAGAGATTGTTCAGCTGCCAGCAGCTCCCCATGGCACCCCCAGTGCCCGTGTCTGTGCCAGCTGCAGTTCAAGCAGCACCTGGGGGCAAGCAGTGGCCTCTGGTAACCCTGACCCAAATCCTCAGGGAACCAAAGACCATCTCCAGTAGCTGGGATGGCACTTGGAACCCTCCAGGCTGCTGCTTTGGGAACATCCAAACTGCTCTATTCTGGAGCAGTTTGTTTCTAGAAATCTCCAGGTCTGCCCTAAATCAAATTATATAGTGGGAGTTTAATGTACAGGTGCCAAAGCTGTTGATAAGCGTTGCTGGGTTGCTCCATCAGAAGAAATCACACTTGTCATCTTAGGCACTTAATGAAAAATCAGGTTTTTCAACAATTTTTCCTAGCAGGGATGCCTTAGAAACAAATTGTGTCTATATGCAATAAAGGTCCCATGTAAGTCAACCTCTGACACACCATCTGAAGATTTTAACTTGATCCTTAAAATATGAGTTTACTCTGAGGAGTGCTGTCAAAATTCTATTATGGGATAGTCTTTTTTTCCATCTCAGCAATTTCCAGGAGAATACCTTTGTTTTACAAGAGTAGAGACTTTATAATTATGTATATATATGCATATATATACACACAGCCCTGCAAATTCAACCAGGATTTCAAAATTAGTAATTAGTCTGGATTCTTTCTCTTTTGTATACCTCCTGATAACACTGATTTGCAAGGCCATCGAGTATTTTTCATTGTTCCCTCTGAACCTTTGCTGTGGGTTTAGTGAGGCAGTGGTTTTCTCAGCATTACTCTGTGTGTAATCAAAGGCAACATTGCAGATGGAAATAACTAGCACTTAGCTCATGTGTGTGAAAAAGCAGCAGAATCCATAGCTGCATTGGTCCTGCAGGGTACAAAAAAATAAAAAGAAAATGGCTTGAGATGGGAAGCTGTAAGTGGAGGAAGCTGTAAGAAGTGTGCTGGGTAAGGAGCACCAAGATGTTTTTCTTGATGTTTTGTCCTTTAGGTACCCATTTTTAAATTGCTGTATATGTCAATTCAACACAGATTCTAATTGATGGGTATAAATATCACAGTGTAAAGTGATATTTAGGATTTAGATTCAAAATGTAATAAAATGCACAATCTACACAAGTTCATCACCCATCAAAAATACAGCCAAGTGAGCATTTGCTAGAGATCCCTCCAGAGAATGAAATTCTGGGAGAGGGCTGGAACTGGATCTGCAGCCAGCCCAATAAACTACAGACTGTCCCTTCCCTCTGTCCCTTGTCCCTCCACCTCCGAGTGGCTGCTTCAGATCTGGTAGAAGAAACATCATTCTCTGCAACCAAAACCACCATCATGACAAAACTGTTGTGCACTGCACGTCACTTGGTTTTCTAGTTGTAACTTACCAATGAATAACATTGTCTTGAAAGGGTTTTTTTCTCTCCAAATTGCACCTCTTTTAGAGCTATATTGTATTTTCAAGGGAAACTAAAGCTTCATTAGTAATTTGGTACTCATTTTTTTTCTTTTTAAAAGGTGTTTTTGTAGTATTGGTAGAAACCTTGAACAATAACTTCCCTCAGCATTATCTTTTTTTTTTTTTTTTTTTTACTTTGATACTTTCATCCTCCAGTTTTGCAATGCATTTCTTTTTATGGCATTTAGATTTTGAGAGATTCAGTTTATGAAAAAAATGGGAAACATTAAAAGAATGAGCTAATTAACGTTTCTTCAGCCTATCCAAGGTACACTATTGTGTTAGAGTTTTGCCCCATTTGTAATTTAAGCCTGTTAAAGCTTTGTTTTATCATATATTACTGATCTGGGCTTCTGTTTGCACTTACTGACTGTAACAAGCATTTCATTTTATACAGAGAAAAAATGGTTTTGATTTCAGTTACTTTTTTACAGTACCCGAAAAAGAGAATGGGATTTGCAAATGATAAATGGGGAAGTTGACTAGCTAACTAATAAAGATTTGTCTTAATCAAGTATGATTTGTCAGAACAGGAGCGCACTGGGGTCAGGGCACACGCAATGAATAATACAGCATTCACTGGAGAGAAGGACCAGGCAAAAGGCCTCATAAATATGCTGTGATTACCCACTGCTAATTCGTATTCAAAGAGTGAGTTGCACTGAAGCCAGCTCCGAGGTTGCTGAGCTGTTCACCTGCTTCATGGGCAGAAGAAATGTTCCATGTTTAAGAAAGTTTATATATATATATATATATATGTATATTTATATATACACACACTGCTTACAGAATACTTTATTTATGTGCAGACTGCTGCACTTTTTGGTCAATGTGTTTAAGCATTATTTATTAATCAGCTTCTAAGTTTGTTTTATTTTTCTAATGTCTGGGTGTTATTTTATTTCTGGGTTTTTTTGTTTAAATATGAATGTGAATACAGCAGGAGATAGTTCCATTCACATTTGAAATGAATTTCTGAACTGTGCAAGAAAGGTTAAAACACTCTTTAGCTCTGTGGAAGTATTAGAGATCAAACAGGCATAGACTTCTTGTTTATGTTGCCAGCTTTCCTGACTTTCTAATTGGCCTGCAGATTCAAGATAAATCTGGTACATCAGGATGTTGGGAGAAACCTGTACAAACCCAAGTGCAATTTTATTTGGCTCTGGCTTTATTTTCTGATGTTGACTTTGCTTTTTTCTTCAAGGAGTACTTTCTCAGATTGAAACTGTTGAAGGATATACTCTTCTCATAGGCCTTCTGATGTCCAGAGGAGATACTGCACAACACCCTGTTTTACCATAACCCTGTGTTACTATTGATAAGTTTAAACTATATAAATGGGTCATAAAGAATCAGTTTGAAACAAAAAATAATAAATTGTTCCAGTGCTTACAGATATAACTAGCAGTCTTTGTTCTTTGTCACTGTGCTACATAAATGTCATATATGGTGGTTTTATGTAGTTAAATAAGATTGAAAAAAATTCTCACTCCACTCTTCAATTTTAAAACATATTTCAGAATTTCAAAACATTTTCTTCTCTGTTCTGTTTGCTGGTTGGCTAACAGCCTGTCTTATCTATTTTGTGCTTAGCTCTATGTCTTAAAGTGCACTTACTGCTTTAAGAGTGGATCAGCTCTAGAGATAGGGCCAGCTTTACAAGCTTCAAGCTGCTCAGTGCAGGAGTTTAAGTTGCCAACTCTCTGCCTGTGCATTTTAAGTCTTTAAAATAACCAGTAATGTGGAGTCCAGCGTAATTATTTGTATTGCTCGGAGTTTATAGCAAACTGAGTAGATGGTGATTAAACTGGGTAGACTTTTGATTAAATAATGATTATGAATCCAGCCTTGGATGAACCAAAGATCACCATTGTGTCATCTCTGTGCTGTTTGGAGTCACAAGTTTAATTAAGTGACAGTTTGTGGCTCAAGTTTTAGAGGATGTATTTCTGCAACTTAATTTAGATGCAATCAGCATTTTAATACTCTTTCCTGCTAAATAACTTTCAGACAAGTTCAAGACTGGCAGCACTGCAATGAAGCATCACCGATTCCTGCACCAAGCTCAGAGCAAGCAGGGGCTTCTTCCATCCTGGGAGCACTTAAAAAGTAGCAAAATAAGACACTGGGGGTTGACTCCCAACTTCATGTACATTGTTAGTGATTGAAATGGGGGGAGCAAGTTGTTTACTTATTGATGTACTAAAGAAAGGTTTCTTTTTTGCCTTAGAACTTATTTGAAGGAAGAGGGTAGGGGAGGAAGATGTGATGGGAGGAATTTGGAGCAGATGAGCAGTGCTGGGCTGGGGCATGGCAAGAACAATGGCCAGCCTGCAATGTAGACAAGTGCTCAGCAGAATCAAAGTCTGCCACCTCCTGTGAATGTTGCTGTGAGGATGTTAGTAAGGGAGCTCAGCTAGATTGGTGATGGGAGTAGACAGAAAAAAAAAATACATCAGTTAGTGAGAAATGAGTTGTTTTTTCCCAGCAGATTGATGTAAGTTAGGATTTCAGAAAAGGTATGAAACTTCAGAAATAGAAAAAGCAACTGGAGGTGAAGTTACCAGGTCTGTCATCTTTCTTCTTTCTTTATCCTATTTTCTTCTCATTCATCTGTCTTTTTTTTTTACTGGGGAAGGAGAAACCAGGAGTGGACCATGGGAGGTGTTAGTTATGAAATGCTCCCAGTTTGTTCTTAAAGGCATGTGGCACCTTCCTCAAATATCTTTTCTTCTTTATTTTGAACAAAGCAAAAAGACTGAATTCTGATTAGGTGTTCTGGATGTTTTTCTCTCTGGCTTCTCTGACCTCAGTCTCAACCAACCCCTTTTGCTCTTGGCCAATAAAAATAATTTCATGAACATCCATTATAGCTTATAGGGAGACCTTTTCATTTGAAAAATGTTTGTATTTTTACTTTGGTGGACATCTTGGACTTTGGAAGTTTGGAAGGTATTTTTAGATGTTACTTGTTTCCACAGTAAGACTGGGCAACTTCTTTTATCCTCTCTTGCAACTGAACTTCTGACAGCTCTGGAAGTGTTGGATGTCCTCAATGAATGCAGTGGATTGTTAGTGCTCTTTCCACCTGTATGGCATTTGCTTCTGCTGAAGAAGCCAACTAATCCCTATAAAAAGTAGCTAATTTTTATTTTATTGTGTTAATTGGCCGCTTGGCAGCATGCAGATTAACATCTTCATGGCAGATTCTTGAGGCATTTGAGCACTAACTCATGTTTCACTGTTCTGTTAATGCTCTACAAATTGTCTCTCCATTGGCTTATGGCTGTTAGATTATCCTTCATTTATCTGTGTTACCCTGTACTTGTTTTTTAATAACCTTAATGATCTTAATCCTTCTGTTTCTAATTATATCAGCTGTTCAATGTAAATATATGTCAGCTGTGAACTGGGGAATTTATTGGACATTCACCTGTGTCCCTATACTTCAAGATATGTCATCACTTTCTTTATTAACTTTCTGCTGTCAGAAGCATAAGGTGTTCAACTCAACCCTGCATTCTTCAACTCCTGCAACCTATATTTTCCAAGTTTGTAAATCTGCTTGCTGTCACCTCTGAACAGCAAGTTTTTATAACTTTCTAGTATTTTTTCCCAGACATTGCTGTTGATGATTTATGCTAGACTCCTAAAATCAAAACTTTTAACCTGTCCAAAATGAAGTGGCTTTAAGGAAAAAAAAAAGTCCCAGCCTGTGTCAGCACAGTTTCCAAAAATCTTTTATAAGCTTTTGCTGCATCTTCAGAGCATGTGATGTCTCTGTGCAAAGACAGCACACAATGGCACTCCCCAAATGGCACTGCTCACTAGGCAGGGCTGAGGATCTCAGCCTGGAACTGTTCCTCACCCCTATTCTGGTCAACACACACTGGTTTTTATAGTGTATTTCATGATTCTGTAGAACAGCCATCTTGATTTTTAATATGATATTCTGCTTTTCCCAGTATAAATTAATTTATTTTTTCCAACCTCGAAATACATAGCTCAGATGCATTGTATATATGATGAGATTGAGCAAATCATATTTCCAGGCATCTTCTCTGTGATTTGGTTGGTTTTAAGCTTTTTTTTTGTATTTAAAATCATATCAAAATATCTGCTGCATCTTATGACATTTTTATATGTACACACACACACATATATGTATACACACACACAGGGTATACTTTGAAAGAAAAAGTGCTCTATAAAGTATTTTGGATTCTTTTATTTTTCATATGAAAAGAAAAATGGAGAGTCTGTCTTCAAAATTCATAAAAATGCATGTTTGTTTATCCTAAAGCCTGGAGAGGCTCATTCCATGTCATTCCTGTGTCTTGAGTAAATATATTAGTCATTCTTAGGGCAAAAAAGCATTATTGACTTGAGTGATTAGAAAAAGCTCTTTCAGAATCAGTTTAGTTGATAAAGTACATAAATTCTTAAATGGCTAGAGGCAAAAAAGTAAAAGAAAAACCAGTCAAGCACAACTTATTTTGCGTCCTTGATGTGTGTGTAGGTATTAGAAATCAAGCTCTGTGGACCACGTATTAAATAATTACAATTTGTATGTATAAATAAATACTGCATACAGCTTACAAGCAAATTCCAAAGAAAGGGCTTATTCAGGAGTGCAAAGCATTGCTAGAAGTGATCATTGTCTTTTGAGTTTATCTCAACATAAATGTTGAAAACCATGTGCCAATTTGTGCACACATGAAGGGGGAAGTTAGGATTGCATTTGTTACGTTTAGGGTGGGGGAGTGTTATTTTTTTCTTCAAGTGGGGAAAGTTGTATTCATTCCTCTAATTAATTTCAGTATTTTCAGATGAGAAATGTTGTATTTTCTTGCATGACATAGTCTCATAGAACCAGGCACCATTTGTGTTGGACTCACAACATGGCATTTTTGAAGTGCTTGGCACTGAAGATGATGATTTCCCATACTTTGTTCAAACACCTTTAGGGCAGAATACACTTAAAGCTGTGGATTTTCACATTTACCATTTAAGGATGATGCTTGTTAATATTATGTACTTTTTCAGAAATGGTTTTTCCTGGCCATCACAGCATTGTTTAAGACTGAGATAATTGCTCTATCGAATATTCCTGCCCTCTGTCAGTACACAGATAATAATGATGTAAATGCATTCACCCTTCTGCTTCTCACAGTTTAGCTGTAATTTTAGAACATAATTTTATGCATCTCTTTGGGAATTTCAGTTAGAAGAGGCAGCACCACTCAGTCTTTGGTAGGACTTGGGACTGCACCATAGTAAACATTGTCCATACAAAACAGCTGAAAGGTTGGCATAATCCCCAAATAATTGACATTGTTAAGATTCTGTGGAAATAACACCATTACTGGCAACAGGCAACACCCTTTAGTTTGTGTATTGGTCTTAATTCATGCATCTGCACTACAGTATATCTTACAAACCTGACCTTTTCACATAACTGTAGTAGCTTCATCAATGACTTGCATTATAAGTAGGCTGGGAAGATCTATACAGCACCATTGCACTAAAAACATGAATCTGGCACACAGATGAATGTTTTAACTGCAATGAAAACATCAGAGTTGTGGGGAAACCTGAAAAATGTTAGCAAGCAGATAGCAAAGATATCAAGCTTTAATTATCTGTACTGTGGGCTAATGCTACATTTTTCCTAGTCCCAGGTGCTTTCAGTTGCAAACCAAGTGAAGAGACATGTTTTCATATCATTGAGAAGTCTTTATTTTCTCTGTGTAATAATATTTTTGTTTGATTGTCTTGACCTTCCAGCTAAAAATCAAGTTTCACTGTCACCAGTGAATTTTCTGAGTAGAATGAGGATATGAAGAGGATAAAGGTGTCAATTTATGTTTGCAGACTTATTGTGAGATTATGTTACCTCCGTCATGTCTCTTTGTTCAACTTATGTTGTTATTTTAGCCCAAAAAAGGCCAAAGATCATCAACGAAAGTGCATGTAGAGTAAAGCTGCTCCTGTAAAATTGATGATCCGTCCAATTATTTATCTATAGAGGCTGCTGGGAAGAAACGCAACTATCTCAGTTCTCAGACCCCTCTGCTAGGTTGAACTTCATGGCTGAAGGTTTAATCCCTAAGTGTCATATCAACAATTCATTCTGTGATATTCTGGCTGACATGCTCTCCTTCCTTATTTATTGATGTCTTCAGTCATCGACAATGAGAGGAAAATACACTATTCGTCAAAGTGACGGTGTTTTACCCTCACTTACAGTTGATGCTGCTGTCACATTGATGGTTGGAAAATAAACTCAATCATTATAAAAAGCTAAGAGTGTGAACTTGCCAGTGACAGGAAGAAGATGAAAAAAAAATATACAAACCCACAGTATTGCTTAAAAATTGGTGTAATAAAAATAAAACTGTTTCCTACAAAGACATTTTTGAACTTTGTTCATGAGATACCAAACTATTTTAGCAATGTATTTTATACTTATTCCTTTGAAGGAAGATCTGCATCTCATACTCCTTTATGTCTGCAAACATAAATGTAGTTTTTAGCTCTAAATACACTTTTTATCATTTCACCTCATGCTACTAGTTTAGTAATTTGTTGATTTTTTTTCCCTTCTCTTTTAAAAGATTTTTCTTTGTTTTTTTTTTTTTCCTCCCCTGGATTATATTGAACACATATATATGTTTGTGTATTACAGTATTTTGAGTGCTTTAATGAGGAAAAACTCAGTATAGTTCCATCCTGTAAGTCCTTTGACGTGCAAACATAGGCAAGGCTCTCATGAATCACTTTCTGAGGCTGCCATTTGTGTAACTGCACTGCACTGTGCAGCCTTTTTAACTCCAAACTCATGTATCTTACCACATTTCACCTTTGGGAGGCATTGTATATACAGCTAAAAGTAAAGAGCAGCGAGCCAAGAGGGACAAGATAGCATAATGAGGATGTCAATTTGTGGTCAGAGGAAATATTTATCTTACTTGTACTATACTTGGCAACTGATAGAGAAATATATATGTAATGAATTTCCTCAGACTTTATCTGGCAGACTGTGTACCTTGTGTTAAATGGATTTAAAAATAAAATTGCTTGTCTCAAACTTTTAAAGTTTGAGGCGATTCTACTTTGGATTGTTCCTTGAAAATGGACTGTATCTATTTTTAAAAAATCATAATCATGTTTACTAACATATTGGTGAATTTTTAATGATCCATTTCTCAAGGCTCCTTGAGTAAAGACATTTTAGGATCCTGCTCACTCACCACAGCAAAAGCAAGGCTTTTTTTGTTGCTGTTTAAGGAAAAAAAGCCATGTTATTTGTAGTTTTACTGTTTTGGTTCGTATCTCTGGTAAGCCTGCTAAGTACCCTAAATGAATGTGCACAGAAATGCTGGTTGTCTCACACGTGCTGTGTGTCCTGAGGCAAAGCTACAGCTGCTTCAGCTCCTTCTGCCTGCTTCCCCATCTGTAAAATGGAATGATTTAACTTATTTTTCTCCTTCAGGGAAATACAGGGAGGGTTTCTTAATATTTCTATAGAGCTTTGAAGATTAAAATCTCTTCTCTATACTTGCTGCTAATATTTCAGTGTTAGAGAAGCATTTGATTGAAGCTGTTTGAAGAGTAAAGTTTTGGCATCTTGTGTTGTCTTTGTACCATATCTTGAGGCCTCTCCACTATAATTTTGCAACCTTTGGTTCAGCATAAGCTGTGGAAGCAAACAACCCCTGTGTAAACAAATGGTGATGACTATAAATGAATGTCTCTGTCTGCTGTTGAAAACATCAGGAGATTACAGCCTATCTCTAAGCCAGCCAGAAACAGTCCATGGTGGAGCAAAGCAGACACCAGTAACTGGGATGAGCCTGGAAAAGCTTTCATTTAAGCATCAATGGTAAATGCTGAGAGGCACTGAGAGAGGTTTTCTTCTAATATGACTTCTGTGTCTTTAGATGTACAAGGGTGGCTGGTGTTGTAGCAAAGGCTTACTGACTTCCTTGAGCTTAAGGAGTAGATAGGAAGTGTGAGCATCCAGCATCTAGAGTAAGTTTGAAATTCTTCTTGCCTTTATTTCACAGATCAAAGGTCAGCATCAATTCCCAGGGCCTAGACAATCTCAAGAGACTGCAGAGGGGCAGCTTCTGGTTTCGTTTGCTTCTTCAGTTTTATGTTGTTTGAAAAACTCAAAATTTAATATAATGATGTATTCCTCTTTGCAGTTAGGAGGAGTGATTAGGCTACCACATGTATTAAATGCACTTGTTAGAATCTAACTTGGCATTTTAAGGCCTTGCAGTCACAAGCTGTATTTTTCATGATTTATATTTTCATTTTTTAATGCAGAGCAGATTGGACAGGAGATGCTTGAAAACCTCAGCCATGACAGAGAAAAGATCCAGCGTGCTCGGGAAAGGGTAAGTTTGATAATAACTAATTGCTGATTCTGCACTTTATTTGCATTGGGCAAATTCTTTGTGCATGCAAAAATAGTCCAGATGAGATATAATCACCATCTGCAGTGGAGAAATTACAAAGTGTCTTACATGGGCCCCATCCTGCCAGGTCTCTCTGATGGGGAGTCACACTGTAGTCACCAAATCCGCTGTTGGAAGCAAATTTTCTGTCACTATCACAGTTAGGTCAGTGCTCTGTCCTTTGAAGGGTTTGTTGTGCTGTCAATTCCAATGACTTCTTGGGGTTCCTATGAAACAGTTCAGTATCATAAGTGAGCTAATAGTTGAGCAACCTTACTCTTTGTAGCTGCAGATGCAAATAACAGCCCCTCAGGCAGGTCTGTGTGAAGAGCAGGTACTGCTGCCCTGTCTGCAACCAGGGTAACAAACCTGTGTCACTTTTGGCTCATGTGGCCTCCATGGGGATCAGCTCCACTGTGCAGGGTCAAGGGAGAGCTCAGAAGCCCATCCCATCCAATGTGAGCAAGTTCTCTCAACTTCCATGTGGGAACCCAGCCTCTCTGTCTCTGGTTTCTGCTCACAGAACCAGGACTTTCTGTTCATGATGTGTTGTTCAGATACTTTCCCAAGTGTCCCAGTTTTTCCACAGGCAGGTTCTCCCACACATCTCTTAACTGACCAGTGGCACTTTAAAAAAACTCCTTTATCTGTCCCAAGGAGTTTCTTCACTTGGATAGCTTTGATTAGTAAAGCTTCCTATAACAGCATCGCAGGCATTTTCTGCCAGCTGTACCAGTTGCTGTCTGAAGTGCTGGGCATTAGCTGCTTTAAAACACCAAATAGAGCTAGATGACTAAATGTAACTAAGAATTGTGAGGATTGACCAAGTTTTGTTCTGGCAACTTGGTGTCTTATTTCACCTCCACTCCTTACATCCCCAGTGACTGCTGAGTCTGAAATGCTTTTCTGTTTCTAGCTAGACAAATAAAACCCAGGCAATGGAGATGAATGCTATGTATTCCTTTCTGCTGATCCTATATATCCCAGGGATGTAGTTCTGATCACTCAATGTACACATGGTGCATAGCATAACTTTTCCTTTTCATTACTTTCCACCTGAGGAGCAAATTTCTTTGATGGCAAAATCTGTAAGATGCAAAGAGCAAGATTAAAAATAAAAAAGATATTCTAGGAAAGTGCAGTACATACACACTCCACCACAGTGCAGTAAAAAGCCCTCTTGTCATAATGGAAGATCTCAAATTCCAAATTTTTTTATCAGAAGCCACTTAAAATATTTTCTTTAGGGGATTCAGAAAAGTTCTCCAGGGGATCCACATGGGTGTATCTGTTCCAGCTGTCTATATACACTCAGATGAACATTGAGGGGACATCTTGGATAATTTGGCTCGTTTCCCATTTTCTGGAGATTTTGAAAGACCAGAACAGAGGATGCTTTATCAATGCACAATACTGCTGTACAATAAATACATGGAGTTATTATCTTATCTATCAGAGAATAAACTTGTCTTCTGGAATGAAATTTTTAGCTTGAATATGATGGTCAGCTTTAACAGTTTAATTTTGTGAAAATTAGGAAGATACTTTTTTTATAAGCAAATTGTAGATAAGTTAATGTCTCGATGGTAGGTTAAATTTACATATATGAATTTTGCTGTCTGTAGAGTAAAACTCCTATTTTCTTCTGACACAAAGGGAAGGGATAAAAGCTCTGCTACAAGTCCAGATAGGTTAACTGGACTATATACAGGACATTAAAAGATGCAACAGTTTTTAGGAAAACCTCAAAATTTGTCTAAGGCAGACAAGATAATGTCAGCATCTTGTTCATCTTCCTGCTTTCTCATTATCACTCTTAATATTATTTTTAAACACCATGTAGATTTTCCATTGCTAATATCAAAGCCTGTTTCAAAATGTTTTCCCTACAGCAGTTCTGTGAAACGTGTGCTGTTTAAGAGGTTCACATTCCACCAGTTCCATTCCACACTTCTGTGCTGTGCTGGTATTGGTAAAGAAATGGTTGAAGAACTGCAATCAGATAATTCAGTTTTAAATAAAAACAAACTTACAGTTTGAAACTCTTCATGTGTTTTTTTTTTTTTCTGCCAGAGCAGGAAGGAAAGGTGTTTTCTTAGCATTCTCTTGGGAGGTAGCTAGAGATCTTCCAACTATGTGTGTACGTGTTTGTTTCTTTTTTAATGTTTCTTTCGCTTATTTTGTGGGTTTTTTATTACCATAAAAACATGAGGTCGTCTTGCTTAGAGGAGTTTGTCAAACCTCTAAGATTCAGCTTCCCCTTCCTAACTATCAGCACTGATTCTAGCTGTCAGGTAGAATCCTGCAGCAAGAGAGGAAAGTTAGGATCAAACATTTAATGGTAAAAAGGAGAGTGCTACTTTTCTGTGGAAAGGGAGGAGAAGCCCCAAGTGTTAAATGCATCTTTATGAATAATAAAAGACCAATGTAAAGCTTACATTTGTACTTCAGATTCCCTTCTAGCATAGATAAGAACTTGGCTTTTTAATGAGCCTTTTAAAAATTACTGTGACGTTTTTTCTTCTGTTACTTGTGTCAAATTGGGCTAAACTGCTTTTCTGGAGCTTGAATTGTCTAGATGAATCAGGAAAAAATGAGGCAATGGCCTCCCTGGAATATAATACTCATCTTTGTTCCATCATAGCACATAATTACAGAGATCTGAGAGTTAGTGCAAGCCTTCCCACTGAATATGATATTGCTAAGAGCAAGACTTGATTGGTGTTATCCAATCCCAGCTTCTACTTGGTATTTTCTTAATAGCTTTTAGAAGAATGAGGAGGAAATTTATGCAAAAAGGTTATATGATGCTGATTGTCACATCACCTACTGATTTCAGTAATAAGAATTAAGCCTGGAAGCAAATATTTACAGGATTGTGCTCCAGAATAGAAACTTTAATATTTCTGCTGTTCAAATATTCAAGATATAATAGTGGTTTGTTATGGTGAAGGTGATTTGTTATTGGAAGACTGCCACTCTCCTTGGCAGAGTTACTGTTTTGATGGATTTGTAACACAGGATGCATTTTGTCTACTACAACCAAGTTTTTTTCAGTAAGAAGTCAATGACTCAGGTAATCCTTTTATTCTGATTTGATAATGAAGAGGTAAATATTCAGCTTTCATAAGGAGAATAATATTTTATGTATGTACACACAGCTGTGCTTTGGGGCATGTTTAGAAATGGTGGTCCCTGCTATTTCATAACTGAAATAGTCATAATCATTACATTATCTTTTTACAGTAGATTTTGATGTCCCACTGGTTCCAATATGTCTAAAATGTCAAAAAAAGTCTCTCCTCTGTCTGCCAGTAGCAAACGAAGTGATAGGAGAGCAACTCCATTCTTATAATCTTCTAATTTCTGGATTTTCTTTTGTGGGACACTAAAAAATGCAAAAAGAGAGGGGACATTTTAATCCCTTTTAAACAGCAATAGAAATAAACATGAAGTTCATTTGCTTCATAACTTTTCATCTACTCTATTTCATTTTTTACCTATTTCTCAGTATTTTTGAGAGCTGTAGAACAAGACAGCCAATTAGGTGTAGCTGTGAACTGCAGGTGTCCTTTGTCCTAATAAACTACAAAAAATGGTCATTTCAGTGAGTGAGAGTTCCTTTCATGAAAATAACCCACCATATATACTGTACAGCTGTTCCTTCTCTACATGTATATATACTATTCACAAAGCATTTGAGCACCCAGGCCAGAGGTGGCTGCTGTAAGGTCAGTACAAGTTTTGTATTTAAGGGGCAGTATAGACGTATTTCTTTTACACAGAATTGCTAAAAGGGTATATTTTTTATTTGTTTCTTTCTTTAAACTACAGTCTTTGAAAAACAGTGAAAGAAAGATATGTTTTTCTTTTCATAAAGCATCAGGAGCACAGCACATGGCTGTCTCTTCATCCCTTGATCCTTTCACTAATATGCACAAACAATACGCATACACGTGGGAATTATGGATTCCAATGTATAGAGCTTCTACCTGCAACCCTTTATTTGTAAAGCTTTTGCTCTTTATCCTGACTCACCTTTGTTGCCTCAATGACTTACCTTCCCTGGGTTTCATATTTATGCAAGTGAGAACAAGACATTTTTAAATGCCGGTGCTTTGGTGGCTTTACGAGCTGGTTGTGTGCTAAACCTGAAGCTGAGTGACTCAGAGGTGTAGAAACACCTGTCCTTTGTACAGAATGGAGCACATGTGCCTTTTACCTTTAATGGGCCTCTTTTCTCCCCAGCTTAGAGAAACAGATGTAAACCTGGGGAAGAGTTCCAGGATTTTGACGGGAATGTTGCGAAGGTAAGGCCAAGGTAGGGACATTTCTGCTCTTTCTTTTCTTCTTCTCTCCCTCCGTGCCTTTATTTTCAATTTTACTTCAACCTCAACATTTTGCTGGTGTACCTGACTTTTTTTTACCCAGGCTGCTAGGTAGAATGTCTTTGGGTGATAGAAGGCTTTGTCATGCCTATGGAAAGAGTTTTCTGTAGCCTGAAGGATAGCCCTTGTGTAATGATTTCTCTTCTTTGTTTCTTTGTAGTTGTTTGGGGGGTTTTGGATGTGTGTTCTGAAATTAAGATTTTTTTGATGATGATTTCCTGTGTTCTTTATTCTTGAGTGATTTTGATGTTTTGAGGGGTTTTTTGCCTGTTAAAATGAGGAAGTTGCTAAATGTTTTGGGGCAGCATAAAGTCATGTGCAGAGAAAAGGTTAAAATTCTCAATTCTGCCTAAATAAAAGGGGCAGACACACTGTCAGCCCTTGTGGTTTTAGCATGTTTCTTCCACACTTTCAATGTTTTGAAAATTGTCCCTGGGATCAAAATGAGGAAAAGGAAAATTGTACAATGTCCTAAAACTCTCTGTGTGACTGAAGAGAGGGAGTTAACCACTGATTACTTCTCCCCTTAAATTTGCATCGGTGCATTCTCAGACAGATTTTTTTGAATTAGTGGCACCTCTGGATATGTGTTCTTTACCCAGTGAAACAGCACCTGAGCTTCTCTGTGATGTCCATATTTCTGCACATATTCAGCTTCCTAAAGAAGAAAAGCATCCCTCTAATAAGCAGTGCTGGGTGCTAAGAAAGCACAGGAGTTTAGTTTAAAGGAGTTTAGTGCATCCTCTGAAGAGTTCAGTCTGAAATTACCCTTGCCACAGGCTTTTATGTTGTGTGTTTGCTTAATGCACTTTGCTTATAAAAATAAAAAGGGAAGAAAAGAGAAGAAAATTTTAGCAGAGTTGTTGGTTTGTCACTTGGCTTAGGAAATGTGAAAACTGGAATTTTACAAGTTGTTCTTTAGCACAGGCTTTATTTCTCCATAAGTCTCCTCCAAAAAATACCTTTGTTAGTTCCTTGTATACCAAATTGACAAAGGTTAAAATGACTGAACCTGATGCCTTCATTCCACGGATTTCTTACAATTCCAACTCCAAAATGTAACACATAAAATTGTCTGATTAAGAGTAATATGTAAATGACACAAGCTAAATTCAAAATCCATGGAGGAAGGAAGTGGCAATTGAAAGGGATGGTTCAGTGACTGTAGACAATCAAAATAAACTATAAAAAAATGAAGGAAAAGAAAAGACACCAACCAAACCCAAGTCTCCCCCGGAAGGGCTCTGCGACATGAGCTGTAACGAATATTCTGCATATGTCTCCATTTTGTCAAATCTCATTAAAGGGGTTTCTTGCTTTATGTCAATTGAGCTGTCCAAAAATCATTCATCATTTTAGTGTAAAAAAAATCATGCAGTTATTTAAATAATATCATATTAATGTTAAAGTTCAGCTGTCATTTAATAGTACGGCTTAATCAGACATAGCATTTAGGAAAAATAGTTTTTTCGGGCTTTACTTGGCTTTCAGGTTGGCAGATTCAAATAAGGATTTATGGGTTTCTAAACCAATGTATTCTTTCCATGTTTATGCTTGAGGTACCCCAGCCTTTTTCGCAGCACCCTGTAGTCTGTTATTTTCAATAAAATAAAGTATCTCCTCATATTGTGTTTGAATACATTTGCAAGTAATTTGGAGAAGCTGAAACAAAAAACATATGCTGTAACCTTTGACTTTGTTTTGTGTTTGGGAATCACAGTTAGGAGTCCTAGTTTATAAGTGTTCCATAAGCCAAATGAAAAATATGATCTTTCTGAGATATACTTGGGCTCTTCTTTTCAGACAAAAGGATTATGTAGTCGAACACCACGATGGCATGTTTCTGTGTGTCAGAAAGGCACTGGATTTCCTTTTTCTTCAACAAAAAGGCTGAGCTGAGTCACCCATCTAGATGAAAGTCGGGTTAGGATTTAAGCTCAGGTCAGGTAAATATGCCAAAAGCAATGCCAGCATAGAAGCAGCTTTGGGTAGACAGTTCTCAGGATGTTGTTTAAAAGCACATAATTGATAGACCTACAGTGAATTTAATTTGTTTGAGATTGTTGGGTAGAAGGATCTAGCATTATCCCAGCCTCAGCATCATCCTAATTTGTTTAGTTACAAGAATAATCATGAAATACAGACCCCAAGAAATCAGCAATATTAGATAAATACAAGTAGAAGAAATATAATTAGCACAGATTGGCAGTTGTTTCCTAATTTCTGCATGCTTCAGTGCACACAACCCAATGTTTTACATAATTACTGGAACCAATAAAATAAAATCTGGAGGATCATTCTCCACATCAATATTATATAGAAAAGATAATGTTAAATTGAACATTGCTCAATGTAGTGGCTGTTCCCACAATATGTATTTGCTGATATGCTTGAAGTCATATGCCATGCTAACACCCTGTGCTTCAAATTAATGCCTAATTCTTTCTAATTTTACTGCCTGGGAAAGGTAAAGCAGCATCTCTTTTGAATCTGGCTGAATATATTAAGAGATCAGGTATTTAGATAGCTAGAGGGCTAAATTACTGCCTTTGTATGACCTAAATTCCCTGGCCATGTGTTTGTGCATAAAGTGTTCTTGAGATGGGAGTAAAAGCAGAGACAGGTTTTGTAGGTTGCCATAGCTCACTAAGGAAATCAGTGGCATAATGGGGAGACGTCTTCCTATCCCAGTTTGCTACTCTAGCAATAAGGTACCCAGCCTATGTATTGGAATTTGTTGTCTCACAATATTTTGGGTATGTGGGTAAGAGTATTTTTATAGTAAGTATTTTTAAATAGTCTCAATACAATTTTTTAATATTCTCATACAAATTATCTATACATTCGTGATCTTTTTTTTTTTTCAGTAGCGACTACTTAGGTTCTACTCTGCTATTACATTCTCTCATGGCATGGCATCACTAGGATCAGGGGGAATGGCTTCAAAATGAGAGCATATTTAAATTAGATATTAGGAAGAAATTATTGTGAGTGTGGTGAGGCATTGGAATGGATTGTCTCGGGTCTCTATCCTGTGGCCTGTACCCCAGTGTGAAATGGGGAGCGCACAGTGTGCTAGAAAGAAGTAGAAAAATAATGTGTTCTGGAATGTCTTCAGAGTTTTGCCCATATCCTAAGCCAATAGCCTAGAAATCTTATAAGAAAAGAGTTTGGAAAGTCTCCAAGCCACACAAAGCCCAGTGGGAAACAAGCAAACCTAAAAGTAACCAGATAAAAATTTCAGTAGATTTGAATCTTTTTTCAATTAGCAGATAAGTTCCATCTACCCCCTTCGAATTGCGGGAAAATATTTTAGAAGAATAGCTGCTACACTCCAGAACTTTTTATCCTGTCTGTTTCACCAGGAAATTTTTGTGTCAAAAATACTCTTAACCTTCAGATTTCAGTGTTCTAAATTGTTATCAATGATGTTTTGAGAAGATTATTAACACATCTGCATTTATAAAAGAGACTTTTAAAATTTGATTCCCAACAGGACAGAGACACTAGCTCTGTCTGATAGAAATGAGGCTGTAAGGGTTCAGTCCAGCTCTCAGGTAATAAATTATGTGACTTGCCAACAGCTGCATGACCAATATGACTGCAGTCAGAAATGGAATGTGAGTTCTGGTGAAACTGTTTCACTCTTTCCAGGAAAATCCTAGAAGTCCTGCTTCTTGCATCACTGCCAATCAAAGTTTGTTCTACTTTTGAGCTCCGGGTTATTTCAGACCTTGCAGTTGTTTTCCAACATTTCACAGAATTGTAGGACAGTTTAGGTTGGAAGGGACTTTAGAGGTCATCTGGTCCAACCTCCTGTGCAAAGCAGGTCTCATTAGAGTAGGTTGCCCAGACTCTCTTCATTCAAACATTTCAAACACATCCAAAGCTGGAGATGCCAGTGCCTGTCTGAGCATTCTGTTCCAGTAGCAGCTGAAATAAGCAAATTCTGCAGGTATCTCACTGAAATTTCCCAGCATCCAACTTGTGTCCATCGCCTCTGGTGTTAAGCAGAAGTGATTTAAAACATGATTTTTAGAATTGGCCTTCACAGTTTGGGCCCGGATTGCAGTTTGTTTCTAGTGGTTCTCACACAGCTTTGGCGGTGGTGATGTTGTGGTTGTTGGGCTGAGGGGACACTGGGTGTGGGGCAGTTCTTTAAGCAGGGCATGGGATGCTCTGCCTCCACCCACTGACCTGGGCTGTGACCATCCAGCACTGTATGCACAGGACTTCTTTATTGCTTTCTCTTGCTCCTAGAGATGTGCAAAGTTAAGGGTGTCTGTTCTGCCTCCTTGCTTGGCTACAAAGCCCACATTTCCACATGTTTAGAGCAGCAGCAGGGACAGTCATGTCCCTGTGGACACAAACCCAAACAAAGAGTGAGTGTTACCACTGCCTTTTTCCCTATTTCCCTACCAATCTCTGTTTCCATCCTCAAAAGTTCATGACAAAAAGATGATTTTCTTCTGAGCTAAAGCCTGTTTCAGTCATACTTGGCCATGACTGTTGAGTCTCTGCAGTTTTCTGAAGGCAGGTCTTTGTATCACTGATCCAGGGTGGATTTAACATACAGCTACATTTCCCTTGTTTTCATGCTAATAGAGGAGTTCCTCTTTCCAGGATATTTGGTCTCAAGCCAAAAGGAGTTTGAGTAGGAATTTTCTACAACTTTTTTGTACATATATTTCTATTTTTACTTCAAGATGTATTTCTACACTGAAAATGATTGAAACTGTAAATCCTCAAGCAAAATATCTGCTCCATGTTGAATATTTACAGCTGCAGCTGTTTACCTCTGTAATTTAGACCTTGATTAGGGAGCATATTTAAGCATATGGTTAACTTAAACTAGAGAAGCAATTCCCTTAACTTGAGGGAGGCTGAATAAGGGGGGGAAGTTAGTGACAGAATGATTCTGGGTCATCTCTTGGGGCAACACAGCTTTTATTGTGCTCCTTAATATTTACATGTCCTTAATATTTCTGTTGTTAACTGGAAGCCGTAAAATATGCATAGGGTATTTTAGTGCTTGTTAACTGTCAATATAGTAACTTTTTTTATCATTTTCCTGTCTTTTAAGCATTTAATATAGTTGCTTGATTCTTTGTTGTGCAGCTAACCTTTATCAATTATGAACTGTTGAATCTTTTCAGAAGGAAACTGATAAGCTCTCTGGTGCTGTTAATCACAATCTAGTCCTTGGATGAGGAAACGTAGTGCTTGTTATTCCAGATTAAACCTTGGCATTAATTAGTACCTAGTTGTTCCTTGCTTTGTGTCTGACTTTAAAAAGAAACCTTGTTTCTTTGTTGAAGTGATGGACAGAACATCTGGAAAACATAAATGTGTCGTCAGCAAAATTCCCAAGGGTGAGCATTCTTCATCATTAGGAGTCCAACCAGAAAACAGGAAATGTACCTCTAGGTCTGAACAGCAAATATTTTAAAATAGTATGGGACAATGTGGGTTCCCTGTCCTTAGTTTAGGCATGATGTCATCTGATGCATGTAATATGCATTTCTTATTTTTAATAATCAATGGAAAACCATTTTCTAAACCTTACTCATCTTAGACAGTGTTGTGTGTGTGCTGTTTCCACAATACTTTTGAAAAATCTTGCCCTACTTTAATTCAGTGTTAGGAGTACGGCTCAGCTCGTGCACCATGGAGGGTGCAGGAATCTTTTGAGCTGCTATTTAACCAGCAGCATCAGTGTACATGGAGAGTTCCAGGCCACAGGTACTGAATGCCTTACAGAAAGGGACCAATTTCAACATTGCAGGCATGTAGCTGGGATTAGTTTAATGCCACCGTAGCCTTTGCAAACCTTCATCTCTAACAACCTAAGTGATACAGAGTTTTCTTCAAACCTGGAAGAAAAAAGGAACATCACGATTGATCTTTACATCTAGTAACTTAAATGCATAGGATAAAATAAGTCAGTGTTTTAATCTCCTTGTGCCCAGGCAGCTTTAGAGGGGAATGTCCCTCATTCGGTGAGGTAAGAGCATTTATATGATAGCATTGTTTTATTTTTCAGATTGTTGGAAAGCTTTATCCACATGTCAGGCTGCCTATGCTATATCCATTATGATCAGGGTTCTCAGCATTCTTCAGACCACATTTCTAATTCTCTTTTTCCATTCCTTTTTCAAGTGTACAATGGTCTTTGTTCTGTCCCCTCCATTCTCTCTTTTCTATCATCTGGAATTGCTATCTCATTTGCTCCCCTTCTGTCTACTTGTGTCCAGCTGAACAACTGGAAAGAACATTAACACACAGTTGTGTTTCTGCAGGAAAGCAGGATCCCAGTGGATAATTCTCCTAGCTAGTCCTAGGCTGCATATACCAACAATGTAAAGCATCACGATAGGTTAAGTATCATGTAACCCTTTGTGGTTGTTTTCTGCACTGGGATATGTTGACTACCATTAAGCATCTAGAGCCTAGATAAGTTCACAGTGTCATGAGTGCAACAAAAGGCATTTCACAGGCAGCATTGTCATGTCTGAGCCACAGCAGGTATCCCACAACATGCTTCCATGAGAAGCCATGTCTTATATCAGCATAAGCAGTGCAGGGCTTTCCTGCATAGCTGCAAGGAGGTTCCAGTAGTCTGAGTTCTCTCTGATGTGATATTCAGGAATAGTGAAGGTAGCGAACGTGTTCTGAATATGGTACGATTGTTTATGTGAAGGAGAGAAACTGTTAGCAAAAACTGGCATTGGTAATTGCTGAAATAATTGGAGACAACTTTTCAGAAATCAATTAAGTCAAACACTTTAAGGCCAGTAGTTGATTAGGGATCACATTCTTGACACCCACTCACACTGTAACTGTGAAAGAACAATATAGGTTGAATTTTTCACATTCCATTTACTACAGAGTGTTTAAGCCATAAATTCCTGAATGCAACATTTTCTGAACATGAGATGCTCATGATATCTTGCCACTAGGTCACTTCATTTTAATCCATATATTTACCAAAGGAAATAGAACCGGCTTGGAAGTGATTTCAGAAAAATTCATCCCTTTGTGTTAAGGCAGGATTGACTGACCCTGTTTTGAATCCTGACAGATATTTGTTTGGCCTGTTCTCCACTGAACATTCCCCATCTCTTAAATCACATATTTCCAAATTTTGCCTTAGGTTTAGCCCAAATCCTTTTTCCAGGATTTGACAGAGAAGTCTAGAGGACTAGACAGAGAAGTTTTATGTGCTGGTGCGTGTGAGGAGATTTCTGGTGACTTGTGCTGTGGAAAGAAATTTCTGCTCAACTTTTCAAGAATTAGAGAACATAAATAAAAGTGTAGAGAATTAAATTACAGTTTCTAGTTTTCATCAAGCCAAGCCGTTTGATGGGATACAGGAATGTAAAAATAGAAGAGTTGGATGTTGTTCTAATAGGCAAATCCTCAGTCTCTCCAAACAGTAGCTTCATGAGTAGGTGTCACAGAGCTTTTCAGCTGCAGACATCAAAATTAAATCATTCTCACAAGGTTACATGCCTGGACTAAAACTAGACTGTACATTATGCTGACTAAAAGCAGCATTTGAAAGTCAAAATTACAAAATATTGAGATTTAACATTTTGGTAGCACTTCTGAATGCTTAAAGAAAAAGACAGTAATTGTGTCCAACAAACATGATTTTAACTCATTTCTCCCACTCTTGCCCATAGACACAGCAGTATTTTGGACAGAGATAGTGTTTGAAAACAAATGGATGAATGCAAATTCATTTGCCTAGTCTTCTGTCAGGTAAAAAACGCTCCTTTGTGCATTCTGAGTATGATTTCCAGCGGCACTTGGCACTTTTCTTGCCACACTTGATCGAAATTGTTGGCTTTTAACAAAAACAAAGTTAATTTGGCTTTTCAGCATGATTCTGATCACACACTAAGAACTTTATCTGTAACAAAACAATGAAGTCATCAAACATTTAAAACTGCTGTGATATCAGAATCTTGTCCTCATTAGCTAATCCTTTAGACTAGATCATTTTCAGTCTAGTTCATAGTAGCAGGTCAGACTTCTGGCTGTGCTCAAAAGGCAAAAGAGATTAAGTGACCAACAACGGGGAAAAGGAAAGCTCAGCTGTGTACAATTTTTCTTCAAGTTAGTCAGTGATGTTCTACCACAAAACCCAGGACCTGAACCTGCAAGACATAGCTGTGTGAGTAGTTTGCTCATCTGTCGCCCTAATGATGAACAAGGAGCTCTTTTAGCTTGAGCAAAGCTTGGTTTGGGTGGGGTGGGTGGTGTTTTGTAGTTGCTGTTGCTGTTATTATTGTAGTTTTACAAAGAATGCCATAAATTATGACTTTGGGGGATCACTCAGAGTTTGTTGCAGATAAATTAGTGCTGCTGTGGAAAGGAAACATTTATATCCCTGGTAGCATATAGTAATTTGTTGTATTTGACCTTTAAAACTCGACAGAAGAAATGTTCACACATCACTAACCTGCTGAGCAGCTCTCTGAAGAATAAAAAAGCCATGAATGAGAAAGTGTGGCCTTACAGTGAGAGATTGTTTAGTCTACTTGGTGATAGGAAGGATGAAAATTTCCTAATTTTGACTGGCTCTTCAACTAATATGGAAGATCCAACCCAAGCCATTCTATGGTTCTCTATCTAATCAAGAAGGCAAAGAAAAGTCAGTGTGGAAATTGAGAAAAATGAGAAACACAGAGAAAAACTATTTTGCCACAAATACTGGTATGTATGTTCTCTGCAACATTTATGTAACTCTAAAATAGTTTGTGCAGGATCTCACTGTGTAGCATTTATTACCTCAGAGCTCTTGTTTAGCTTGAAATTTGCTGTATTAACCAAAGTGTAATCCAGAAGGTTTTTGTAACATCTGTGAGTTAGAGCAAAATCTTCATATTTTCTTTTACTTATTTAGTAGATCTACTGACAGTTTAAGACTGCAACACTAATTTTTCTTCTTGAAAAAAAAAATGCATCTGAAAATTATTTTTGCACAACTCCTCACCTTCCTCCTGATAAAAATTCTTGTGCAAGTGAAAAAAAACAACCCACTGTTGTTTCTCTGACATGCTTATCATGGCCACAAATAATGTGTTTAAATAGGGAATTGTTTGAGAAACATGATTCTAAGTGTGTCCAATCTTGCCTGGATGTTGGGAAGCATATGGTCTACTTTATGCATGCCAAGAAACTTCCTTGCTACTTTCTGTCACCGCTGTATTTTTCAAATGCAGTTTTCAGCATGAATGGCACACACGTGTTGATTGTGAAGGTAGCATTCTTTCAGTACAGCCTTAAGCTAATTACTCTTAGTGGCAGTGGGGCTTTGTAGCTCATTTGTGAACAGCTATTTATGCTACTACACCAGTACAAAGCAATGTTTCACATTACCAGTTTACCAGACTATTACACCATTGTGTTTTAATCCACTGTAGGTGGATGGAGAATATGAGCCATCTGTTTTATTTAATGATATAATCAGTAAACAATATATGCACTTTACACATTTGGTCATTAAAGATGCCCATATTGTTGGACCCTGTATTTACATTGTAAATTGGCGTATTCACACATCGGCTTGTTCTGGTGTCAAAGGCTTGCTGTGTTCATAAGCTGGTACAAAGCAAGCTCAGTAACTGCTCAAACCCAGTGCAGGTGGTCGAGCTAGTTGCCACACAGATCAAAAGTCAAACAACTGTGAATCTTCCTTTGAAAAGGCATTTAGAGAGACAAGGCTGGTCTTATCTTCACAAAAAAGAAAGAGTTATAGATATACATCATGAAGTTATGAGAACAAAAGGGGGTTTTATAATCACTCTGCGTCAGAAAATCCAGTACTGCAGACTTTTGTGAAGACATCTTTGAAATATAAAGAACATCTTATTTTCCTGGACAAAATTTAAAGGACTGAGTCTGAATTATTAAATATGAGAAGGTTCAGTCGTTTCAAAACTTTGGAGACAAGAAGTTGCTTTCTCTTACAGTTGTTTTAATTTAATTTTATTTCAGCAATGCTTAAGCAGAATGAAACAGACATTAATTGCAAAGCCCAATCTTATTCAAGGGAGAGAGGTGAATGGGGTGTATTTGTGCTAGAAACAAAGGAAATTGGTTGATATTTCAGTTTCCTTAAAGTATTCCTCATGAGCGCCAAAAAATATCCACCAAAATACATTAAAGATTAATTTACAAGTAAAATCCTGTTTGCTGGCACATTTGTTAGGAGGCAAAAGACCACACAGTCCCATGTTAAAACAGTAATGTTTATTTGAGTGTTTTACTTAACAACTTGTGCTTAAGATGCCCAGAATTTGAAATTGTTATTGGAGGACTCAGTCTCGTTTCTCATTGTGTTTTATGAAGAAATAGAATTGGATTTATCACCATGTGAAGGCCTGGCTGGCACTGATAGTAGACAGGGAGAGGAAAGGACTTGCAGAATTTGTTGGCAGGTCCACGCCACTGACAGAGTCTTGAGCTTCACACCACAGCTTGGTTTCTGGTCGTTTTGGTTTCTGTCCTACATAATCAGATGTAATCAGAGGCACTAGGGGTATACCCAGTAACACAGTCTATGTGCTGAAATGTATTCACTTTCTATTTACTCCTAGAGACACGAGGAAATAGCTTTCAAAGTCTATAAATCTATTTCAAAGGCAAGCTAATTATATTATTGAAGGTTTTCCTAATCTTGAGGTATGAAGAAAGAAGACTTTTTTACTAGGACTTTTTTATATTGGCATGACTTTTAGAGATAAAGTATTTTCAAGTACATGAGCAAAGAGAAGAAAATATCTCATTTTGTGAGCTATTATATATATATTTCAAAATATACAATGTTTTCATACTTAAAACATTTAAAATAATAGAAAAGATTGATCTATAAGTCTTCCTTTTATAGTCTTTTCATAGGTGTTTCATGTAAGTTACATATTAAATATTAGCCTGTTTCCATAGGCTTCATGATGTGTTGCCTTTTGATTTTGAGATGTTGTGTAACTAACTTATTTCTAATCTTATAAAGGGCTTGAGATTTTTATTTTTTTTTCCATCCCAATCCAGTAAAAACAATCAGAAACTTCAACTGATATTTGATTCTTAGCTTTGTCTTGGGTGTATCTTGGGTAATTGTGAACACATCTGTTTCTGTGCATCTCTAAAATGAGGATAATGTTCCATATCACAGCAAGGCATTCCAAGAGCAAATGCTCTTAATTAATCTGTGCATGGTCCTCACATGACTTGATGAGAGTTTGTGAATGATAGAGTGACTGGTAGCAGTGCCCATCCTGATTTGAAGTCATGGCTTAAATCCATGGAGTCATGGATTTAAAAGAGGTGAAAGAGAAGCATGGGAAGAATTCAGACTAGAGGGGTGTGGAGTATCTGATTTCCCATAATAGTCCACTAGCAAGTGCATACCTCATCTCCTCAGCTATTGAACATAGCTAGGAAAAAGAGGAAGTATCAATTCTTTGTTGTCTTCTTCAGATATGAATTTTAGGGCTACAGGTGACAAGCTCATCTTTTGTTGGGTGACATTTTTAGTTTGTTGCAGGTAGAAAAGAGTGTTTGAGTTGGTTCAACAAATAGAATTAACACATCCCTGGAGACATAATGATAAACTGTGTATATATATATATATATATGTTTAGAGAGAGAGAGAGAGAGAGGAGAGCAGTAATGTTAAATTTGATGTGCTGGCCCAGGCAGCTTCTTCCTTCTCAATCTCTCCTTACTGCTTCTGCCAGAAATGATGTTCCTATAGTTTGCTGTGGACTGTGATGTATTATTTTTGGCTGCTGTCAACCTGCAATCAATCAGGACTTTACAAACATCTGTTAAGTACTTTAGGGTTCCTCAAAGCAGAAGCAGATCCTAACAAATGCAACATTTTATGACTTACTGTCACAGCACTGCTATTTATTTGTCAGCGGAGGTGTGGAGAGACATGTAGGCTCAGGGATGAAGGTAGACAGTCACTTCTTCTCGCCAAAATTACCTTTGTCACCATCACTTCTTTTCTGTGACGGAAAAAAAAACCAAGTATGGTTTGTTACAGAGCATAGATGGGTAAAGCCATGGAGATACTCTGGGAATACATAAAAATTCTATCTGGTGTACCAAAAACATACTAATGAGCCTTTGAAATGCCAGTATTTTACTTCACAACTCCCGATTAAAAAGAAAAAAAAAGCACGGATTTCAATTGCATTTTGTTGAAATATCCACTGAAATGATGGTGGTCTTAACTGTAAAGTGAGAAGAAAGGTTGTTAGATAGTTGTTAGATAGTTTGTGTAGCAGGCACATGTTGAAAGCTGGAGTAGAATGAGGTCTGAATGTGGTATCTGGTAATGATACTGTAGAGCATAATTTTCATGAAGATTGTTCTTTATAGAACATCTCTTGTGCTGGTGCATTTGACTGGTCATATTTTCATGACCATCTTTGGATAGTTGAATAATTAGTAAAGCTCTACCAGCAAGGACTGAGAGAATCAAGCTCCCACATGCCAATTCCATCAGATGCTTCCTATTTGAGGAATCTAAGTGATCAAATGAGATGACCATTTCTAATTCTTCATGTAAGGATTGCTCACAAGGAGTTTTTTTCTTAGTAAATTCCCAATGTCCTCTTTGGAGTAAGATGGAGTATTTGGAATTATATTATATTCAAATTTGATATTTTTCATGTAACACATGTAGTATTGTTTAGGAAGAAACTACACAAACATTATTAGAAGTGCTCAAGATTCTTAGCAGTCAGCTAGGGAAATAGGGATCTCATCTCAGAGATGCTCACTGTAAATGGACAACACAGGTGGAGCAGGGAATGTGGAATGAACCCATGGACTTTTTTCAGGCATCGAATTTTGTATGCTTACAATTCTGTTCTTTGAAATCAGTGAAAACTCTGTGCCCAAGTGCTTGTTCTCTGGATCTGGGAGGAGGAGCAGGTGCTCAAGATACCAGAAAAAAGCTGTTTTATACATGCAGAGACTAGCTTACAGTACATGTTTTGTCCTCTTGCTCCACTGACCCAGTTAAATACAGGTTTAATAGGAAAATATTATTGTGACTGAGCTGGATAATAGAAATTGGTTGAGAGGTCTCTTAAACTTGGCCCTAAACTGAGTTCTGAGACTGACTTCAGCTTGAGAACCAATGTACCCTGCTTTCTTTGATCCAAACCCTGAGAATATGTATCATCATTTTAAGGAATGTACTGCTTTGTGAGGAGGATGCCAAGAAGTGGCCCCAGAGAATGCCTTCCCACATGGAAAGCCACCACCCCCTGATTTGATGGCTTCCATGCTAATACATCTTTCAAGGGGGCCCCTTTGTCCCACATTGTTAGTTATTTGGCTCTTCTTTTCTTTCAGTCTTAATTGTCATTAGTGGGGTTTTTGGTTTTTTTTTTCTCATCAAGTCTTCTGGGGAATACTAGTTTATTGCATATTGTTGTGTTTGTCTAAAGACAATTGCACAAGCTTGAAACTTAATCCTTATAATCTTTCCTACTAGAGGGAGCTTGAGATAAATACTGTTGTATGCTTGGTGGGAGTGGGTCTCGACTTTTTGATCATCCATGTCTAAATGTTGAGTAATACTTAAGGGAAAATGTTCTCAAAACATTCCTTAGATGATTATTAGATTATATTTTATGTTTGATAAAAACTGGAAAATTGTATAAATATTTGCTTAACATCCCACCCCCTAAGCAATTTATTTCTTTTCTGGCCTTCAACCCTCTTGCTCAGTGAAATGAGATCAGTCGCTTTCTGTTTATACTCAGTTTCACTTTGCAGTTTTCATGTGTGTGTAGTGCGATTCCTCACTGCAGAAGCATATTTAAATAATAAGTGGAGAATAAAGAAGAAGGAAGGGAAAAGTTATTTTAAAAATATTTTCTAGTGTCTTCCCGTATTTTAAAAGTAAACAAATGCTATAATTGTGCTGCATGCATCTGGTGTGCTAATAACTAGTGTTACGAGAAATTTTAAAAATTATGTAGTCCTGCTTTTTCTATAAATTGTTTTTCACATAGTAAGTTTATACATATCATGTTCCAGTGGCTACTGTTAAAATCAGCCTTTGGCAAAAGCAAGTGCTTGATATCTTGTTCTTACAAGATGAAATCACTTTTGCATCTTCAATACTACGAGGTGGTTCAAGTTTTCTGGAAAGAGGCAACTTTTTCACATAGACAACAGTCAATACTCACACAGGTCAACTGTTTGGCTGTTTTCTCTCATCTGAATTTTTCATTTTGGATCAATACAAGGAATCGGTCTTAATGTCATGGACATCAAAATGAATTCTTGGTCATGTTTAGAGCTCGACTAGATGAGAGGAGGGGTTTAGGGTAACATTGTACTGGGGGAAAAAACATCGGGGTTAGTAAATTAATTTAAAAGTTTCCAGACACATCTCTGCACCAACCAAGCATTGAAGCATTTCTGTTTTAAGTGCAAAATGGCTGATTTAGAGGCAAGAAGGCCTGGAGTTTCTCTTGAGTCTTCTTTCTCTTCCACCATGTTTTTGCAATTAAATACTGGATGAAAATTATTTTTCCTTTCCTTTTGTTTTTTTGTTTTGTTTTAAATATGTTACTTTTCCCTTAATGCGTAGCAGCTGATTTTTCCTCTGCTGGCTCACTGGGGCACAGAGACAAACCTCCTTTCAAGGAATAGAGTTCCAACATTGTTGTTGATTATTTTATTGGGAAACCATTTCTTTGGTAAGGCAGGATCTCCAGCTGCTTGATGGAGAGACAGAGCCATGAGATGCAAGTGTTTCAGTCAAATATATATCCCTTTTCTCTGTAATGTGGATGGACTCACAAAGAAAGTAGACATGGAGGCATGTGTGTCCTAAGCATGCTCACGAAAACCTGAATTTCAAGAGGAACAAACTGACAAACACTCCTTTGGGAACACAAGAGGCTTTCTCCATAGTGGGACCCATTCATGATATTTTCACAAAGTTGCAGTTGAGATTTGCTGCTCCTGGGAGGAGAAAGAGCAAGTTTGCTTTCCAAGATCTCTTTGTCCTTTTTTTCTGTCTTACCCTATCTTATTTACCCAAAGTCTGAGTTGCATTTCTTGCAGGAGTCTTGGGCTCCCACTCCATCCCCTTCTGTGGTTTTCATAGCCTGTCATTTAGAGATGGTTTTGACGTCTTTTCACAAACATGTTCACTTAGAATGTGAATGTGGTTGCTCCGAAAAAGGGTGGCATTTCTTTTTTTCTTTCCTCTTTATGAACTGGAGACATAATGTGTAAAAGCTTGGTGTAAGCTCACAATAGCACTTTGTCCTCTTTAACATCATTTGCCAAATAACTACTGTTGTGGCAACAGCTGTAACCAAGCATGGTGTCAGCTCTTTTTGCCATAACATGACTGCATGTCAATAATTTTAATATAATGTGAAACACGCTCTCAGGCTGTGCAATGAGGCATCTGATTATTAAATTCCTTGAAATGTCATCTGGCTTTTTTTTTTGTTTTGTTTTGTTTTTGTGTTTTGTTTTTTTTTTTCTTCAATTCAGGTCTCAGAACTGGACAGTGTTGTGATTAAAAGGAAAGAACAGAAAATTCTCTCATTATAGTAAACATTTCCAAGAAAACTCTAACCCTGAAGCAGACAGCTCTGCTCTGCTTACATAGACAGCAACAGCAAAGGCTCTGTGAAGGCTGTAAGGGGTGGAGGTTATAATTGTGTCTCCCAGTTGTTTGCTGCTTTTTACTGCAGTACTTTCTCCAGTGACAGTAAATGTTATTTATTTTTAGGCTTCTTTTTCTGAAGTACTTATGAAAAGTGAAAGGTAGGAACCTGGTGAAGCATTTGTTTTTAATACATTGCTTACATTGTGCTCCAAAGAACGATATTCAGTGTTCTTATTAATGATTGAAACATTAGCATTTAATTGTGTAAAGCAATTAAAAAGCTCAACATTACTAGTTCTTGGGCTGAGTCCATTAATACAGCAAGCATTAATAAGAAATATATTGAAGAAGTTGAACAAGGTCATAAATGTTCTGTGTGTAAAGAGCACCTAGTGCTTTTTTTTTTCGAGCCTCTAAGAAGTAGTTTTTAAAAAAAAAAACAAACAAAACCTTGTGAGATGAATAGATAAAAGGCTTTCTTGGTTTAGTTATGTCAGTTTGGCTTTTTCCTGTAATTGCTGGGGTTGTTTTGTTCCTAAAGAGGAACGGATGCCAAGCTGAAGAGGTAATTTCTGAGCAGCGTTTCAAGATATTGTGAAAGTTCTCAACTTTTCTGTAATAAGAAAAATAACATTTCTCTAATGATGTCTGTTTATTGCATATTGTTCTTCTGTGTGCAGCTCAGTGCAGCTGGCAGCAGCTACTTGAGAGAAGCCCGGGGCCGAGGCAGCGGCGCAGGGGAGCCTGAGCAGCCCCGGGGAAGCGGGGCTGTGTGTGCTGCATCCTCGGGGTGCTGTCAAACCACCCTCACCTTACGTCACCGCGGATGAAATCGAAAGAGATCGTTTGCGTTTGATCCCAGGTGTCTTTACATCTGAATCCAAACAGGAAAAAGCTCCTGGCAGCACCAAGCTGGGTTGGAGGTGTTGATACTCTAAACATGTCGCTCTCCTTGCGTCAGATGGGCTGGCCACGGGGCTTACTTTCCTCTGGTAATCTTGGGAGTTACTTGCACAATGAAAGGTTCAGGATTTTCTGACCTGTAAAGTTATAGCAGAGCTCAGTACTTGTAAAGTATCATTGCGGGCTCAGAAGGAAAGAAATATTTTATTGTGGAGGAGCTCAAACCAAAACCCTGAGTGTGGATGTTTCAACACCTTGGAATCTGTATCTGCCTCTGAGTGTGCCAGTAGTGCATTAAACCAGTGTATGACATGGAAATTTCCCTAAAACTGTGAGTATTCTAGGTGCACAGGCTCTGCTAAACGGCTTCCAAGGGAAAATTTTATTTAATTTAAAATCAAGCCAAATCCACTGTACATCTTCAAGTCTCTACTCAACTGTTTGAACATGGGCAGAACAGAAGCAGCACAAGCAGAAATAATGTGGTGTTTCTCAAATCGATTTCTCTGATGCTTAGCTCAGAAAAAAATACCAACCTGAAGAAGGAGAAGCATGTTCTGTCTCTAAAAACACAAGGTTTTTGCCTTCTCTAGTGATGCTGCAGCCATGGCATTTTAAAAGACTACAGTTGTTTTCAGTCCAAGAGCAAGTTGACTCTTCACGCGTAGTTGACACTTCCATTTAGGCTGACAAGGGTAAATTTTAGGACAAACCACAGGAAATGGCTTGGAGAGGTGAAGGATATTAAGAAAATATTATACTGCTGCCTTAGAAGTAAAATGAAACACTTTAAGCTCTATTTTCCCATACAATGTTTAAAGACATTGTTTTGATAATATTTTTTGCAAAAAAATATTGCAACTATTGAAAACAAATGTACTTTTGAAATATATAGTTGTTTTTATAATTTCAGACCAAAACAAGTCACAGGAAAATTCTCTTCTCATGGAGGGTAGCCTGAAGTTCTCTGAAAAGGCATTTCTTTTCTCCTTCTTGTGTCCCCTCACCCTCTGGTTTTGTGCTAATTATGCCTCTTTTAAAGTATTGCTTTCTGTGTGAGCTCTATGAGTGACGATTGTTTGACTTTTTGCTTTTGGAAGAATCTGCTTCAGCAGACGCAGCAATAGGAACAGAAATAGCACTTTCAAAGCTGAGGGACTGTGTTCACTTTGGTATGTAGAGAATGGCAACAAGCAGTCATTAGGATTGAGAATTCTGTTCTTCCTCTGTCTCTATGCCCCTCTTGCGAGATGAGCAAGGGCTGACCTGAACTTTTGTTTGTTTGTTCTGCTGTGGGGTTAAAGATTCATGCTGTCCACCCCCCAACCAGTGCCCCCATGTTTATTCTGCTTTTGTAAGGGAAAGAGGAATTCAACTTCTGTGAAGGCAAAAGAAAGATCCTTTCCTTATATAAGAAATGGGTGAAAAGACCTAAGATCGTTTTCTTCGCAGTTTTTTACCTGAAAAGAAATAAAGTATTTTTAGGGTAAGGGATGAATGTGGAAAGCAATGATTGAACAAATAACTGCTTTAAGGCCAGTGCTAGAAACACTTGCCAGTATAGTAATGTCAGTTGTAGGTGTGATTTTTGGCTGTATGTGTGTATTGGCAAAAGCCCTAGTATAGACATGGTTATACCAGGAAAAAAAAAAAGCCTTGGCCAGTATATTCTATTTTGCTTGGGGAGGGTATAACCTCTAACAATAAAAGCTTTTTTTCCAGCTGGTAAGTTGCAACTCCAGTAGAAATTCATGCCAGAATAGTTATACTGTTGTAGTGGCAAATCTTTTTCATAGACTGGCCTTCTGAGTCTGCTCTCCTAACATTAGCAACTGTGCTCTTGTTATTGTTAATTTTAACAGCAGCAGCATCTGAAGGTGATTTGAGTGCCTTAGACTTTGTGGCATTGTAATGATCTTGAATTTACAAATCTGCATTTCATTTAATCCCCATGCCTGGGAGAATTGCAAACAGAGTTGCACTGGACTCTTTTGCAGAGAAGACTTTTCTTTACAGTTCTCAAGCATTACTCAAGTAAAAAGGCCCATGAGCTTTGCAGAGGTTTGAAGCACTGAAATGCTTTCAGTGAAGCATTTTTTATAGTGAAGTATTTTTCTAGGTGTAACAAAGTGTTCAGAACTAGGTTTTGCAGATTTCTGTAGCGATCTTTTTCTTTACTATATTGGGATTATGGAGGAGATGCAGTCATGACCTTGTGGCCTACATAGTCTTATGTGTGATGCCACAGGTCTTTCATGTGAACTTTCCTTCTACTCACACATTAGAATGAGACAGAAGTAATTTTTCCTAATTCTGGAGCACACTGCTTCAGCCATCTTCAATACATGCAATCAGAAGGGTTAAATACTCCAGGGAGATACTCTAAATATTTAAAGATTCCAGGCCCCAGTTTCATGTCACAAGAACATTTCAGTTATTCTGTGATCTCTCCAGAGTGCTCTCACACTAGGAGAGCAAAAACAATGCTGTTCTCAATACTGTTAGGGAGGTGACCCCTGGAGCTGTGCAGTCTGCCCCCAGTGAGCAGTACCTGCTTATCTGCCACTGGCATCTCATGCCAAATGACTTTTATATGTGAATGCCAACACTGGAACTTTGATTGCTCCGGGGTTTTTTCAGCCTAATACTGCATCACTATGACATGGTACAAGCCAGTGTTCTGGTTGTTTGGGTTTGGGGTATTTTATTTTTGCTTTAAATTACCTCTGACTTCTATGGGTGTAAAATTCGGCCAGTGCTGGATGCCTTTGGAAATCTCACCCTTCAGTTGGTTTTGGTTTTGTTGTTTTTTTATGTCCGGTGTAGGACTCAGTAATATGTGCTGGCATAACATCTCACTGGAGCAGAAGAATGATTTATTGTGCTAATTACTGACATCACAAAACCACAGACAGTAATCTTGATCTTGGGGACAAAAAAAATAAACCCTAAACACTAATTTAGGACCTAGTAAAAAAGATAGTTTCTGTGAAGCTGGTAGGGTAAGAAAACCAAGCACGTCAAGTGTGAGAGTGTTTACTTTTCTAAGGTAATGCTCTTCCTAGGTTTTTTCACAAAAAGAAGAAAAAAAAAATAAATGCTGGGGAAGGTTGGTGTTTGGTAATAGGCACAGACATCTGTAGCTGCACTTTCAGTATTCATGGTCTTTCAGCCACACAGCTTATCTTTTTCTAGACTTTAGAAGCATGAAATAAGTTAAAATCAATAGGGTTTTAGAATATTTGGGCTTTGTGGCATTTTTTTCTTTGTTGCTCTGTGACTTGGACAACAAACATTGTGAACTGAGTAGCCTCAGTTTGTTAATCTCTCCCTTGGGTGCATCCTTTCTTAGTTCAGCAAAAACACAAACAAAAAAATCTACTGCATGTGGTCAGTGCTCAGTTTGCTTGGGCTCATGTGTCATGTTGAAACCAGAATATTTTCTCTCCAAGACAAGCACAGTCCCTTATTCTTGGTAAGAATTCTCAGTTTTCATTCTGGATTTTAGCTGTTAACCCTTTGTCATTCCAGCTTTAAAAAATCAACTAAAAAAAATCATAGTATACATACGGGAAATATGTGCATTTAACATTTTGCTTGTTCAAATAGCTGAACTGCATTACTTCAAATACAAAAACACCTCAAACAAACCCCTCAAGCATGCAGAAGATTACCTAGCCAAAACCAAAATGGAGAAATTTCCTTCTCAAAAGTGCAGCTTTCAAGTAACTTTGGGTAATGAACTATAAATGAGAGGTTAAAATGGGAACACACTTCTATCTGATTCTTCAGTGTCTGCATCCCAGTGCCTTAGGTGCTTTGGCTCAAAGCAAAAATGTAAAAGAGTGACCAAATTCTGGCATTTGCAGCTTCATTCACAGTGCCAGTGGGTTGCTTGCAACTCTCTGCCTGCAAATGACAGTCTGGAGTGGGGATACAAGAAAGTTCCTCCAGTCCTCTTGCTGTAACACAAACTTCCCTCAGGGCAGCTGTACCCCCAGAAATCTAAAGGGGAATTAAACAAAAATAAAGCTTATTACAAATATGTATTCTTAGGACTCCTACCTGATGCAATAGTTGTATGGCAAGTTTTACCCTGTGGTGTGTCCATTACCAAGTGAGCAACAAGAAAGAGCTGGGCAAAACTATGGTTTCTGGAGGAATGTTTAATTGAAAGCTTTCCCCTTAAAAATATCATCTTTCCAGAGATGCAGATGTGCATGAGAATCCTATAGGGATATTGGTATTTGGCCTCTAGGATTTTAACAGTCCTGTTCCCAAGGTTAAGATATACAGAGAGCCAAATTTTATTTGAAACTATTATACAAGGCAGATATGGAAGCTCATGGAGTATTACATTGCAAATCACATGTTAAAGAGAGACACATGGCTCTTGAGCTATAAAATGAGAAAAGAATGATATTTAAAAGATATCTTTAACCACTTGTTTTACTCATTAATCTGCAGTTCAGAAAGCATTATTTGCAGGAAAAAAATGCTATTATGGGATAGTTTGTGAAAAGAAAACAAGTATTTCAGGCACTTTCACTGCAAACATAACTGTAACAATAGCAAAACAAATACTGATGGTGAATAATGTTGCTATGAGTGAATGTGTTGAACAGCTGCCACTTTCCACCCTTGAGACTTCTGCATATCTATGCTGGATGAAGTGATTCCTGTAGCAGATTTGTAATACACTTTGTGTTGCAGTGGGGTTAAAGGCAAGTGCTGAATTGTGATACTGCACCATAATGTAGATTTCATTAAAACAAGGGGAAATTCTGCTATTAGCATGACAAAACTGCTGCTTATCAACAACAAAAAAAAATCTGAATATGCCCCAAGGATAAACTCCTCACCCTATGAAAAGCCATCACCACAAGGTGCTGTTCTCTACCACCCAAACTCTCCCACTTGTGGGAACTTCCTTTCTACCAAATGCTCACTGGGAGACACACTGTCCTGTCTCTCTCCATGTCCCTGTGACAGTGTTGTCCTTACCTGCACCTTCTGAAACTACATCAGGTGTTCTCAGATATTCGCAGTCCTTCTCACACTGTTGTCTCTTGCCAGATTTTTATAAAGAAGGAGGCGTCCCACCTTTGAAATTCGCACTCAGAAGTTTGTCAGGAGAATGATGTGACTCAGATGTTGCCAACTGTGTCAGCTCGTGGTCTGGATATTTTGTATGAGTGGGTTAAGTTCTGGTAGCTAAAGAAGCAACCAAGCAGCTGAACCTGGTAGATACTCATTTCCAAAATCGTATTCGAGGGAATGATATTTTGGAGAATACAGAAATTCATCTAGATGGTGAATTACAGCCTGGGACCAGTTAAATGAGGGGATGTCACTGCCTTCAAGGTAGCTGTAACCATGGCTTGGGCCCATTCCTGACATATTTGGGTGAATCCCAATGTGAGACACTCCTGGGCATTACTGTCAGGGTGTGTGCCAGGACTGTGTCTCCCAGCTCAGCAGGAAATCTGCCTGCATTAATTCCTCTGTTAATGGCAGTCCAGCTTCCTGGTGCACGGGCTCTCAGTGTGCCTGTATGTGCTCACACTTTGGATAAGTGATTATCACCTGAAAGACTCAGGAGCAGCTTGTTGGCTGCCAGATGGGAGGGCTGGTAGTTGTTCCTGCTGCAATAATGTCTCTTAGTTCTGCAGGATGGTACCACAGCAGACCACAGAGTTGCTGAGGGGTTGCATGGGCTTCTTACCCTTCTAGGTACGGTGGCATAGCAGCTGCCTCTTGGGTCTGAAGCTTGCCTCTTTGTTAAAAATAAAATCTGCTGAAGTGTCACCCTCTTTGAAGGAATTCGTCAGAGTTCAAAGTAAATTATCTCAGGGATGATGATAATCATTGGCCTTTAATTGAACTGTGGGGCTTCAAATGTAGAAACCAGTTCATGGTTAATCATTTAAGTTCATCAGAAATAAGATTCAAGTCGGGGCAATTAGACAATTGCTTCATTACTCAAACTGTCTAATGATGTTTCACTGATCTTTCACAAATGATAATACAGTAGATGAACTGTGCAGTTTAAATTATTCCAGTTTTAGATAGTTGAACAGTGACTTACCAAAACTGTTAATGGAAGTTATTCAAGATGTGCTGTCTAAATCCTTTCCAATTAGTGTTGAGGTCTTGAAGGGCCAGTCTTAGCTTTTTATTAACATGTTCAGTTTATTAATGTATTTTTTTATATATGCATAGTGTGACTGGTACATCTCAAGATGTTGCATAATTATTATCCTTTTAATTTGTTTTACTTGGGTTTTACTCCTTAGTCTTGCTTAAAATTCAGAAATATTTTATAGCTTAATAACTTAATAACTCATTAGAAAACTGTGACATGTACTGGAGGTTACCTCAAAGGCTATCCATATTTAACAGTAAACTTGAGATAATTCATTGACAGTATGACTGTCATTGACCACTTTAAATATTTCAGGTTGTGTTTTGACCTTTTGCTTTACATTTAAATCATATGAAGAAACTGAAACAGATTGTGTACAGAATTGGGATCTTTGCCAGAGGGTTACAGCATTAGGAAACAACAAAAAATTACTACCTTGCCTGGTAATAGTACTATTTATATAGTTTATTAAAAATACACTTCTATAATTTTTTTTTTACTTGACTGTGTTTTAAGTATGACTCTTCTCCTTCCTTATTGAAAAATCCCTAATAAAAATATCTCCTGCTTCCAGTTTTGGAGCAATGTCTATGGCTACCAAATTATTGCCTAAATAAGATATGAGATACAAATCAGGTTTTTGAAAAACAGAACTAATTAAACATTATAATGATGATTTTCTGGTCTTTCATGCTTTTAGTTTGCCATGTATAAAAAAGGTCTTGCTTTGGATCCTTAAAGTGATGTTCGCTTGGGAAGCTCTTCAATGAGCTCTAGAGTACAGAAGCAAGAGTTGAGGAGAAATTGCATTCTAGTCACAAAAATCTTCTAAATCAGAAGATTTAGAATGCTCTGTTTCAGTTTTGATGGGCTTTTCTTGAAGGATCTCACATGGCTGGGTGGATCAACTTTCCTGTGAAAATGCAGCATGTGACATTTCACACTTTTGTCAGCTCGATCATCTACTGCTGACTTGTAGAGGTTTCTCATGAGTGAACAAAACTGCTGGTGGCTACACAAAGTTTCTCTAGGTTGGCCATGTGATAGATTGTTTTCCATTCTCTCCCCATTGACATCCATGAAAAATTTTATTCACTGAGTTCAGATACAGTTCTGGAAACAGAATAAGCATGTTTTAATTAGTTTATGTCATAAAATATAAGCTGTCATACTGCATTTACAAGGATTCCACAGATTCCCGCTACCATCCTGTTTTGATTTAACTTGGCAATTATATTTATGTAAAAAGGCACAGTGATAAGCTACCCATACAAAAGGCTAATGATAAAGAGGGATGGAAGGAAGATGAGAAAGTATTTCGTTCCCTGGCAAGATTTCTGTATGGTTGACCTTTGTACAGACCATCAGCCTTGAATCTCCCTGTTACAAACCCTCCTTCCCTTTGCCATAACTTGATGTCTCAAAGGATCATTAGGTTGAATAGTGACTCCAGAGCAGTTTCTGATGCTTCTGTGCTTCTGTGCTTCTCATGCAGCACAACTATCCTTCACACAAGACTGGAGGTAACATTGGAGGATGTGGCTTTGTTTTCAGCTGTGTGATACCTGCAAACAAAACTAGCCTGTTACTGCAATATTTTAATACAGGGAAGGCAGCTTGATCCAAGTTCCTCAGCTGTTCCTATGAAGCTGTTGACCTGGTGACCCACAACCATAATCCACAGTGTTTCTGAGCTGACATTTTGATGACAGATGCTTATTGTCCATGAGATGTTTTGAGATTGGGCAGTGATCTCTAGGTCCTAAATGTTGCAACTTTTCTAAGCAGTTTTTTTTGACTTCCTCAGAATGGATGCATGTATATCTGGCAACATATGTGTTCGTGAATTCTTTGTCACAGCTCTCTTTTCTCTCTGAAGGCTTTTACCTTGCATGAAAATGCTTGGAATCTTCCTTCACCTTTGAAGTCAGCTAACTAATTTGTTCCCAGGTGGGTTGTGCATCTCCCTGGTGCCTTCCATTCCAGGATCTGCAGGTGTCCTGCTGTCCCTGCTCACAGTGCTGAACACTGGCCAGAAAGGCCCTCACACCCTTTCCCATGCAATGCCAGAAGCCTCTGGGGAATGGTACTGCCCTGGAAAGGAAACTGAAGAACCACTTCAGGACTTGTAAGTTATGATAGTTAAGCCTAAGACTAGCCCTGAGTATAGTTTTCCAGGGCCATTGTTTCTCTGGTGAAGCCTAGAGTGTGACAGGTACTCAGCATCATGTGCAGTGATATTGGGGTCTGGTCATGTTATGTAATGGCGAGTTCTTACAGCAGTGAAATTTGAGACATCTCAATGGGAAACGCTGAGGCCCCTTAATTCTGCAGTGCATGGTTCTCAAAGGCCTTTGTGGACCCATTTTACATGTTCAGCATTAAGTGGTTTTTCTCTTATCACCTGTAGTTTGGTTCACATTCCTCTCACCTTCTCTTACTGCTACGCTAGTGCCAAGCTGTTTCCAGAACAGATCTGCTCTCAAAGACATATTTTGTTAGGTATTACTCTAAATAAGTACAAGAAAGGTTTTGGTTTTTTGTTTTTTGTGGATTTTTGCAAATTAAAAGCATATCCTATATCTGTCCTTCAAATTAAATTTGGCTTCCTTTAAGGTAACAAATAATAAGTAATGAATTAGAAGCTGAAGGTGCAGTGCTTCTAATTTCTGCAAGACTAAAGTCCTTGTTAAATGAAGAATTTCTATTGCCACTAAAAAGCTTTATTTAGGGAAAGATGGGGGAAGCACTCCATTTTTTATGTAATGCATCCATAACATAGCCCAAAGCTGTCCTTAAAAACTAGAGCAAAACTGGCATTCAACTTTCCCTGGCTCCCTGAAGCAGTTCAAGATTTCTGGCTGGCCATGAAGCTTTTCATCTATTTATGCTATAACTTGGAATTGTTTTCTAACCATTTCTTAAGTAAGCACAGTTTAATCGGTTAGCAGACTGATTTCGAGGCTGAATTCCAGTATTCTTGCTCTATGAATGGTTCCATTGGCTTAAGTGACTCCTTGGGAAGTAAGGAAGTATTCAGAGTAAAAGTGATGGACCTTGGGTTTAGTTGGTTGTATGTAGCAGCCAGCTGAAATGGCTGCTGCTGGAACTTCTTGTACATATGAAAACAATGGTGCTGTTCATAGTTGCATCCTCAAGAGATAAAGTCACTAATATAATGTCAATTTAAAAGTTTTATTGATGTATATATTTCTTAGCCATTGCACATCATGAAGTACTCTTAAGAAACCAGAGGATTCTTTGTTTAACAGCAAGTCAGCTAACACTCTGAGAAATCTTTCATGAAATTTATGTAATTCATGGATGAAAAAAATTGATTCTCCAAAATGAAATGACAAGTGCATGAGGTGAGGATGCAATTTTAAATGCCCTGCCAGTCTTATAAACAGACAAGCCTAGGTGCATTAAACTTCTTGATTCCTCAGGAGTTGTGCTGTGTGTTGACCCACATCAGATTCTCTAACGAGTAATTCAAGCAGATTTTGATGCATCCCAGAAAGGAGGTGGAAATACTTTTCTAATGCAAGGTAACTGCTCTGATATTCTATTTGTTTGAGGAAGAAAGTATGCATTTCTGTTGTCATGACAAAAAACAATGAAAACAAATTCTTAAAAGCTTTTAGAAGAAAGTTCTCAAAAGATGCCATGTTAATTACTTTAGGTATTTTTCAGTTTAATGGCAGCTAAATATGGTGCTTACACAGGGTTAAATTAATCAACAGCTTCCTAATTAAAACAAATATCTTCTCCCAGAGATTTAAAATGTGGATTTTTTTTTTGTTATTAAACAGACAAAATGCTTTTGTCAGATAAGGCAAGAAATGGATTGCTGAACCCGGGTACCTCCTGCATACTATTCCTGAATACATTAGCATTAACTATTTTGCCTTCCAGACAATAAATTATGAAAAAGCTGTTTAAAGTGGGAGGGTAGGGAACGTATGGGGGAATCCAGTGAGATGGTGGTTAACATGTTTGCTTGTAGCATTTGCAGCCTCCCTTCAGACCTGCTGTGGTTTGTGGATAGAGTTGTCTGTTCCCACCTGAGTGTCTGTTTAGGAAAGCCCAGCTCAATGGTTTTGCTTTGGTCATGGACTTAGAAGCTCAAGATGGATTACAGCAGGTTTAAACTCTCCAGATTCTTAACTTATCTTTTCTGAAATTATCAACTGAACTTTGTTGGGTTGACTTTGATAAGGACTGTTATGCCCCTGTCATGGAAACTCATCCTTGAGCAATACACAGCCCTTCTGACCCTTCCTGTCTCCCACTCATGCTTTTACATTTGCACTTGGAAAGGTAACTTCCACCACTCTACCACTTTCACCACTCTGGAGATCTGCTACCACTATTAATGATCTCTGCAGCTTTGGTGAACAGCAGATAAAATTGATCTCTCCCATTGTTACTGAGAACGGAGCTAAATGAACAGATTAGTAGTATTAATGTGGTTTAAGTGTGATGATGTTATCCTGCATAGGTTTGATGTGGAAAATGGGTAGTTGGTGCATTTTCATGTGCAAAACCCAGAGTCTGCTTTGAATGTTTATCTAAAATTTCTCTATAAACTATGAAACTCCATTTCAACCACATAATTTCCTTTTTGTATGCTTGCCCATCAGCTGTTAAATGTCAAACAAACATTAGGAGCTTCAGCAATGGGTTCATTTTATGAGTGTATAGTAAACTTTTTCATCTTAGTGAAGTTTATTTAGGTATCATAAGCTGATAACATTCTAATGCATGAAGAAAGCATGTTTTCTTTCTTCTGAATCAGACAGTGTTCCCCTGATAACTATCCTGAGGTAAAATATAATGAAGTTGGCTTTAGTTTTACAAGCACTAGCATCATGTCATACGCTGGCAAAGTTTCTAAAATAACTGGGTATATACGTTACTTTGATATTAAAAGTGAGCAGGGAGATTATAAGAAAGTATTCAATGAAACATGAGAAAAATAAACCTTCTAGATGATGATACTGGGAGAAGTGTTCTCTGTTAAGAAAAAATAGTGAACTTGAGGAGGAAAATCCACAGAAGTCAGCAGGGCTCTGAAGCTTTTTCTCACAACTCGATTCAAATTTAGTGGAAGTGAGTATTCTTTCTGCAAGGTTTTGAATCATTCTCTGACTTTCCATTGCAGAAATTCTTTCTGTCACCCTAGGTAAAAATCCAACCCATCCCCACCCCAGTTACTGAATCCTATAGGATTTTTCCATAGGAGTAATTAAAAACACTCATCTTTTAACTTTCTGCCATAAATCCTAAAGAGCTGTGGGAGAAAAGCAGGCTATAGAGAAGTGGGAAAAATCTGTTCTGAGTGAAAGCAACTTGCCCAATGTCCCATGTGCGTCCTGAGTGAGGGATTTCAGATGAGTGTTTGCCTCATCCCTGCTCTGTGAGCTCTGTCCATGGGATGATGCTGTCACTGAGAGTGGAAGTGTCTTGCATTTCTGAGTAGCCTGGACTGGGGCCATGCACGACGTGTTTGGTCTGGTGTTTACACGGGCTCTGTTTGCGTAACTGAAGGAATGGAGTCTGTGTAAACAATTCCCATTGATTATGACAGCTCATGCCAGCTCAGCACTATGGCATTCAGTACTTAAATATTTCAGGCTGATATCTATGTGTTTTCCCACTGTACTGGAGTGTTTATTAATAAGATTTAGTATGTAAATAGACTTCTCTAGTGCTCAGTGCTAAAGATTATTTCCTTTTAGTGGGATTTTTGTTTTAGGCTAGTCATATTAGCTTAAGAGCCATTGATGGCACAACCTGGTGCTAATTCAAGCATCACTACTGCCTGAATAATTTTAAAAAATGTATTAATTCAGTGTCTCAATGGAAGGTGATGACACAAATATTGTAGCAGGCCTGTAAAGGGATGGTCATTGTCAAAACCACGGTGACTTTGACATGCAGATACAGATACAAACAGAGGATCTGCAATCACTTCCGATGGGCTGGTTGTCAAGTTGGCATTTCCCCTGGCTTAGTCAACAGCCTGTTTCTTAAGCTGTGTCACACCCTCCCCAGTTTAGGTTCAACAATGCTATCTCCCATTCCAGAAGCTGTTTTGGTATTGTCATTTCACTGAAGAACACTTTAGGTAATGTATCATGTTTGCCCGAGGAGTTTTTCCTACTAGTTTCTCTCACTCACAGGGAGCCTTTGGAGAATCTGTTGCCATGTTTTGTTTGAGAAGGTGTTGAAACTCATTGTAGTTGGCATCAGCCCCAGTCATGGTCAGTGCCAAGCTTGGTGCTGGTGCCAGTGGTCTGTTGTGCCTGGCATAGTTACACTGCTCCTCTGAAGGACATTAGCTGAGTCAACAATAGCATGTTTCCATCACTACTGCTGCATTAACACTGGAAGTTTGCTGGAAAAGTAATGTTGGCAGGGTTTGCTTTTGTCTTTCTTGTTCCTAGCCAGCATAGCAATGCCAGAAAAAGACTCTGATGGAGACTGAGCATCAGCACTCAGCATTAGCCTGTGAGTGTGGCTGGTCAGTCCTTCAACCTGAGCAGCATCAGGTTGTGCCCAGAGTCCCAGGGAGAGAAACCACAGTGCTGTTCTGTGGCTGTGAAAACTGCAGATCCCAGCTGGGAGCAGCTTCCTGCTCTCCCCTCTTCTGAGCAGAGCAAACTTGAGGGGTCCAGTGTAAACTCTGCTGCCTTGTTCTTGTTGTGTGTCTCTTCTTGTGAAGTGCTGCAAGTAGCAGCAGGGCACTCTTGCCATGAAAAGCTGAAGGTGATTCTTAAACCACTGCTCTCTTAGCAGTTCCACCCGAGCTGGACTTGGGCCACTTCCTTTCCAACCTGTCCCTCACTGAGGTATAGGTTCATATTCAGAACTGAATAACTGATTTCATCACCATGATTTGTTCTCAATTTTATACCTGCTCAGTGGCAGTGAAGTCAGGGGAATTTACTGTGGGAAAACCAGGAGTAGTAAAGAGTAGGGCTGGTCTTTGGATGCCCTGACCCTTTCCCCTTCTCTTTCCATGTGGCTGGGAATTGTTTTCACTATGCAAGAGCATTACGGTAAAAGCTCGTGGGGCTGTGTGTTGATACTATACAATACTTGGGGAACTGTCCTGCAGTACCATAGCCCAGTCAGGTTTCAGGTTTACAATTCAGGAATTCCTTCCCTTCATGGTCTTAAGAACCTTCCCATTATTATCTGTCTTTCTGTGGTTTTCTAGACTATGATTGACTATGATAATATTGCAGTACAAATTAAATTCTGCTTCCAGTTATTTTTCCTAGATCTCATTTGCTGCTTTTCTGCACAGGTTATGAAGTGTCACAACTCAGGAGTACCAATTATTAGTTTCTTCATTTTAATGGGTAGTTTTAATGTTCTAGGAGAACCCATTTCTTAACTTAATGACAGTATTTTTAGGCTGTTGCATAGCATTTACCTAGTTACTTTTTGTTCTTTGCTCTTTGAACATATCTAGTTATACTGCTCTGGCATTGTTGCAAATACAGTTCTATGATCTAAGAAAAGTAAACACTTATGATTTCATGGATAGTTTCAACTGCTTTTTTTTTTTTCTTGCGTTTAGTCCTAATTATAGAACATTTCTAGTGATCCTTCACTATTGGCAATGCTTCCATAAATTCAAAAGTTTTGTAAGGTTATAGTCCATGAGATATGCCACTAGGAAAATACTTTATGTGTGTCAGTATGTTTAAGATTCCTTTACTGACATTCTGCTTTCAAAAGGTTTTATCTGACAATACCATTCACTCTGGTTAACTGTAGACATTTAAACCCTGGTCATGCAAAGCACATTTGCCCTCCTGTCTTTTAGGGGCTTGTTTCCAAGTGTGGGATTCATAAATCAGCTAAGCAGAGAAGCCAGGTTAAGGAGAGGCTGGGCAGTGAGGCTGGGCACCTCTTCTGCCAAAGTTGCAGTTCTTTATCTTAAGTAGAAGTGGTTATATTCCACCTGTATGTCACATGGGTAGGTGCTGCATGTTTTCCAGGGGTCTAGATTTAGTTACCTTTGGGATGCCAAACATGATTTCTGCCCCTCACCTCCCCCTGCCCTGGGCTGTTACACAGAGCAGGGTAACCTGTTCTGTCCATCTTCTCAGGCTGTGACTGGGCCTGGCTTTGAAGGGCAGGAGGCAGTCTTCAAGCTGATCCTGTTTCATCTTCTAATTTTTTTTTCTTTTTGGAAATTGCTGTTTTGCCCTTTGTCCCAGCTCAGTTCCTAAAGGAAACCAGTTTTATTCATTGCATCGGGTTTGCTGGCACACTGAACAGTGAATTAATGTGGCTGAAGCAGCTGCCACTCATGGCTGTTCAACTGCCTTTCTTTGGGAAGTCGGTGCAACCACCATGGTGAGAGCTGAATGGGATGTGCATTTTTTTCCTCCACCACTGTTTATAATCTGCTATATTAATGTAGCCTGACATTGGTTTAATTTACGGTACAGTACTGGGTTGTAAACTGCAGCTGTTCACAAATAGATTCATTTCCATTCAGGCACCTCTCCAGTGAAGGCAATATCCTCCAGGAGCCCAGCAGGACACAGCTTCAGTCAGTCCAGTGTAGTCTGATGTCTCGTGTGTCAGCACTCTGTCCGTCCCCATCCTGTGGTGACTGGGTTTTGCTGGCCACTCAGAAGGTCAAACAGTGAAACCTTGGGCTGGAGCTCACACTAGACCATAAGATAAATAAGTGCTTATGAGTTATGGGCTCACATGGAGGCAGTCTTCAGTAGCTTTTCCTTATTTTAGTGGATAGGGTAACTCAGTAGAATAAAGCTTTTGGTCATTTACAGTCAAACCAATTACTTCATTTAGGAGAGAAGGCATTACATCTACACAGTAGCTTCTCTTCAGTGAAAAAATCATTGCTATTTAGATGTTATCTAGATTTCCTGCATGAGAGTTGGAACAGAGCCAAACATTACATGACTCCAGAAAAAAATATTGCTTAAAATTTTACTTGGCTTATGAGAGGATGATTTACTTTTTATGAGGTGACGAGGAGAAGGGAGGAACTATGTGACAGAGAAAGAGACACAGATTTTTGTATTGGGAGTATCTGAGGAAAGTCTTACAGGAGATGTTTTTAAATTATTACTTTTTTAATCTGAAGTGTGTTTCAGTATGTTACCATATTTATCAATCTGTGCTAAAGGAACATCAGTATATACATGAGTATAATGATGCTAGATTGTATCTAGCAGCTCTGTAAAATCTACAAATTACCCTTGAAATTATGGATATGCTGTATTTCTACACCTGACTGCCATGTCTATTTTGAACATAGGGCTAATTCGCTTTCTCCATTGTTGTCTCATCTCCATTTGGGATTGAGATTCCCTGGGAACAGAGAAGGTGCTAACAGTACAGACTGAGTGACAATTTGGCTCCTTTTCAAAAGAAGCTTCATAGCACAATGGGATGGGAGCAGCTTTTGAAATCCCACTCATTTTGGCTTCTTGACACAGGCTTGGGGTCTGCAACAATGAAATGTCCCCTGAGATAGAACAAAAGGCCAGTTGTTTTAGCACAGCCCTTTAAAATATAGTTTTGGAGAATGTGCAGAGAGCTTGGACAAGGGAGAACAAGCAAGGCAATCTTTCCTATGAGAGATTGCTTTTTTTACTGAAAGTGAGCCCAAAAGAAAGAGGCTTCCTGCATAAGAGAAGAATCCATGATTCAATGAGTTATGTGGAGGAGTGTGTGCAGTCCCATCTTAGAGAAATCCAGGCTAAGCCTGGGGAGCAGCTCAACACAGTGCATCACTGACATGCTAAGGGCTGTCCCCATTCTGACATCTGTTCCCATCCATTTCTTGTGCATTTGCAGTGATAGTGCAAATCAAACACAAAAATGAGGGTGCATTTGCTGTGGGTCTTCCTATGGAAGAGTGAAGCATCATAAACTGCTGGTCAGCTGGGAGTTCTGGGCACTGGGCAGCACTGAGGGGCATCTTGTATCCTAACAGTGGCCCAGGGCCAAGAGCTCCCACGCCTTATGGTCCTGTTGTGTGAGGAGCACACCGGGCTCAGGGTTTCCATAAGGGTGGAACCACAGTCTGACCATCTATTGTAGCTTAATCTGCAAGATTAAAAGTAATATGCACTTGTAATGGATAGTGGAAATCATCAGAATTATTGTTACCAGGATTGTGATGTGCAAGCCCCTGTTCTGAAGTACCAATTGTAGTAGATTTCTTTATTTTACTTTAAATACCATTAATGGCCAACAGAAAATTGGATTGTGTCATGTAGCAATAAAACACCAGACTGGAATATGCAGTGTGGCTGGACTTCATTCTCTTTCTCTCCTCTATATGAAATGTGTTTTCTACTACTTTTTTTTTTTCCTTGGTTTTTGAAGTAAAGGTGACAATTCTCACAGAGTACTGGGAGATGTTTAATTTGAAATCTGTAAATGAAAGGTAACTTCGGGTACTTCAGTTGTTATTAGTAGCATATCACTTCTGTATAAGATGATTAAAAACAAGTCAAACTATCAAATACATATAATTTAAAAATAGACACATTTTTAGAATGCCAGCCATTTTTCTAGGTCATAAAAAGGCAGAATGTTTCAGGTGATGTTATCAAGTTCAGAAATATCTTATCTGAGAGAGAAGATTCAAAAGGTACCACTTTATGCCTATTGTTTTAGGAGAAGCTAACAAGAACAGTGTTTGTTAAAGAAAACTGTTTCATATTGTGATAGTTCTCATGAAAAGCAGCCTCTAAGAAGCCCTATGTAAAAGTTCAATTTTTATTTTCTGTTAAATCAGATGGAATGGCCTGTCTTGGGAAAATAACTGAGACATTTTGTGACCCTCAGGTTGTGGAGGGCAGTTATTCCAGCCTTGAATTTTAGGGGATGTAGCTAGATAAAAGTAACAATCTCCAATGGGTTTCTTGGACTTCTACTGATTGGCTTCTTCTGTAATCCAGGGCAATTCTGAATTTACTCTATTTTGTTTCATGAAATCAAACCAGAGCAGTGACTATAAAGATACTTTTACATCCCATTCTAGTAGCTTTCTCAGAAAAAGTTCTTCTTTGCAATCCTAAAGTCCAGAGGAACCCTGTAATTTGGAGAAATGGATAATTGTGATTGTTTGAGAGCAGGTCCTGTGTTTTTAATTCTTAATGTTTGGGGTTTTACCCTAAAACTTGTATCATTGCTGTTGTGAAAATTTCATGGGTTAGGAACTGGTTACAAAGACATTTTTAATGTGCGCTTTTTTTTTTTTTTTTTTTTGTGACCAGAAAAGGGGTGGAAAAGTGAAGATTTTGTACACATTTTTATGATGCTACTAAAAGCTAAGTGGAAAATGGTATGTTTTCTTCCAAATAGGAAATTCATGTTCCTCTGTGGTTGCTATTTACAAGTTGCCTTTCATTTTGCTGGTCCCTGCATGGTTTACTCTTGGTTTTAAGCTACAAATGTTTACCTACACGACAGGGCAAAGGCAAGTGGAAACTATTGCATTTAGCCAGTAACTATCCAAACAGCAAAAATGTAAACCACTGGCATACTCTGAGCAGTCAGAACCACAAAGGCAGGTAAAAGCCAGTTAACATTTGACACTTGGCCACATGGTGAATTTTTGAGAACCCCAGCTGTCTGAGGTGTGAGAACATCTGTGATTGTCAACAGTTCATTAGAAAATTACTGGCAATAAAAAAATGCCAGCCCCCCTTCTTCCTGAAAGCAATTCAATTCCTGATGGTCTGCCCGTCCTCAGTATCATTTTACTCCATTCACAGAGAGACAAGTTTTGCAACAAATTTTTCTTCTGTGTGTCCCTGGTGGTGCAATGATCTAACATCATTATTCACTCCTTACTTATACCAGATTTGAATATGCCATTGTTTCTTGGACAATAAAAACATCATTTGCCTAGCAGTCATCACATACATTAAATCTTTGCCATATGTGTATTACATTCCTGTGTCGTATTCCTTGGACAGAGCCTGGGTAAATTCCTTTGGCTCAAGTTTTGACATGATGACTGTAATAACAGAGAAAGCTTCCATTAATAGCTGGTCAGAGCACTCAGTTAATACTTTATCAGAACCCCTTGCAGTATTTGGGCGATATCGATCTCTAGTGTGGGACTGCCTGGCAGTTTGCACATTAGAGCAAAAACATGCTGAAGTCAGGAGCAATCAACCTTTTATACACATACAGAAACAAGAAAAAAGATGGCATGCCTGATCAGACCTGCAGAGGACCTAAAACAGGCTGTAAGTCTGGCTCTAGGATGTTCTTGAGATTTACAAGAGATCTGTTGCTCCTTGGATTCTTCTTCTCTTTTAGTATTTGGCTGCCTGCAACAGGATTTCCATTGCTATCATTGTCTCTGTGCCACATAGCAGTGGGGTTTGGAGAGCTACTACTTAGTGTTTCTTTCTCACATGTTTTTGCAGTTTCCCTTTATTTCTTTTCTAGTATTTGGCTATAGAGCTGAGGGTGAGATCACACATATATAGAATGAGGACTGTAGAAACACATTACTCTGCCGTATTTGGTGCCAGCATTTGGAATTGCCAAATTGCTTTTTGAGTTTGCAGTATCACATGTTGGAGACGTCACAGGCTACTACTATTCATTGATATTTACTCCTTTCAACACTTGTGTAATACCCTTTTTGCTCCAGGATGCTGATGCACTGACCTGTGGTATAAAAACAATATAGTGCTTCTGATCCAGTGGTTCTGAGTTTGTAGACTTCTCTTTTAGACATCTGAAATGAGCCAGTTATAAAAGAAGAGATAGTTTAACCATGACACTTGTTCATTGTTTTTGTCCTCAGCAGTTCTGTATAGACTCTCTTCATAATTAAGGGCTTTACTGAGTAAAGAAGATTCCCAGCAGTCACCCTGGAATTGGATTAACAGCACAAGAAACTCCGCCTTGCTAACCACATGTTCAGTCCCTTTCTGTCTTCCCATATACAAGCCCTTCTTCAATTTGTTTAAATGAATTGCTGTAATTTGGCTCTGTAGACTTGAAGAAATCGAGCCAGGCTTTATTTAGAAGTATAGTGGTGCATAGAGTCTCCATCTGAAATTAGGGCCATGTTGTACAAATTACTGTATAAACACAAATTAAGAGAAATTCTCTGTGCTGATGAGTTAATAATCTTGGTTGTCAAGACAAAGAATGGGAGAAGGGAGTAGGGTTATCTTTGCCATGTGCTGCAGAAGCACAGACTGTAACCTACCAAAGGTGGTGCAGGGGATGAGTTACAATATTTACATTTCTCATATCTGAATATTCTACCTTAATTACAAGACTGACTTCTGCCTTGTCAGTCATTACAAACTCTAAATCATTTGAGGTTGATAGTGTGCCAGGCTACATATGGCCATGAAGACAATGTAGCTAAAGTTAAACAGAACTGAATTTCTCTTTACCTGCACTTATGTGAAGATAAGTAATTTTTGTATTCCTGAATTAAAAACTGCATCCTTTCTAAGGCTGTATAAAAGAAGAGAATGTTTTACTACATCCATTTCTAAAGCTGCTGCCTGGTTCAGAATATCCCAGCAGTGTCCATTCATTTCTCAATCTTTGTGATAATGGTACAAATATCTTTGCACAGGTCATGCTGCACAACTTGGTGGTATTCATTGTCTTTTGGGAAAAGTTTTTTCTTTCTTTAGGCTCAACTGAATCTGCCATTTTTATGTAATGTGATTTATTTTTTTGAGTATCCTCTTTAGTGGATATCTTGGATGTGAAGACTTGGCTAATAGTCTCAGTAGGTGTAGGATATTGGCAGATGTACCCCAAGGAATATGGCTGTTGTGTATAAGATACTAACAATGTCTTTGCTGTCCATCCCATCCATCCACCTGAGGCTGCCACCCCTACAGCAAACCTGACAAAATCGAGTGGGAGGGGGTTTGTTTCAGTCATTTCACTGCAAAAAACAGTGCCTTAAATCAGACTTAACCTTTGTTGGTGAAATAAGCCCAACAGCCAACTTTGCACCAAGCAAACTGTTCTGTGGCATCAACTGAGGGGGCAGAAATGTCATGCAGAGGGGAGCACCCGAGGGCTGGCACAGCACATCCGAAAAGCAGCTGAGAGAAACCTGTGGCAGAGCCTTCAGAGCAGCACCAGAAGGAAGAGCCGAGATCTCTGCAGTCAAAGCCACAGCCCCGTTCATGGCTATGATCAAATCAAATCAAATCAAATCAAATCACCCTGGGCTCTTAGGGACCACCTCGGAGCTCGTCCCCTCTGGCACCGCGTGGATTCCGGCTGGATCACTGGGGAGGAGGGGAAGGTCCAGAGTGTAGGTGAGCCCTGTGTGTATGGGGTGAGGGCACCAGGCTGAATTTCACACCCAAAACTTCATCAGGGCTTGGGGAACCCCACAAGGTGAGGTCTGGGCTGATCTCTGATAACCAGCACAGCTCCTCCTCCTCCTCCTGAAGCCGTTTGAAGGCTCCCAGTGGGGAATGTTTTCTTAGGGAGCACTTGCCATCATTGTATAGTTTGTGGACACAAAATCAATCTCAGAAGCTGTGCACCTCCTGTGCTGTCATTTCTGTCTTAATGGTAATGAAAAAGGTGGGGTCTCTTGAGAGAGAGATGATTTCCTCTACTAATAATATTCTAAAATGTTAGGTTTTTTCTCTGAGATCTGTGGGATTGGCAGGTCAGAAAAGACTGTTGATGGGTTTTATATCCTGTTGATACAATTTATAAATTGATACCTTTCAAAAAAAATCTAATTTCCATATTTAGGGTGGTTTTTGTCGTGAAAAAGAATGACAATATGAAGGTGGCTGTTTAAATACCTCACAAAAGGGCACAATAGTGCTTCCCATGCTTGGGCAATTTTTTTTATTTTTTTTTATTTGTTTTTTTACTTTCTTGGTAACAGTGGGGAAAGGAAGAAGAAATTGGAGAGACATTAAAAAATGTCAATTCTAGTTCAAAAGTTACACAAGCAAACACTCTTGACCAAGGTGTTGAATTATAAAGTTTGATATTCCATAAAGCTAAATAGTTGGAAGTAATGCTGCCAATAACAGACATTCATTTATTTACTCAAGGTGCCCATTGTTAACGCTAATAATACATTTCAACATATTGAAATTGCAAGATAATTCTTTTGTGACTTTTATGCTGGATGATATTGTTATTTAAATGAACCTGCATACCACACTGTAATGAAGAAATGCATGTTTTGCTTAACAGTTATCAACCAGCATTCTGGCAAAATGAGAATTTTTACCTGCATTCATTCTGAGGCGAAGCTGGGGGTCACTCCTTTCAATATGGACCTTTTAAAATCCTTTCAGCAGTGAATAATTATAAGCCACAGCCTCTGAAATTACCTATTTTCACTGTAGGGAAGAAGAAACTTTTATCTTTTGTAATGAAGTACACTTGCTCATTCAAACTTCGTAAGACTTCCTTAAAATGGCAGTTGCATTGGGCTGATTTTGTATTAGGTGAAGTAGTAAAATAAATGGATTTTTAAATATAAAGATACCCTTTTTTATTCAATTTTAACTTTCTTGAATTTTGGATCCATCTTGTCAAATAATGCAGATGGAAAAAATGTGTTGAGCTCCTGTGTAAATAACCTTATCTGTACAAATTGCTGTTTACTAAAACAAATGTTACTTCATTTGCAGTTTCAAATTCATTTTGCACTTTCATTTGAAGATTGGGGTTTGAAACTGTTTTGGTCATGCTCATTTTTCTATATTAAGTTTTAGAAAAAGATTTTCTTTTTTATAGTTCAAAACTATGCAGAAGATAGGGAATGGAAATATGGCTTGCAGCAATGGGCTTTGGACTTCTTGCTTTGTTCTTAAAAACAAACAGGTTGGCAGTATTCATTGGTGTAAACTAACAGAAAAGTCATTATCTGGGGAGTAATTTAAAAAAAAATGATATACAGTAATTTGTTAATTATTGCCAGAAAAAAAGCATGCAGATTTACTTCTGAAAATGCGTGTTCCGGTTAATGAAAAACATTACCCTGCAGCCTCTGTGGGATTTTTTTCCACTTGTAAAAGTTTGGGGTTTTTAAAAGGAAGAAACCATTCCCATACTTTCCTAAATGGGATTTCTAGGCAGGGGCAAATTCAAACTTCACCCTCAGACAATAAGCAAGCACAAAGTTAAAGGTTGGGATTTTTGCTTTGAATGCTGCATGTTTATTTTTAGGGTAAAAATACCAATTTATTTTTTTTAACTAAATGACGGATTGAAAATTGGGTTGATTGTTTTAATCAAAGATGTTTTCCTGTACTTTGAATGACCCAGAGGCTTGATTTGACCACTCAGAGGAAATCTTCTTTCCTGCCCCATACAGCACCAACCCACTTCTGTTAGCATCACTCAAAACCCACTTCATCTGTAAAATAACATCTAGCTTTTTACATAAGATAATTTCACAGTAGCTGAAAGTTTTCATCCTGCCTCTGAGGCTGTTGAGACTGAGTGATGCTGCTTTATTATTTGTCCAACAGGAGAGGAGGCAGTGGAAATAGCAGCCTTGTAGGGATAGATGATGTTGCTATTGAAGTAAAGCTTTTTTAACCCCCTGCTCATGGTAATTGTGTTAATGGATGGGTAACCAGGTAGTTTGTAGCTGTATATGTCTAACACCCAACTTTTTAAATGTTTATTAGAATTTGGCCTATGTATTAGTCATATTTAAATATAGGCCATATGTTCAACACCCTGAGAGGCTGACCCATATTTCATTCAACTGTTTAGTAAACTTTCTGTCTTCTGTCCATGTACTCAGGCTCCCAAGCTATGGTAACGCACACAATTGGGTGCCTAGAAGAGCAAACATAATCCTTGCTATAGATCCAGCAATGCTTTTGTGCTATGAAGTAGCCAGGACCAGGACCCTTAGGCAGGGTTCAAACACAGAGCAGAGTTGCCCCCTCCAGAGAATTTACATCCAGATGGCTGAGACATATAAAGATGTTTTCTCAGGGTAACAAGTTGCCTCATGTCAGCTGACAAGAATATGCATTCTCAGCAAAGGCAGAGTAATTCAAGCTGATTTAGCCCTTTCTCCTCTGATAAATTTTAAACCCAATGACAGGAGACAACAGGTGGGTATAAGCAGATGGGGAAGCCTGAGAAGTGAATAAGAAGGTCGACTTCATAGGTAGTGGGCTCAATATTGCAGCAGCACAGCCATTGTCAAGCTTTTTTTCTGGCATCAGAGTTAAGAGGAGGTTTGAGAGGGGATTTGAAGGAGGATAACGAGGCAGCTTTGTGGACATGAACAAGGAGCTCTACCCAAGCATGGGGGCAGCAGGGGAGAAAGCACAAAGATCCTTGCTTGAAAAGGTAACAAATGGGTGATGGAGCCTACTGTCAGGGGCTGACTGGAGGTGGGAGCTCTCCCCTCTGGAATAAATGAATGAGAATAGGTTGGGAGGGGATTAGGCTGAGAATGCTTTGAAAGAAAAATCAAGTAGATTATGTTTATATAACAGAAAAAGGGAAACCATAGCAAAGAAGAGTAACAATGGTCAAAATTCTTCAAGCTTTTCCAAAGCTGCTCTTTCAATAAGCAGAAGGAAGAGGTGCATTGTAAGGATGGCTTTGTATGCATCCCCATCATAACCAGCTCCTCACAGTTGCTTTCTGAAATTCAGGAATTATTACTAGAAATTTTCTAAGCCTGGCATCTGCCTTTGAGGTGAACAGTTATATTGCCTGAGCCCTAAGAATTTTCTTGTTTTTTATTATAAGGAAGTAGGACAAAAGTATACATTTCTGCTAGGGAATTAAAAAAGGTCACTGGTATGTTCATTTGTGTTTTGGGGTTTTTTTTTTTTTGATCAGTACAAGAATGGCACAAGAATCCTTGCTTTATTGATTTATCATATTTATTTAAAATTCCACCTAACAGATTTCTCAATCTGTTAAAAACGTTGGGTTTGTTATGGCCTCAGTTGGGCAGTTTTCATTACTTGCTTCTGAAAAATATTGCTGTATTTTTAAAAGGGTGTTTACTACCAGGCAGTCTTATAGCAAAGAACATATCTGTCCTTAGGCAACCATATTCCTGAAAATCTGAAAAAAAATCCCAACTGAGTTATACTGCATTCTTATATGAACCATCTGTTGGTGGAGAGGTTGGAACAGATGATCTGGACTGGCCTGTTGGTGCAGTAGGAGCATAACTGTGTCCTGTCCTGTGCTGGGGACATGTCACTGGTGCATCCATCCTTCTTGGGAAGGGCACAGCCAGCACTGCTGCTCCCGTGGCCATTGCCAGCTGATGGCCATATTGCTGTGCTGAAGGTCATCCCTCAAGTCTTTTGTTTTTGTCTCCTGCACAGAAGACACATCTGCAGTTTGTTAGGGAGAGAAAATAGAAATGGTTGGTGTCAATCCCACTGAATGGATGAATTTAGCAGTGAGTAGTAAACTGTGTCTGGATGTTTCAAGTCAGGGTGGCCTTATTACTGTACATACTTACAGAGGATTTTATAATCAATTACAAAGATATATGATGGTTTTGACATGTGGCATATATACAAGGGTGCACTAATCACTGATTTAATAGAACGCTTAGCCCAGTTGTGAACACTGTCATTATTTTAACACAAAAATCATATTAAGCCAGCTACCAGCTATAATTTTGGAAATTGGTGGAATATTCCTATAAAGAAGCACAAAAGACTGTAAAGACTGAATAAGTTCATTGTCTTAGTGGCCAGTTGGAGAGGGGGAGGTCATCCTCTTTAATTTTTTCTTCTTTTAAAAATACTTTGTGGTTCAGCAGCACAGACACTACATATCATTGTATCCCCACACAGTCACTATGTTAATAGCTGTTTGCTAGCTGTGGTCAGTTAATTTTTAAAAGCTGGCACACTGGTATTATAGGTTGCAATTGATTATTCTTGAATCAAATGTAGTATTGTTGCTTCAAACTAAACCCCCACCCATGACAAAATTCATTGTGGCTCTTTAATTCATAATGGTGTTTGAAAGGATGAACCTGAAATGATGTGAAAGGAGATTCAGTTTCCTTAACAGTTTTCCAAGCCATGCATGATCCTGTTCCTACTTTACTCTTGCTACAAATACTCAGTAAGGGGTTACTGTTGGTTCAAGAATCTAACACTTTGTTTTGTTGTAAATATGAAAATAATTTATGAAATGTTCACTGGCATGTTGGACGTGGATGTGCTCCTAGAATATATTTCTCTCCTGAATGCATGTTATATACATTTCTATAATGCACATAAATGCAAGGGAGGCAATCTCAAATACGTTTTATTCAATATAACGAGGTTGCAGAGGAGCTCCAGGCCCGTCCTTGGCTCAGTCTCTCACTGGAATCCTGTCATGCAGTGGAAGGTAACCAGGCTCTCAATATGGCAATAGCTCTCCTGCTCCAGGTATTGGCTGGTGTGCCAAGCAGCTTCCCTTCCTGGAACTCTTTTCAGCCTGGAAGGGAGAGTTTGAGAGGAGCTCAAGAGCTTGAGGGACAATTGCTTGACTGCTAGAAAAGAACCCTGAGTTGGAACACATCAGTTTCCCCACACCAGTGGCTGGGATTTGTTCTGGCTTTCTGTCTGGTGAGAGCACTGGATTTGAGAGATGACCTGCCCAATATTCAGTTCTCGTTTTCAGCAAATCCTGAGTCCTGTGGATGCTCTGTGATATACCCACATGTACAGATGAGAGTCGTAACACTTCAGTGAGGATGAGGAGAGATTTTTAAACAAAAGAAAAATCCATCCCCCCCCAAAAAGAACTATCTACAACACTGCCGTTTTTCACATTTTTACTACATTTGACAAAGAGATTCTGGTCAAAAGGAGAGTGAAAGGATATATACAGACCTAGCATCCATTGCCCTTTTCTCATCCATCCAAATGGTCATGTGGCTGTTTCTGGGGGAGCTGTGGGGGAGGTTCAAAATTCCTGCTTCAATGAGTAACTGTAATTTGGAAATGAATGATTACAACAGGAGAAACAGAGACACCTTCCCTGGAAGGGTCAGTAGACAGAAGCTTAATCTCATGTGTGAAATGTGAGCATTCAGTCTGAATTGGAAACAGGATCTTGGATCTATCAGATCACAGGAGAGCACAATAACTATGGAGCTGTTGCCTTTTCTAGAGTAAGATGAGTGCATTTCACTCATCATTTCATTCAGGAGGAGCCCATTTCTCCTCCTGGTTTATCATATAGAAATAATTAGTTTTCAAGCTGATGCAAGCTTGGAAAATCTTTGAAGAATGAGAAAATGGATTTCCACGCATTGCCATGTGTGAACTTTAGAGAAAGGTTCTGAGCATCTGGGCACAGAATATTTGCCATGGACTCAAAAGCCAGCACATGCCTTTCCTATTTAGCACATGAAGCAATGGAGACAGTCTTATCCCAGGACTGAAACAGCTGTAAGACACACAGGAGTAAAATGTACACAGCCATTTCAATTCCTTGTGATTGAATCCTACACACACATAACTGGCAAGTATTATGGAAAGGAACAAATATCAGTTCCTCGGGCCAGTGAGAAAATTCTCTAATGGTGAAGATTTCTGAAAACAAATGGATTTCTTCCATGAAGTATTTAGAATGAAAAATGTGATAAGTTATAGTCAGTCATTAGCATTTGTTGAACATTCTACTTATTATTAGTGTTTCGTATACTTCTGGTTCAAACTTTTAATGGAAAAAGAGTGGAATAAATGAGGTAACACTAACCAGATGGTCCTGTATGTGGAATTTCTAAAGCTTTTTGTGTACTTTATGTTGAAGATAACAAATCGCACAGGTCAACAGCTAGTGTCAGCTAGTGAGAAATGATTGTACATTTTAAGGAAGAAAAGCTCTTGAGGTCTTAGTTGCATTGGTGTCAGGGATTCAATTTTGTGATTTTCACATGGAAATGAAGATGCTTCCAAGTGAGGCATACTGCAGAAGAAATGTTTAAAGAGGCGTTTGTTTAGATTCCAAAAACTAGGTTATCTTAGACACATTTAGGTTCAGGACATCTCCTCCTTGCTTTTCATTTAATTATGTTTCTATTTTATCTTTGGCATCTGCAGAGGATAAAATATAGGAATAATTAGGAATAGAGCTAGGTGATGAAAAATTAAGACTCTGCAATATTGTTTCTTGATATGCTGTTCTTAAACTTAAAAAAATCAGAAAGAAAATCTGTGATATGTTTTGCTTTTTGATAACTAGTTTCATAAGTTTTAACATTCTGAGAGTCATACACTTGCTAAGAATATATGTCTGATCTGTGGCGTATCTAAGTCATCCATCCCTATAGTATCTTGCCAGGTCACTGTAGTCCTACTGAAATACTTTGACACAGAATTTCATCCAAATAGATAAATAGTGCATGATGGTGCCATCTATAGCCCAGACAGCTCAAGGGATTGGTAATTAGTTATATAGCCTTTTACTTAGGGATTGTTACTTAAGATCAGACTCAAAATGTCACTCATAGCCACAGGCTTGGCAAGTTGAAACAGTGGTTTCTTTCTGATCCTTGTCAATGAGGTAATGTCTAAGTCATCTGGGGCAAAGTAGAAGTAAAAACTGAATTATAATTTCCAGAATTGATTTCTCAAACTCATTTTTATGTGAAGGCAATAGGCAATAGTTTTTAACTCCATCTACCTGTTCCATGAGTACAAAAGAAAACTTCAGATACCAGAAACTTTCACTGGCATTACCTCCTCAGAAGGAGACAGGTGGCAAGTGTGACATAGTTTCAAGTATATCTGCCAAAGGTTGTTGCATCACAGAAATCAACAATAATAGGATGAGCGATTCAGAGCCAATGAACTTTCATAAGACAATCTCCTTCCTGTAACTCAATAGATACATCTAGATAATGGTCCAGGAGCCATAATAATAAAAATTTCCTTAAAACTGTTTACCTATGGCCAGTTTCTAGGTAGACCTCAGAGAAAGGAACCACTCTGGAGATGCAGCCTTACACATGTGCAGCAGGGACTTAACTTTTTGGTATAAAGTTAAAACCTCAGCTGTAAAAAATCCAACTGTGGTAGACTTCTTTTCTCTTGTTCAAATCAATCTTGATATTAGGTGTTATTATATTCCTGCAAAGGAGAACATATCAGATTTTCTGCCAAGGGTAGACCTTCTTTTTAAGCACAGCATTTACCCTTTGAATAACTCCTCAGGCTAGGCTTGTCTCTCAAGAAGACACTTGTGATTAGTGGCAGAAGAAACTTCACTTCTGACACATGCAGAGTGAAGCAATGTAAAAGTTTATTCACCATGGCATCTTCCACAGATGAAAGTCTCTAAGATTTTGCAAAGCTATACCATTTTGCAGAACTGGAGGTAGAGAGCAATGAAAGAGCCATAGGCAAAGGAGGAAAGATGAGCTTCCTGGTGAAAGCAAAAGCAGATTATTGTTGACCAAACGGAGTTTTATTAATCATCTTAACACCAGTGACTGATACAGGGTGGATGGAGAAGTGTGGGAGGATTGTATGTGTGTTCTGTTATTTGTAATGTGGTGAGAAGTATTTATTTCCTCTCTCATGAAATGACCATGCACAATGCAAAACGTTTCTCATTGCAAGGACTGAATTATCATACCTTATGTACTGAACTTCAGATGGAAGTATTGCTTACTGTCAGGTGGTAGGTCACTCTCATTGAGGCATGGAACCTACATTATACTTATTAAACCAAGGATCAGTAAACTTACCTAGGTGATGCTTTTTTTCCAATTTGTAGAGATTATAAAAGGCAAAGGAACTCTTTGAAACACTGTTTGAAAGATAAACAGAAAAGAAAACAAGGTTTTTTTCTTATATTGTTTTATATTTTTGCATCCTATTTGACTAATGATTTCAGACTAGTAGTAAAGATTACATCAAGAAGTGACATGTTCTCTTACATAACACACATTCATGGACAGTATTTTCTGTAGTGCACTTACATCTTTGTATTTATGCTTTGGTTCACATGTGAAAGCTTGTGCAAAGGTATATCTTTAAAGGTGTTCAGTCTTTGTTTATTATGTTAGTATGCACTTCCCTCCATTGTTATATCCTGTTTTGAAATGTTTCCTTGAAGCAAGTATAAAAACAGGGTGAGAGTGGGTTTCTAAAATGCCTCAGTAAATGCCTGTCACAGTTACCTTGTGTGGTAGACTGGAGCTGAAAGAATCATTACCACAGGTGCTCAGCACCTCAGCTGTGGACCTGGAAGTGGTGGAACAGGGAACAAGTTTGCTGTATAGTTAAAGTAAAAAGACAGTTTTGTTTAGTTCAGTAGTTCAGTTAAAATAATTTTACAAAGTGTTACAAAATTTTGAGGTACAGCAGTCCAGGATCACACAGCAGACATTGCATTAAATGATTATTTGCCAGGTATTTATTTGGTTTGATTTTCAAAGGGTAGCCCACAGTCTGGAGGCTCTGCATAAACCCAGAAGTAGTGCTGTCCTCTGCTCTGAAGAGTTGCTTGCACAGATGTTTCCAGATGTAGAAGCTCAGTAATCCTGACCGAATGTCCCATTACTGGTCAGTAGTAAAAAATGAGATTGGGATGTTTGCAGAGTGAAATCGCTTGCTGATTTGAGCTCTGGTCTTGTGAGCATTCAACGTTGTGCTTGTAGTTATGCAGATGCACACTCCCACTGAGTACTCCAAGTTGTGTACATAAATATTTTCATAACTCTTAGAGATCTGGTTTGGTGAGTGCAGGCACAAGATGTGTAATGCACAATCTCAGCTGCTTCCGAGGTACTCAACTGCTGCCTGGAGACAGACGGAGCAAGCTTCAATGTGAAATCTCTCCAGATTAAATTTTTAGTATTAGAAGTTTGATTTATGTGTGGGAGGAACATTTGGATGAGATATATTGGAAGAAAATGTATCCCATCCATTAGCAAAGAATGCAATAATTAGGAAAGGAAGATACCTGGCTCAGAACCTGTGATATGACTCAGAATTGTGTCCTCGAGTCATTATGCAGACAAAAAACCCCCACCACTCGCTTCAGTGCAAGTTTTGCATGTGTAACAGCTGTCACAGTGAGACCATTAATCAGCTGAACCACCACACAGGTGGAGGATGAGAAACCACCTTCTGTGCTAGAGGTTGGATATAAAAATTGCTTTGCACGGGGTCCGTCTGTCTGTGCTGCTGTAGCTGCAGCAATGCAAATCTCTGGTGTAGATCTCTTTCACCCCTGGCATAAGATGTTTTTGTACGATTTCCTCTTTTAAGTATAGAAAGAAAAATATGGACTGTAGTTAAATGCTAGAGACACCATGATTTTGCTCTAAGCTGTGTTTCTGCTGTTAAAACCGTTGCAATAAAAGACAGACCTATTTTATTTTACTTGATATATTAGTACACTTTGAGCTCATATCAATTGTATACAGTTAGATAAATGAACAGTTTACTTTTGATTGTGTATGTTGAAGTACCCCAGGTTATTTTGCTAAATTATGTCATTTATTATTCCCTGCTGTGTATAATGACAGTTTGTGATCAACAGAAGTTTTCCTTTCTCTCCTGTCCATATCCAAATAAAAAAAAAGACCCTGATCAGAATAATAACGTCCCCTGAAACAGAGACACTTTCCACCTCCTCTCCATTTGCATCATGTGACATGGCAAGACATCAAATGATACAAATATGTGTAACGTGACAATAAATGGAAGATAAATTAGAATAATTTTTTTGGATAGACTGTTCCTATTCAATTTGGATGATGAGAATTTAGTCTTAATTTCTGACATATTCATTTTATCAGCTAAATTTCCTAATTTGTATTATTACAGATAATTACCAACGTATATTTATTTTTAAAACTTTATTTGTTCAATTAGAAGGTAGATTTCAGCCTTTATCTTTGTAGGTAGCTGATCCAAGACAGTTTTATGTAAATGGCTTAATTAATTGCTACCTTTCAGTTGAAACAGCAACTTACAAAGGAAGTAATCTTTTTCGAGTGGCATAAGATGTTTAAAAATGGCAAAAAACCCACAATACTTTTCTCAGGCACCTTGGCACACAATTATAAGTTATTTGACAGAAGTAAACGTAATAAACTGCAAGGCTTCTTCCCAAATTATGTCTTTTCCATGTAATTAAAATAGCATCAACCTTAAGTGCAGTGGCTCTGTAGTCTTCAAATCTACATTATTAAAAGACTTAATTATGCAGAATTACAAAACTTTTTTATAAATGGTTCAACGTGTTGGTGGTAAAGATGTGATCTGTGTGGCCTACTTATTAAGTTTACACTCTCTCTCAAGCAATTAGTTGTTTCCAAGTGTTTGGTGCCTTGCTCTCCCTTCCAGGCTATCCTTGGGAAACGCTGCCGTGCAGTGCTTTTAGAGGATGTGGGGACAGGGCTTTTTCTTCATGGCCACCAGACAACAGCACAAATCTCTCCTGGTGACCATCTGCAGCTGGGCTTGCCTGGATTGCAGCTGCAAACTGTCCTGACCCATAGTCCTGAAAGGAGGACAGAGAGTTTGGGGTATTCTCTCTCCTCCTGCTGTGCCCCAAGGTCCATTTGTTGTAGATACTGAGCCTTCAAGCAGAGTTTTCCCCAGCTGCATCGTACTCTACCAAAGCAAGGGACACTCCAGAGTGGAAGTAGTTTGTAAAACCCATAAGAGGATTGTCGAGATCCCATTTGTGATGGTAAATGCCTTTTTGTCCATCAATGATTGCATGATGCTGCATGGACCCCTTTCTTAGTCTTATGCTTTTGCTTCATAAGAATAGTGGGAGGAAATAATACACAATCCTTTTAAGAAGAGCCAATTCTTCATGTCATTAATAAGGGAAATCAAAAACTACTCACTGTGCCCTCTTATCTCATCTGCTGCTTGCTGTTATCCTTGTTTCTGAACTTCGTATCAAACTGGTGATCCTGGGGGAGGGGGAGGGATGAGTGGGTGAATGAATACATGTCTAGAAATGTGGCAAGCTTTCAGTAGAGATGCTCCAATGCTGTCCTCATTATTGTCCCATTTTATTTGGCAGAGTGACTCTTTTCCCCTTAAATGTGCAAGGGTTTAATTAATACATTCCAGTTGTCAAACCCAGTTCAGCTTGATGAGCAGGAGAGTGTAGAAAAGCTAGATTATTTGTTTGCATCACTAGGCAATGGGGAAATACCTCCTCCATTGGTTTTTTTGCAAGTAGTGACAGCAGCGTTTTGACAGAGACAAAGGGATAAAAAATGTGCTGGAAGGACTAGAAGAATTAATTTGTAATAGATAATTGGATCTGTATGGCAATGATACGAGTTTGGAAGAAACTCAAGAGGAATAGCTCTCTAGGTTTTTAGGTTTCACTCTCATGTCAAAATAGCATCTGCATGCCTTATGCATTTTAAAATTGAAGAAAATACATATCTTGTTTCCTTATTTAGCTGCCCCACTGACTCTCTGACAAATGTCTGGATATGCCTATTTTTATTATTAATTAAACCTCAAGGAAAAAAATTGACTGTTTTTTGGGAACGCAATACAGTATCACTGTTACTTTCCTCTCTTGCAAAAGTTAGTTTTACTCTTGCATCAGCCTCTGAGACAACTGTCTTCTGAATTTTGCAAGGCTCACCTTTGTTGCTGAGTGATCCTACAGGAGATCCTCAGGGAAGGGTGTAGTTCAGTGTTACAGGAGATTGTCTCATCCAGTGGAAGCGTGGGTCCACTGAATGCCAAGGATGGAGACGTTGCCTGTGTTCAGCTCTGGAGAGAGACAGTGGTGAAAGCAGAGTGCCATGAGGGTGTCCCATGGGGACATTGGGACATATGGGGATATTCCATAGGGATATTCCATGGGGATGTTCCACGGGAATATTCCATGGGGCTGTTCCATAAGGATATTCCATAGGGATATTCCATGGGGATGTTCCATAGGGATATTCCATGGGGATGTTCTATAAGGATATTCCATGAGGATGTCCCATGGGGATGTTCCATGGGGATGTCCCAGATGTACTCTGTACAGCTGTGGCTGCTAAGGTGGACTGGTGGTGTCTGTACCAGCTGCAGATTTTTCAGATTTGCCAAATTTGTCTTTAAATGTATCTAGATGCAGTAATCAAGCCTAGAGGCCATAAATGGAGACAGCCATGGCTGGCAACAGAGCAACTGGCAAATGGTGACAGCACATTATTAAAAAAAAAAAAAAAGTTTTATCAGAGGGTGATCAACATTGCTGCCCTCCTTTTAAAAAGGGTGATCCCTGAAATTATAAACTTGGGAGGAGCCACACTGTAAAGAAATATGGTTGAGGGAATGATTGAAGATCAAGTTATAAAGGACCTAGATGAGGATAATATGATGGGGACAAATCAGCACGATTTCTATAGCCTCTCAGATTTCTTTGAAATAGTTAACAAATAATGGATAAAGGAGAACCAGTGGATATAATTTATTTAAACTTTCAAAAGGGTTGGATAGAGTCTTTTAAAGGAGGCAATTAAGGAATCTTGCTAACAATAGGGTAGGATGTAAAGTCTTGTCATGGATTTAAAACTGATTTAAAGACTGAAAGTTGAAAGTAAGATTAAATGCCATTTCTTGCTGCTGGAAGGAGACAATAATGGCTGTTCAGGGGTGGGGCTAGGAATGGTAGACTTCGTTATTTTTAACATATATATTTTATTAAATTGCTATTGTGCATAGAATATGATTAAGTAGTATTCCCTAGGAAATACTGTAGGTTAATATTAAGTATCTGTATTACAGAGACTGCTCTAGTGCTGTCATACTGCATTCAAAAGCAGAAGAAACAGCAAAATAGAAGAAACAATAGCTATAACACTTCCCCCCAAAAATGCTTCTCCACTGAAAAAAGCGTGACCTGCTTTCTGTACCATCTAATCTAAACCAGCGCAATTCACGAAACACACCAGCCCCAATCCAAGAACAAAATCAAATTTCAGTCTGAAATGTCCAGGGAAGTTTTGTCCATCCTTTGAACTCGGCATATCTGCCCGTTTACTGCAATCAGCCCTCTCTGCAGTGGAGCTGTGATCTCTGCTGGGGCTGGCATCAAGGCACTCCATGGCCAAGGCAGCTCTAGCCTAGGTAGGGCTGGGGAGGAGAAGGAGAAATTGTCTAACAGCTCTACAAACCTAGACTCATTCAGATAACAAAATTCTGAATAAGATTTTTCACAGAAAAGGTAAAATGTATGTCACAGAAATGTGCATACATTCAGAGCAAACCTGTAAGCCCTGAATCTGTCATAACTCATCAGGAAAGTGACACTGGTCTGTCCCACTCAGGTCCATGAGGACACCTCTGGGTGCAGAAAAAGGTCGAAAAGTCTGCTCCATGCTGGGTGTGTGCTTATCTTCAAGATAAGCAAGTCTGGCCCAAATAACAGGTGTCCTCCCCCAGCATCTAGCAGAGATGGCCAAATTTCCAGAGCAATTAGAGATGTTGAGTGGGACATTCTGGATGAGAAAAAATTAAAACCTGTGCCTATTTTATATGGGAAGGAGAACGATGATCAATTACGGAATGAGGACTACAACAAAGGCTGGTCAGACACTTGTACTTGCTATTCTGGAAGTCAAAAATCACCTGCATTTAATGTCTGTGTGGCAGGAGAGGGAGTGGAGAGCACTTCTCTCCCTTGGTAACAGGAATCTCTTGGCACAGGGTATTGCTGCAGACAGCCAGTTCTTAAATCTCATAGCAGGGTGCATTATCATAAAGAGTATCATGTAACAGAGTTAGCTGAGGTCTGCCTGGTACTGAATAACACCAAATAAAATCCCTCCAGTTAGTCACTTTACCCCCAAATTTCTGCACCTTGAATTTAGTACGCTCCTGATGAGTGGGGCTATCAGGAGTGAGACTCAATGCTTTAAGCACAGTAGCAGAATGATATTTTGATGGTTAATTTCTTTGATCTTCTGTTGAATTTAAATTTGCCTACAGTGGTTTCCCAGTTTCAATTAGTACACAAAACAAACTTTGCGTATTTTCTGAGATTATGTTCTTCATTATATGTTGCTGTAGTTTTATGTGTTGTTGCCAAGAAATCTGCTTTTGACAAATTGCACAGGAGGCATTTTGAGATTGTGATGGAGTTGATTGAGTTTTGGCCAAATCCTGTACACTTTTATCACTGAAGACTGAAATACAGATGCTTGTTACATTAAAATATATAGAATTTGCTTTGGCCCTGAAAATCTGTGTCACATTTTAAAATAACCAATTTGGGTACAATTTGAGTTAAGTGGCAAGTAAACAATGCAAATGAAACTGTTTTGTTAGCTAGAAAGTAATTGAAAATCTGCAACTAATTATAAATTGGCAATATACAAGTCTCCAGGAAGCTGAAAGGAATACTTAGCTGATATATTGTTTAGTTATATTCAAAAATAACTTACTCTGCAGTTTGTGCAAGAGATTTTATTGGTTATTGTAACTTTACTTTTGAAAAGTGAAACAACTTGGATTTCATACGAGAAAAAGTGTAATTTTTAAATCAAAGATAACCCTTGTTATGTCACATAATTTCTATTTTTTTAATTCACATGGGCCTTGAGCTTCAGCTTTTGTATGGAGGTTTGAATTTCTCCAGTGTTTTTCAGTATTCTGTCTTGATTGGCACCTTCATTGTGTTTTTCAACTCATCACCTCAACACATTTCTCATGCATTAATGTAGCTGTACAATTCCTTTGAGAAATAAGAATGTGTTGTCACATACGAGAAGAAATTCTTTGCTTGTATTGGGTTGAAAAAGGTGTGGGATTGGCTGGAAAATATCTATTGTCAATGCCACCTAGATCTGTAACACTAGGAGCTAGTCAAAACATCCAGGTAATTGTCATGTTGGTTTGTGTTGCCAGAATGTGTGCCATGTGCAGACATCAGGTTTTGGTGAATATCAGCTTTTGTGATTGAAGAATTGTTATTTAAAAGGAACACGTAAATACACAAGTTTTGATAAATCAAATTACTAAAACCCAGTTTAACAATCCTTGATGTACTTAACATCATTCAAAAAGCATTTCACAGAATTTGGAGAAGTGCAGAGGGAGGAATACTTTTCTTAGCATGCTCTGAAATATCCTTTATCCCAGAGCAGCAGGCTATGATGGAAAGCTCAATGCTATCTCTATTTTGGTCTTGTCACCAAAAGCCCCAAGAGGCTCCACACCAAGCAGGGCCCAAACTCCTTCTGTGAGAAATAAACATTCTCAAGCTCTTCCAAACTCAGAATTGTTCAGGTGAGATGCAGAGGATGCAAAGCAGGTTTTTGGTAACCCTGCAGTTACCGTTGTATCATTCTGTATTATGCAGATGGACAAGCAAAATAATAGAAACATTAAAAATTATGTCCTTGATTCAGATAGAATACGAGGAAGAGCCACGGGAGAACTCCAGACTCACAGTGCCAGGCTAACCATCATTATGTTGCATTCACCCACTTGGCAGATGCTTTCTCTGAATAAACATTTCTCTGATGTGTACTCTCCTTTAACAAACCTTGAGTCAGAGAAATTTCAGACTGGAATTTTCTACAACCCTGTGCTGTTTCCCCATATACCAGCACTGATTAAGTGAATCATATATTCTTCTGATATTAAATTTTTAATATAAAATCTTGTAGTCAACAACCAGTAGAGATATCTTGTGAAACCTTTGAAATACCACTTAGAAATGGTTCAGCACTGTCCTGTGATACAGTGTGGGCTCAGATATGATGCTTGTAGAGCTGTGTAGGGGCCAAAAAGGGGAGATGTTTCCTAGTCAGTCCTGTGCTGAGGAAATCTGGACAGTCTGTCATTAAAAGCAAAAGGCTTCAGCCAAGGAGCAGGAATAGACATCTTTTCTTTCTGAATAAACATTTCCAGACAGGCCAGTCTCACAGTCCTTGTGTAAGTAGCTCTTGTGAGTACAGGTTGCAGGATGAAATCCATAAATACCAGGCTTAAACAAGCAAATCTGCATCCAGAGCATTTTAATAAAAAGTTAGCTTGAGTTGTGGGGAAGGAGGGGATGAAGTACTGGGGGAATGGAGAATATGAGTCATGACATCCACACTGAAACAAATCTTTGAGCACGAATCACAATATAAAATTTTAAGGGCTTGATCCTGCCTTTGGCTATGCTGGTGTGTATTGTTACATATCCTGTAAAATCGACTACTGTTACATGGTACGTGGTACTGTGCACCCACATAACTAAGCTCTGAGCTCTTGGGTTTTATGGTCTTTATTTTTTAAATCCTGTAAATGCTGTTGGACTTGGCTTTTTAGAATGTTGAACAGATGCAGCAAGATTTTCCTACACTTCCCACCCGCTTACAACCCCGAATAATTAGTGGATGTGTTGCATTTTTCAATAAAGACTTCTTAGAGAGCTGTTTGGTGAATAAGGCCACACAGAATGTGTCATTGTTGCTGCTGCAGGTTTTGAGTTTATTTGTGTATTATGGGTACTGTATACCACATAATAATGAAAAGCTATATGCTCCGGTCTGCTGGTTCACTACACAGTCTGTGTGATTACAAATTGTTTGAATAACAGTGGACTATTGAAACTCTATCCAGATGTGCGTGTTGCTAATTATGGGAATACCCACAAAGGCAGATTACCTCTTTTGTTAGCATTTCCAACTCGTTTAAAAACAGGAAAGTGAAAAGCATGTAGGCAGCAAATAAGAAGTAGCCGTACATGTTGGAGATGAGGATTTCATAATTAATTCCCAGGGAAGAAAAACCCTTGACCTGGCAAGATGCATTTCTGGAGTGTAACCAGATACAATTTAATGCACAGGAGAGATATCCCAAAGTGACAGATTCTGAAACAGTCCCAGAAATGACATAACATCATTCACAGCAGGTAAAGCCCAGGTAAAGAAAAACATGATGGGGAGAGGGGATCCTAGCTATTGTCACCTTTCTGGCATAATTATGAAGAAAAGTTTCAATAGCTTGATATGTGGTTTTAGAAGGACAGGTAGGGGAAAATGTGATCATGTCTTTCCAGAATTTAAGTACTTTTCATTTAATGAGCTGGATCACTATCCAGAGGGGCTTTTAGGATGAACAATACTCCGAGTAGGAAGGACTCAGTGTGTTTCCAGGCACCACACTGGCATGACAATGTTTTCACATTGTCTTCCAGAAGTGCTGTCTACTGGCTTTGGACAAGGGAGAACATCATGTCTAGTCATAAAGTGACCCTCAGTCACTTTTTCTCTTTGCTTCATTTTATGAGTTGCCATGAATTGCAGGAGATGAAATGCAGAAGGTAGAAGGATAAAATGCCAGAGGCAAAAATTCGGTGTGGGATCCAAACTGTTTGAGGAAGACAGAGGAACAGATGAAAGAAAGGGTGTTGAATGGTTTAGCTACCTGTCTCCTTAACAGCTTGTGATGAGGAGATAAGTAGTTTATAGCAACCTTCACCCAAATTTCTTTCTTTTTCTTTTTTTTTCTTTTTTTTTCTTTTTTTTTCTTTTTTTTTCTTTTTTTTTCTTTTTTTTTCTTTTTTTTTTTTTTCTCCAAAAGATGGGGATTAAACTAGAGAAACTGACTTTTCCAGCTTCTCTGGAAGAGAGAGAAAATATCTGAATTCAGACTTAACCCTACTTTGTATAGCTTAATTTAAATAAAAATGATGTATTTCCTCCTGAGTGATTAATAGCCAAGTGTGGTGACATACAGGAACAATGAGCTTGACCTTCTAGGTAAAGGATAACTGCTATGTTAAGTTGATTACACAATTTCTTCTAAATAAGTTGACAAGCAGTGAGCATGGTTTTCATGACTTCTGATCTTGTAAATGCACGCTTACAAGTGATTTGCCTATTCCTCTGAAGGAAGTCTTGCATTCTGTGGGACATGTGTTAAATAAATTCCAAATGGCCTAATGTGAGATGTTGAATCCCAGCAGCCAGGGTCTGTGCAAACAGGCTGGCCTGCCAGGGAATTGTAAAGTGTGAAATACTCTGAACTGGAACCCTGAACTTAGAGAAGTTTCACATCCTCTGGACATCTCAGCAGCTTATTAAGCAGGCCAATAATTCTTCCTCCTCTTCCTTGGGCTTGTAGAGTGGATTTTTCTGTTACTTTCTCTTCTGTCAATCTTTCTTTCTGCCTCCAAAACTGAGAGCCTCAAAGATGCTACAACTATTCATATTGCACTGATGGGGTGTTTATATAGAAACAGAATCAGCCTGCATGCCAACTAGACCTTATTGCATACCTTTATCTTTAAAGCTTCAAAACCTACAGTAGAGGACAACTGCTGGCATTGCCCTGGGCATGAAAAACGGGAAAGAAGAATGGAGTATTGATGGGAAACCAGTCATCTCCATAAATTGCTCCAGTGTTAAACATTCATTACTTAAAAAGAAAAATGCCCCTACTTGACTTCAAATTATTGCTTTGGATCAAGCAAATGCTAAAATCCATTTCTGAAAAGTGCTTTGCCCCATGCTTGACTTCTGCTTCTCTATGGGAGCTGTGGTTAGCACTTTTGACTCACTCAGTGGAAAAATGGGCCATATAATGATTTGAGTTTGAAGGAAAAATGTCACACATACTGCCTCTGTGGATTTCCTTCACTTGTGGAAGCTTAGACGATCTCTCCTACCTCAGGACTCAAGAGGTCCAGGGGATCATGACACAAGCTTCCCCATCCCATGGAGATCCCTCACTGTGCTGCCTATGGTCCCAATATCCCTGTGTACCTAGAAAAGCTCTCCTCCCAGCAGGGCTCTCCATCTCCAGCCTTCTACCAGTTCCATACTTCCCTTGCCACTGCAAGCAGTGTTTTGCAAGAGCTGGATCAGCACCAAATTCAGCCTGTGTCCATCAGAGTCCCTTTGACCCATTCCTATGTGATTCAGAAAATATCCAGTCTCCCAGTAACACTCAGCAAAACACTTCTCATCTGTAAATCCCAATCCCATTAAATTAGGGCCAGGTATTTTGTTTCTTTGGGTTTTTTTCCATGCTTTGGAAAGGAAAGAACGTTGTCAGCAGGTTGCTGTGCTCTGCCCATGGTCAGGCAATGTAACAACCCCAAACTTGAAAAACAGGACAATCCAACCCCAGCCAGTCCATGACCCACGGGCTCAAAAGTGAGAGGAAATTACAAGTGCTACCTTTGCAATTAATCCATCATAATGGATAACTTCATCTCTCTGTCCTTTGCATGCAGAATTTTTTTTTAAAGGATTCAGTTGAAATGTTGCCTGTCTCTTCTGCTGAAAAAGAGATCACGTTGTGTAAGGCAGCATGAAATGCAGTAGGTACACTAGGCTGTCTTGTCCTTTCTCTGTGATAAGCACTACACTGAAGTCTACTGTCATTTGTGTGTATATGTGAATATCTTTCTGTAATGGAATAAGAGTGCTTGCAAAAATGGCTACTGAAGTGCCCAGCCAGTGCACTTACTGCAGGAGAGTGACAGGATAAGAGAAGTGGCAGAAACAAAGATAGGAAAAGAGATTTTTGCACTAACAAGTGTGAACTGATAAGCTTGACCTGTATGGGAAATGTAGAGAATCCTTAGAGCACTTGTCAGGCCAAAATTAGCCATGCCAATTTGTTTTCAGCAACACTGATCTCTGAGAGCCCTTTACTTATTTTCTCATTTGCGGAAGAAAACTGCTGGCTCACTGCACTCCACTTAAGAAATTCTTAGCAAGCTAATTCACTTAGGCATAAATAACTTTCCTGGGTGTTGAAGCCTGGGGTAGAAATCAAGAGGATCTATAGAGGTGAATGGGGAGGTGTTGTGTGCAGGTTTTATTGGCCACATGGATAAGTTATGTGTCTCATCGAAACTGAGTGCCTAATCACCTCCGACATGTCATCACAACTGCAACATGCTCAGCAAGGCAAAAGGGAGGGAGGAAAATACATATTTCTTTCTCAAGTATGTGGAGCTAGGAAACAGCCATCTCATTTTTCATCTTCCTTCGGGGTAGGTGTTCAGGCCGTGTCTCTGCCAGGGAAGGGGGGCTGTGTGCTTCACACAGGAATGAAGGGTGGTGTTTTACAGAAGAGATTTTGAAGTGCTGTTTAGCAAGTAAGCACTTCTGATTCGAGTATGGGAATAGAAAAGTAGTCTGTGCCTGATTAATTTTGGACAATTTGGAAAACTTGGAAGCCAAAGAGGCAAAGTCTGTAGTAAACAAGAGATTGCCAAGTTTCTAGTTTTGTGTGTTTATTTAACTAATTTGTCCTTGTGGGAGCAAGGGAAGGAAAGATGAGTTATGCTGGCATGGAATGATAGTCTGAGTATCAATATAGAAAGGAAGAGAAATGTCAGTGCTTAGGTGAGTCAGAAGGGGCTGTGGTAGCATCACTGGGATGTCTTCTCCAGCTCCCGTGTCACAAAAGGTTCTTCAGTTGTAAATTGGTGGAGGATCATGAAAAGGCAAATGAAACTGGTCTTCGAGCAGATGAAAGAATAGAGACTCAGAGAGATTGCACCCGTAGAGGAGGGAGACATAACAGAAAAGGAGGATTAGAGGTGGTGTCTGCAAAGACACAACAGGGAAATGAGCCTTTTGGCTGCTGAGCATCCAGCAAAGGAGGCTGGGAGCTAGGGGGGAGTAAATCAGACATCCTGTGTTGAATCAGTGCAGGAGGGAGTGGAGGGAGCAGACTGGTCAGGGGTGAACACGAGGGTCAGCAGAGCAGAGATTGCATTAGGCACACCAAAGGAGCAGAGAGGAGGCAGCTCATACTGGGTTATCACAATTAGATTCTACTGGGGGTAAGGAAATGTGATTCAAGGGATTGGTTGTTAAATTAGGGATTTCCTCACATAATTTTATCAGATCTCACATCATCAAGTCAAATCTCATTCTGTTCAAGTGGGTCTTAAGAAACTGTCAAAACAGAAATTGCACCTAACATGGAAATAGGAGCAAACAGAGTGGTGCAAGGATGGAAAGGAACTTTTTGGGTTAGGCTATGATTTTTCTTGTGTTTCAAAGGCTTCTCAGGAGAAGCATTTTCCCTCCAAAGAATTTTCCCAGTCAGATTTTTTGTCTCATTTTTGGCCGTTCACATTTGTATTCCTTGTACCTTCCTTGCATTCTTCTTCCCTTTTTTTTTCTCCCCCAATCACAAGCTCTCACTTGTGAGAGCAGAAGGTGATCTAAAGATATCTGTATGTGCAGCAAGAGGCAGTGTGCCATTAGAGCCTTGGAGGGAGGCTGGCCATGTGGGAGATCTCTTCCACGTCACCATTTTCCCCCATCTGTGGAACTAGCAGGCTATGACTACAGGACTTTGCTGAATAGGGTCTTGGAAAACTCTAGCTGTAAACTCACAAAGCCTGGCTTTGTGTCCAGAAATGGTGTTTCCACACAGTAGATCTGATTTCCATAGCTTTACACTCTTCTAAATACTAGCCAAGACAAGTCATGTAACCATGTTAAATTCCGTTCTTTTCTCTTTTTAAATCAACCAATTTGTGTAAACCTCTGAAGAGACAAACTGACACCACTTTGACCAGAGGGTCAATGTTGATTTTTATTAATTGCTTAAAACTTTTTTTTTTTTTTTTTTTTAATAAGGCCAGGTCTGTGCTGCAGATTTCTATCAGCACAGCTGTTCTGGTCAGACTGACACCTCTCAGTGAGCAAACACTACACATGTAGATGCAATTATACCTCAAAATGGTGCTTGTTTTGCTTGCGGGGATGATTTTACTGTACCGCTACAAAGAGCAGATTTGCCAGTGTAAGTTTACACCGCCCCAGGAATGCTTTGTCTGTTTACTGTGCTGGTATTCCTTTATCAGTAAGGCATTTGCAGTGTAGACATGGTCTTATTTGGAGGGCTGGTTTTAATCCTGACACATGCTAAAGTGATTACACTGCTGATTGAGGACTCAATAGAAGGACTCCAACTGATTTGCTCTGGATCAGGGCCTGAAAGGAGAGGAATTATCTTGTGGTTTGAACACAGGGGTAGGAGCTCTTCGTGCACACCCTGGGTTTGATATTGACTTCATTTGTCTCTGCCTCTAAAATTGGAGGTGTTGTGGAATTTGTCTTACAGGAGTTTTGTGAGACTTAATTCTTTCGTGTTCCTGTTCCAGGACACAAGTAAAATTTATATCCCCAAATGGATAGCCACTACATTTAAAATTAAAAAAGAAAAAACAAAAACCAAAAGAAAAACCAAAAAACCCCCACAAAGATAAATATAAAAGCCTAGCTACTTCTGCAGCTGTTCCAATGGCACCAAGTGCTATTGCAGCAAACTCCCTGGTTCTGGGCCAACCTGTGTGACAGCTTTGAAGAGGCTCCCTGCCTTTATGAGGTGTGTATCACAGTTTGGGATAGGTTGCACCACCACATTTCCCATGGGTGTTTCCTGGTAGCCCAAATGCTCTTTCCCTTTTATATTTACAGTATCCATGTTTTAGGATTCCGTTTAAGGGCTTTAGAGCTCTTGGATGGCCAAGTCAAACACGGAGCAGCTACAGAGTGGAGACCTGTGTGCCAGTGTAGGGCTTTGTGGTCCTGAAATGGCTGCTGCTCCTTCTACAGGGCTAAAAAGCCAACAGCTGAGAGGGAGCAGATGCAGGAGGGCACTTTCCCCAGGGACTGTAACACCAAGGTGCTTTCACTGCTCTTTCATGCCAGACCTAGAAGCAAGATTCAAAAGGACACACCTATTGGAAAGTCCAGGCCAGGATGCCATGTCCTGTGGGAGTCTGGCACGTCCATGGTTGGTGGAGACACATCCCAATTCAGATTGTCAGCTTCATTTCTTCATCAGCCTTTTGCAGAGGCAATGCCAGTGTGTTGAGGCTGAAGGGCTTTTTTATTCCCCTCATATCATCATGCACTGGGCTGTAGACTAAGCAGATTCCAGTTGGGACATACAATCCTTGAACATGTGAGATCACACCAAGGAGCAAATCCCTACAGGAAGCAAAATTAGCAGGAAATAGCTATTACTCATCATGTTCCTTTTTTTACAAATGGTGAATCCTTTTAAAAAGCCACATCTGGGAAATGGAAAACTAGTGTTTGGAGCAGAAATCTTTATCTCTAGGAAAAGACAAGTTTCATCTTTTTTTTATGGTTTAATACAGAGCTTTTGGACTGTTCTTCACTCTGTAATCTGTACCTTGCTTAGTCTGTGGCTGTCTTCACATATATTTTCTTAACTGTCATCTACTGGCACTAGAGACACTGTCAAGGGAACAGATTTCTATGACAAATTAGTGTATAGAAGAAAGGGATGGTGTGTGGTTGTGACTTGTGCCAGAATGATTAATTCCAGAAAGACCCCTTAAATTCCAGTGAGTGCTTCAGAAATCAGAGTATTTTGATACAGGCCAACTTGATTTAAGGCTACTAAAATTATTCAATTGTGCTTCTACCTCATCTGAAGTACTTCTTGGCACTGTTGTAGGCTGCAGGGGGGGAAAACGGGTATGTAAAAATTATTCTTCTTGCACACTGATAGAAGAAAAACAAGGCTGTGTTTGGTGTAACTTTGTCAGGGCCTAGTAAAACTGATCACAGTTAAAGTAAGCAAAAATGAGCCTGTCGTGTGCAGCAAAATAATGATAGGTCTCCCTGGTTGTATCCCACAGTCTGATGAATGAAAATCAGAACTGTAGAACATCCTTTTTAAACCAAGTCCTTCTGAAAGTTAACAGCACTAAACCATTGCATGGGCTTGCATGTTCTACAGAAGAACTTCTGCACTTTGTTCAGGCTTACTAACACTTTGGTTTGCTTGATAACCAATTGCAAAACTGAGACATAAGGTAGGTAAGGGCTGTGTTGAAGGTTAAGAAGGCAGTCAGAATCACAATTAAAAAGCAATATGTAGGCTACAGAATGACACTTCTGAACCTAGTCCTGCAATTCATCTTGGAAAGATTGTCTTGCATAACCCCATTTAATCAGTCAGTATTTTCTTTTTGCTGTTACTCTGAAACTCCAGTTTTCAGGTGACAGTAGCTTGTGAAGAAATGCAGGGAAGAGAAATAAGTTAAAAATATCACTACAAATGTGCTTCACAGAAATTTAGGAAACTTAGTCTTTTTTTTTCATGATTATAACTTCCACTATCAGTAGTGCTAATAGACGTGTTGGACACAGGTTTGTATCCATGGTGTGACTTTCTTTTGTGAAGTTCAACTGGTCATGGAACTATATTGTAAAGGAAGCAGACTTAAAATAAGTCAGTGGCTGTTTTAGCTTGAATTCGTTTGCAAAATGTGAGGTGTAGTCAGAAACCCTTGACACCAGCACAGCCCTTTAGGAAGGAATGGCTGCTTAAGGGACTACTTCTAAGTATCCTTGCTCCTGCTGGGTGATGGCCAGCTTTGAAAGGCAGCCTGGCAGGTTGTTGTTTCAACCAGGACTAAGGAAGGAATATAGGGATCCTAATGTCATTTAAATTTTCAGAGAGGAAGAACCAGAATAAGTTTAAGTTTAACAATTACAACTGTTTTTGTAAATATAGTCTATAATTTGAGTTTTCTTCTATAGTATTTGCCAAACAAACATTTTGTGAGCGGGAGTGGTGCACAAGTAACTAGCTGTAGTTCTACAGTCTACTTTATATTTTCTTTACACAGCCCTGGATTAGAAGCTGTGGGTTCTCCTAGGAGTAAAAAACAAGTTTTAAAAAGATAGTTAAATATAGTGAGAAATATGAAGGGCTGTGATGGGGGAAAGAGAGGGGATGGCAGGCGGAAAGAACCCCCAGGGAATGTTAAGTGCACATGTAAGAATAGAACATATGATCCTTCTTTATTATTGTCCATTTAAAATTACAATGTGTTCCACTTAAACTAGACATGCTAATAAAATAAGAAGAGTCATTTATAGTGGACAAATTCCAAAGACCAAAGCTGTGTCCTCATTTAAATTCTGCTCTTTTGTTGGGGCACCCTACTGACATAATTCTCTATTGTTTCTGCCATTATCGCTTGCTTAATGCAGGACATAGTGTCGGGAAATTCCTGTCTGGCACTTACAAGGTGTTTCTAAAAGGGGGAACAAAAGAGTCAAGAGCACACAGGGAGCAGGAAGAAGCTGCGAGGGGAAGTGGCAGCAGAGGGAGGAATTCCAGATAGAAGCAGGGGCTGGGGGAGTCAGGCAGACCAAGGGAAGAGGAGCAAGAGCTGGGGGCAGGCAGAACCTCTCTGCACTCCCTCTACAGTCCCAACTATTACAGGCAAAGCTCGTAAGAGACAGCAATCAGCTGAAAGATGGTGAAAATGCAACATTTCTGAGTCTGGAGTGCAGAGCCCCTCGGCTGGGAGGGCACACGACAGAGCAGGAGCATCTGCTGGGAAGAGAGGCTGTGTCACTGGGAAATTGGGTTGGAAGGCTGGCTCCAGGAGAGCTTGATGGAGATTTGATGCTGAGGGTTTGTGGTGGTCAGTGAATGGGGAAAGGGTTGGTGTCAAGGCCGTCTACTTCTCCTGGTACTCTGGATATGAGGAGCAAGATATCCTAGCTTGCACTAGCCTGGACATAAGAAGATTACTCTGCACTGTCATTTGTTAATAACAATGTTGTTTTCTGTCATATAATTAGAAAATACATCTTGCTTTGCCTCCAAGCACTGTCACCTTATTGCATTTGCACATTTTTCATAATATTTCAAGCGAACTGACCAGATAACATTAATGAATATATTAGATAGGCAGGCACTTTTAAGGAAAAATAATAAACATACTTGTATATTAAAAAGTTAATTCAGTCTGGAGCCAAACAGGTAATTTTCCCTTCAGCATTTTTTCACTCAGCTAAGACAGGTTGGACTAGGAGTGCAGTCACCCTGTCTACGCTCTTGGCTTGGCTTGCATACCAGGGGCGAATTTTCTTCAGAGACAGACAGCAAGATGATCTGATTGGCCTCGGTCCAGGCCATGCTCACAAAGGGCCCTTTGATGGAGGGCTCCTTGGTGAGCCCTGTACCAAAAGCTGCCTGCCACCCTCCTTTCAAAGATACCCATTTACAGTAATTCAGGGAGGGGGAGAAGGGAAATAAATAAAGAGACGTCAAATAGGGGGGTTGCCACAGGAATAATTACGTTACTGGGCTTGGAGGGGGTAGGGAAGAGGAGGGGGGAGTTATTAAGTAAACTGCTGGATGTTGAAGTAGCTGTTTGGCAACAATGCAAGAACATAAGGCATTTGCAATTAAGCTCATTAAAGCTTCATCATTTTGCTTATCAATCTTTTCTGAAAAGGGTGGGGTGAAGCACCATATATTAAAACATGGCTGCTTTTATAGATAAGGAGTGATCACTGCCTGTTTGACTCTCTGAGCTGCCCTGTAGTACCCATCCTGTGATGGCATACATGATTAGCTGATTTAACTCCCTCTTGTACAGGTAGGTCATTTAGAGAAGTTGGTTATGGTGTCCTTGCACTCCACTGCTGCAACACCCAGTCCAGGCAACTGCTCCTCCTTCTATTATCCTGTTGGGTATCCAGATGTGCTCTCGTGCCTTTCTGCCGATTTTGATCCCATTTGTTCTCAAAACAGGTATTTTTGGAGGAATATTTACTGAAGCCTCCACACCGTGCAGTAAGGGGAAGGTGAACTGGATGATCAGAGCCATTGCTTCCTCAGTCAGTGGGGGATGTCCCCTGACTGGAGTTCACACTATTCCCTGCTAGTCAGAGGCTTTGAGTTTCAATGGAAATAACAGCAACCTGAAGATACATTAGCAGATAGAGCTGATCTGAGTCGTTCCAGATCTCTTGGAGACCTCAGCCTGCCTGAACTGACTTTTAACAAGCCCTCTTCTGGCTGAGGGACAGTGCCGTGTGTGAGTTGACTGGCAAAGCCATCAGAGCAAGTCTTGGTGTGAAAGCCTTGCAGTAAGAACAGCAGCAACACTGCTTTCTGCTTTGGAGCTGCTTCCCAGAGTACAAGGAGTGACATCTGGGAAGAAATCATGTCTGTCTTCTTCTGGTAATGTAAAAGTCAATATGTGCCACTACAGATTATTGCAGACAGGAGGTGTGTAAGGACAGCATTTCAGATACAGGTATCTCTCATCATCCAAGAGCTTCAGAGCACTGTAGGTGTGAGCTAAGCCCTGCACCATCCCTTTGTGGGACGTGAGCTTTACTTTCACTTTCCAGATGGAAAAGTTCTGGCACAGAGGTAACCACAGGAGGCACACTGAGTGTCTGGGGCAGGTCTGAACCCAGAAGTCCTGGTTCTCACAAGTCCAGTTTCTCCAGTGTGGCCTTGACCATGCAGCTCTAAGATTTCCTCTCTGTTTAGGTTGACAGCAACTCTACTGAGCTTCAGAATTTTCTTTCAAAAATGATTGATTTTTTCTTGCTTCATTTGTTTCTGGTAGCAATTCTTTTCTGTTTGTGATACTGAGCAATGGAGAGATGGGACCTTGTTTAGAAGTGGCTCTTTCTATAATAAGTTTCTTTAATTACTTTTTCCATTGTCTGCACAATATATTGTCTATATAGTGTTAAAATTTACTTCAACTTTGAAAGAAGAGAAAGGAAGCAAAAAAAAAAAAAAAAAGAGAAGCTGTGGGAACTACTGATATGAAGAAGGGTATGGAAGGAGTAGCACCACTAATACAAACATGTAGGTGATATTGCCATGTGGGAATGGAAGCCAGCTTGAGCTTTAATTCTTAGTTTGATCAAGGCAGTGTAAAACCAAACCCCAGAGGATTTTCAATGGAGAAACTGGATTTATATTTTACATATGAGCTGTAGTTGAAGCCAAATGTTCATTCCACTCAAATTGTGTAGGTGGATTACTTTACTTCCAGCCTTGAAGTATCATGTTTTTAGCTGCTAATAAACTTAATAAAATCCATTTCTTATTTCCCCTGGTATACTGTGTTCATGAGCCTTGATGTGCCATAAGAGCAATGCTGTCCAGAAAATTCATTTATCAAGAAACAGGCAAATGATGTATATGAATAAGACAAGAAGAAAAAGAGTATATGTACCACTCTTTCAGTGGCATTGCTCTTACCAGAATTGTCAGCTTCCTTTTTATTGCTGACTTACAACTGGACCAAAGAGTTGAGAAAACTTAATAAATTGTCATGTCATCAGCCTAACAGAGAACTAAGATATGTACAGGTTGGTTTTTGAAATTTTTTAATTTGTTATTTTTCCAATTAAAAATATCTTTCTCTATCAACAAGCTTCCAGCTTTGGCTTAGCTCCCAGAACCAGACCTGCCATTTCACACAATGTGTGATCAGCCTAAGGGTTCATTGCTACTGGAATTCACTGAAGCCAAGAATTTACAAAATTAAATGAGGGATTAGACATTTATGTAGATAACAAAAATATCTAGCACTATTGTAGCTAATACAAAGAGATCACTGAGAAGGAGATGAAACCTCACTTTTGAAAGGTGTTAGATAATGTTTAATATTTAGAATTGGGGTGAGACTTCCCTAGGCACTTCCTTCCAGGAGGAGGAAGACTATCACATGGTATCCTTGAACTTCACTCTGACATGTTCAGTCTTGGATACTGAGTTAGAAGAGCTGTAACTGGTTGTACACAGCAATAGTTCTCTTTCTCCTCCATGCACATTTTCTGATGTCCTACAGTTAGCTAGACAAGATAATCCAAAGACAGCCCTTTAGCCCACAGTTTTAAATTCAATCACTGGCCAACAAGAGGTGCCAGGTGAACTAAGACATCAGTGAGGGTGAGAAATGCTGTGAGTTAAATGTTGTCTTCAAGACTCAGAAGTACAGAGTTGAATGGAAGCTTCGTTGCAGGCAAAGCCACTTCTTTCAGCCCCTTCACATCCCCCATATGCAGTGAAATGTCACCCCTTTCTTTCAAAATGTGTCTGTGGCATGATGCTGGAGCACAATGAATTCATCATTTCACTTAATAGATTTTTGGGGAGAGTTGGGAAAGGGACTAGCCATTAAAAATATTTAGAGTAAACAAAAGAGTGAAAAAGAATGAGAAACAAACTGCTTTATGGTAACAAGGAGTGGGAACCAGACAAGGAAGAAAAACAGAGGGGGTAGAGGCCTCAGGTACAGAGGAAGAAGTAAGATCTTAGGTAGAAACAGAAGGGTAAGGCAGGGTTGAACATATAAACAAAGGGTTTAAGAGAAAAAGCAATATGACTTTTGAAGCTTTTAATGCACATCTGACCCAAATCATCTGTCCTTTCAGAGTCAGCCCATCACCTCCCTTGTTTAGACTTTATTTTTCCTTGGAGATCTGTAATCCTTGCTCTAAAGAGCTCCTGACTTGGTGGACATGTGTTGTGTTAGTAAATGCTGCTATTGAAGTCAGAGACTTGTTAAAACTTGTGCTTTTGCTGCAGCAATGGAGTTTGTGGTGAGTGCAAGCCCGGTCATTCCTCCTGGAGTGTGTGCAGCCTGGAAGGGGTTCAGGGAGGGGGGGACGGCCAGGCAGCTTGACAGCAGCTTTCCCACCTCTGCTGGCCATAGCAGAGGGTTTCTCATGGAATCTCTTTGTAGGGGGAGTAGGGGTTATCAAGAGCAGAGAGTTGTTCTTTCCAGCAAAAAAAAAAAAATGCCACTGAAAACTCCAAAACTTAATAGAACCTGAGGCAATATTTCTTCTGCAGAAACCACAAACAAATCCGTGCACTTGTATTTAGGAAAGGACTCCAGACTCATCTGAGCAGATCAAGGGAACTGTAGGGTTGCAGGGAGTACTGAAGGCACTGCTGGTGGCATTGGGCTCTGTTGGCTTTGGTCAATCATTGAGGGCCAGTGCCTTGACTTCCTCAGGGGGTCCTGTTTCCACTTCAGCAGAAAAGGTAGAGGAAGGGGGAAATGGAAGTTGACCATGTTACAGTTAAGAGTTTATCAGTTCTCTTCTGCAAATATTTTCACAGAGAAAATTGAGTTTCTTTTAAAGATTGTACACTAACATGTAAGTGATAGACCTTACCAATGTATTTGCAGAAGACAAACATTTACCAGTCTTTTTCTGGTACAGGGCTTTTGTTTTGCACTGAAACTTAATTTACTTTTTTTTAAGTTTGTTGGCTTTTAAAAGATATTGCTCTTTTCAGTTTCCCTTACTCCCACTCTCTACTGTATCACTGAGAGATATTATGTATTCCTTGGAAAAATTTTTCATTTGGGAAGGGTAAAACCACAGTCAAGTTTTTGCACATCATTTTCATGAGTTTTGTGTAGATGTTATGTGGACCAGCAGAAAAAGTCAAGGTGCCATCACTCTGTGTTCTAATTAGTGTGTGCATGAAAGAGAAAAAGAGAAAATGGAGCCTACTTTTCAATACTGAAATCCAGCATTGTTGGAGAATCTAACACAGAGATTTTAAAATGAGCTTTTGCATTTCTTTCTTTCTCCCTGAAGAATCTGTTGGCCTGAAGTTGTGTGTAACTCTAATAAAGTCGTGGAGGTCTTTGCTATCCTGGAAAATAAAAGACTAGAAAATTGCAGTGCAAAGCTGATGTTTGCTAAAGTGATCAACCTTAAATGGTGTGTGGGTTATCTCAGAGTATAATCAGCATAGCTGATTTGAATAGAGCTGTCTTTAAAATAGAGATCTGCTGGTTAAGATTTGTTTTCATTTAGGTCTTACTTTCAGCAATAGGATTAGCCTAAGGTCTATATATCTACAGGCTCTTGTATAAACAAGCAGCTTAAACAAAACTACCATTATTATACTGATTTAGGGAGAGAGAAAAGCCTTGTCTGGTTTATTGAGTTAAGATCATATGTGTGACAAATAAAGCCTTCCTTTAAATGTAAGTTTTGTCCCATTCAATATAGTAAGTTTCTTGAGAAAAAAAATTACAAAGGCAAACATTATTCTTTATGCCAATTCAATTTGTCACCTCCTGGTTTTAATCCCATAGGCTGGTGAAATACGTGCTATTTCATCCAGCTGAGCAACAAGGCAGCTGATATCACCATATTTATCACCATCAGGGTGATATAATCAATTTACTTCTTGCTATAAGAACTGCCCTTACACTTCCTTTTCCTACCTTTTACTCAATAGCCTTATTAAACTCTTTTCAGTGCTGATTTATTGCAGCCATGGATAATGTTGTGTTCTGTGGTGCTTCCCCCATGAGGAACTTCAATAGCTGTTGTCATTCCTTTGTCTTTTTTGATTTATTCAGCACATTAGGATTAATTTACTGTCTTAAAGTGTCTTGTAAATAAAATGTGTAAGTTCTGAGCTCAGATACCTTGAGATCTAATGAGGGGTGGCTGATCATTTATGGTATGGATGCCATGGGTCTTATTTCATACAACAGCAGGCAGAGTATCCATGTTTTTGAGTCCCCATCACAGGAGGTGCTGTGAGCTTAAAATTGGTTTGTGGCCAATGAAGGACTGAAAATCATGGTGGGAAAGTGCTGTTGAACAGAACCAATCTGAAAATGTTTGGATTTTTTTTAATATCTATGCAATTCAGATGCTGAATTTGAAACAGGAAAAAGATCAGGGAACTGTTTCAAATTGTCACAAAACCAGTTAGGTTAAACTGTTGTTAAATGAGTGTGAATGAACTCGTCTCCTTTTTAGACAAGTCATGCCATGTCAGGTCTTAAGGCCCACAGAGCTGCATCTTTGCAGAATTCTTCTAAGTGGGTGAAGTTGGTGATGGACCCATGAATTTCCAAGTGCACAAGTTGGCATAGCAGTTCAGGAGGACCTCTGGATAAAAGCAATGATTATATTGTCTGTTCTCATAAGTCCCTTTTAAAATACTTGAAACTTTTATGGATGATCCCTAAAATATTGTGTTAGCAAGACAGCAATGTATTTAAACTGTCAACAACAGACCCTGGATCACTGGTTAGAAATATTACGTTTGCTCATTCCAGTCTGTTTGCTGCTGGTGGTTGCAGCTGAAGAGCTGAGTGAACTTGCTGATGTCACCTCACTGAAAGTAAATTTCACCTTCACCACAGAACTCGATTGCAGGTTGTGAATATTATTTAAATGGAAATTATTTCCTTGTAAGAAGTCTCACAGAAGCATTGGGGTTTTTTCCAGGCTGACTTTTTAATATTTATTTTGTATTGTTCTCGCTTTTATCCTTAATTTGGGGCTAAATTAGATCCGTCAGTGTCCCTTTAAATTTATTCCTCGCTGGCTAATTTGTTTTAGCTAACTTGTTTCAGGACAAGTGTAGAATACTTACTGCACAAAAGAGAAAATTCAGATCAATCTCAGTCTGCTGAGAAAATTAATCAATTTGCAAGTTACATCTAGCTTAATTCTGTCATTTAAGGCAGGTATTGAATTTCCTTTCCCATGTTACACAGACAGGGGAAGGTAACTCAGTCTCCATTGGTGGAGGACTAATTCACTTGCCTTGTGCTCTGTGTTGAGGCCATTAAAGGACTGCACTTAGAAAACAGCTGCTTTATGTGTGTGTGCCAGTATCTCATTTTCCACATATGTAACAGATCAAAACATTTAGATTGGGTTGATCCAGTCTATCACGACAGAGAGAGTTTGAAGCAACAGGAGTAAATAAGAGCTCACTTGGCTGAGGATGCCTTTGCCCTGATCCTGAGGAGTATTGGTGGGCACCACCCCAATTAAACCAGGCTGGGCCATACCAGCTCTGCACTGATTCTTTTACAGAGCCAATTAGCTGCAAAATATTTGGTAGAAAGGAACAAATCACCGAAAACTCAGCCCTGTACAATGTTATCATTTATGTTCAGTGCTAGTCTAGTGCTCAAGAGTGTTTGGGTTTTTTTGTTATACCTCTACAGACCTGCTGGAAAGAAAAATGTTTCCTGCTTCTTGTTTGACCTATATATTCTAGAGCCACATTGTTCGGTGTTATCACCTTAAGAAGCAGTTAAGATTAAAGTGAGATAGCACACATTTGAGTTTAGAAAAGCAGCCAAAGAAGCTGTACAACTTTTATGGTCTTTATCCAAAGTGAATTTAAGTGTGGGACTGTTTTTCAGAAAATTGAGTTAAAATGTAATTTTTCAACTGCTCTGTATTTCCATTTATACTTTTCATCCTCTAAATCTGTGCCATGATATGGCTTTCTACTGTTGGCCAGGGTTCCTGGGCCAGCTCTCAAGAATATGGAAATCAGAGAACTAAGAAGAGGAAGAGGATGCTTTGGCAAGCTTACTTTTATTGGTTACGGATAGTTGGCTATCACTGTGGTACCCCTTGGGATTATCACCCGCCAAAATCCAGAACTCCATTTCAGAAGGGATTATTATCAAGGAGCAGAAGCAATTGCAGAGTAGTGTAGCAGGCAGTGCTGTGAAGAGTGATGCAATTTTTTGGAAGTTCTGCCTTGCTGTGGCTGTATGCCTGGGAATTACTGTAGTTACTCATGTACAAGTGAAAAAACTGAGGTACTTAGAGAAAAAGGCTGTTATTTGATTACCAATATGGACAATTGTTACTGTGCTTAAAAATAAGACCATCTAATTACTTTGTGAAGAGGGAAGAGGGATTTGCATGCAGTGCAATGAACAGGGAAAGAAGAGACAAGGAAAAAAGAAAGTCAGATTTTTAGCCTACATTTGACTGGTGTCTGTTTAAAATGATCATATTTTTTTCCTATGATTGTTAAAGGTTACCAGTTTTATTTCAAAAATTTAATAGGCAATATAATTGCACAGCACCCAAATTGTGAAGCTGTTTCATGCTCTGTGGGTGTCACTCTAGAAAGTTCCTGGTGGACAGGCAGCCAGGGTGACACTGTGGCTGGAATAAGAGGGCTGAGGACAGGCAGAACTCAGCTGTGCCAGCTGTGTGCAGAGCTGGCTGCAGTGAGGCCAGGGGGGCCTCAGTCAAGAAGCTAAGCAGTGAAGAAAAAAGCAAGTAGGTTGGATAATGCTGTGAAGCTAATAATTAATATTTCTGAAGATGTTAGGAAATGAGAGGTTGGGAATCCTTTGGTGTTTCTGTAGTTGTCTTCTTCTGTATTGGTCAGATGCAGAATATGGGCAAGAACTTAATGAAATTCTGCATTGCTGTGCTCATAAACAGCTTTCTCCTTCTACAGCCCCTCTTCGTATGAGTTTCTTAAGATTGGCTAATGAGATTCACTTTTATCTCAGGATCTTTAACGACTCCCAAAAGACCAGGAGCTTAGTTTTAAATCTCATCAGCAAAGCAGAGCAGCTTCCAGCAGCAGAGTGCTTCCTGACAGCACAGTGGAGCTTACTGCAAAACTGGCTCAGAAAGAAAAAGGATGCCAGCACTAGATCCAACACTGTTGCTTTTGGCAGGTCCTGGATGCTCAGTCTCTGCCTTCCACTCATGGAGCTTCCACCATTGCATTGCTGTGTGCTGTGTCCTGCTGCCAGGTCAGGAATTGGCACACATGCTAATGTTTGAAGCCCATTGTCATGTTCACACACACAAAATAAAGGTGTAGGAGTTTAGATACCATGTTTGAAATAGGTGTTTGAAAAATACAGGTATGTTATTGCCTCTGCTCATTACAAAAACTGCATCAACATGTCACAGTGATTGACTGAGTCTCCAGAAAGTTAGTGAATAAAAACAGTCACATGGCACAAGAAACCTCAAGGATGACCCAGGACCCAGAAACTGCAGGTCTTTTTACTCTAACACAGAGTAACTCCATTTTCTAACAAGGTGCCAGACAATGGCATATGGCCACCTCTGATGGTACATTGCCAGAAGAGCTGTAAGGCTCCAGGTGCATCCCTGGTGGGTTCAAATTACTTTCAGTGAATTCTGAATCCTAAATTTTCAAATATGAATAGTGCTTTTGATGACACAATTTTGGGTACTGAAATTGACCCTATTAAAGAGAAGTTATGTTTTAAAAAGACAGATATTCATCTGGTAATGAAAATTAGGCCTTTTTCACAGGACTGAGCCCTCAGAAACTCTGGCTCTCCACCTCACATACTATTCTTGAAAATATGTCCCAATTCCCAAGCAGATCTTTCATTTGATGGATATATGCTTTACATATGACTCTATAGAAAGGGGTATTTTAAAACAAAGTAATTTGGCATATTTAAAAAGGAAAAGGAATGGAAGGGAGAAGGGGGGAAGAACAGTACTCAGAAGCAATCAAATAACCTCAAATTTGAGGTCATATTCTAAATGAAAAGTATAACTTTTTTTCCCCTAAAAGCTCATGAGTCCTTTTGGGACAGGAGGACTTAAACTGAATTTGGAAACTTCAGTAGCAATTGCTTCCTCAATTCTTAGAAACATTGAAGTTCCTGAAAGCCCTACTTTGGAATTTAAAAGTTGAGACTAAATGCATTTGTCCATAGAAGAGAGAAACTGAGCACTGTGAAATGAACTTCATCCCTTCCTCTCTAATAACAATCAGTATCAAAATGGCCATTGAAAATCTAGTTTTTTGAAAAACTATGGTGACCAACCATTCAGGGTAAGGTTGGCCATCTTCAGGGTGAGAGTATGTTCAGAATATATCCATTCCAGCACTCACATCCCTTTCCTATGGATTGGGATCCACACGTGGCCCCTTTCTTTATCTAGTTAAATAACCAGGATTTTACTTCTTTTAGAAATGATGGATAAACCAAGTATTCCGGGATGAGCTAATGCTTAGTGGGTTTTCCCTTGTTGATTCCTGAGAATCTGCTCATCCAAATGAAAAAAAAATATATTCCTCTTTCTTCCAGTGAGGTTCTTAAGAGCCCCTAAAGCCCAAAAGAAACAAAATGAGCATCCATTATTGAAAGCCAGTAGGCTTTCCATTCACTTCTTGGGGTTGCTTGAAGTCTGTTCCTGGTTGTGGATGGTAAAGACACCTTAGAGCATGGTCACACCTTCTGTTCCACTCAGAAGCGTCTGTGCCCCTCCCTCATCTGCTTGGTACTCCCTCCTCGGACAGGACAGGTTGGTCTGATCTCCCTCACCTCCTTCATGAGATCAGTTCTGCCAAGGCCCAGGACAGATTTCATTCATCTTTCCCATGCTAACAGTTCTGCCTTGCCATACCTCGGTGTCAGGCATTGTTCTCTGTCCCGGGTCATGCCCACCTCCAGTGGTGGGGAGCCAGCCTGGCAGGTGCCCAAGCCCCTCCTCGTTTCCCAGTGACCCTCATTAGGAAAGCTGAATGCTCCCAGAAAGTACCACTGGGACAACTAATCAGTTGTAAGAGCCTATTGATCTGTTACATTTGTTTTCAACGTGCAAAAAGGAGGTTCTTTTGTCCTGTGGCTGGCACCAAACTCTTGCCACAGTGGGTTCAGCGCGTCTCCAGACACTGCAATCAGGCAGCTGAGTCTGCACAATATTTGATTATTACAGAAGGAACTGAAAGAATCTGGAATTCACTAGTGACCAAACTCTTACTTCTTGAACAACTGCTTTTCCCCTTCCTTTTGTTTCTGTTTTAATCACTGTATTACAAACGTGATTTAAGTTGGCTTTGCAGATACCGGCACACAACAGTCAACATTCATCGGGTTAAAATGCCAGCACCGTTTGCACTGAGTGGTCAGTGATTGCTGGGCTCAGTTCCTTTTTAAATCAAACTTGGAATAATTAAATTGCCGCAGCAGTCATGTGAATGCAGATTTTTGCATGTCCAATAATCAAAGGAAGGAAAAAGTTGTCTGAAGCCTTTTTTTTTAATCATACTTGATTTTTATTTTAAATGAAAGCACAAAGGTAATTTTTCTGTTGCTCTACCTGTGACTCCTTAAATCATCGTAAACGTGCATTATGATCTTCTTAAAAGAGTAAGGAACATTCCTTGTTAATTAATTTATACAGCTGTCAGTACAGCTTTCTATGTTATTCATACTCTAAGTGTTTGACTGCCATAGATTTTCTAGCAGTTCCTGGCAAAGCTCCAGTGAAAGCCTGGGATTTATTAGGCTGACTTGGTGCAAAGTCTATTGATTGTGGCCTCGAGGGTAATAACTAAATAGAGCTGGAGCAACAAGTCAATAACACCATTGTTGCTACAGACTCCATTCACTTGAGGAGTTAGATTGTTTTACAGTGGCAAAGAGTAATCATGAGCAGATCAGCATGTTCAACAGGCTCTGTACCATGTTAGTGCTGGGGACTGTTTTAAAGCTTTCAGCAGGACTGCGGGAGAAGTGAGGTGGGGTGCAGGGATTAGGAATCCTGTAAACTCCTTCGTTAGGACTAAAAGGTTTAGTCTTTATCATCTTGCAGCAAGGAGTCCCCGTGCCTGTGTTGGTCCAAACGGGTGTTAAAATCCTCTGCCCATCAATCCATCAAGGCACAGTGGAAACCTGATTTAAATTTTGGTTGGGGATATACGTGCAATGTGTGCATGTATGCATGAATGCATGTCCATATGCCCTAGCATGAAATAATATTTTAGCTAGTACAAACTTCACCTCTGTGGATTAGTATTTCCTGGCAATGACTGGAAAGAGGCTCCTATTTTCTTAAATTCAAAATGAGGAAATGCTTTTGTTTATTACTTCTCTAATCCTCCCATGTGTTTATTTACTTTTAGAATTCTTTACTTTTGCAGAAACATATACAAACCTACTAGGGGAGAGATGTTTATTTCCTGAGAGTTTTATCGTTTATTTGACAGCCTTTGACAACTCATGTTATATTAAGAGCAGATCATTTTAAAAAGTCAAAATTGTGAAGACGAGAGTTTCAAAAACAGAACCGGATGATTTTGCACACATCTTGTATCCCTCTCAGGGAGCTGCAGAAATACTGAGTAATTAGAATTAGTTTCTTCCTAACACCAGTACTGACTGGTAGCAGCCTACTCCCTTGAAACATGAAAGATGGTACAGAAAGTAATAATATGAACCATATAACATTCTAAAAAGGCAGATGTAATTATGCTTTGTAAAACGAACCGAGTGGTCAAGCAGCAAGCTTTTGTGTATTCAGCACTTCCACAGACTCTTCCTCCCTTCACCTATTTCTTCTTGGAAGTCAAGTCTTCTTTTGGTGTAAGTAATGTTTCTAAGCCCACATTTTCAGAGGTAATAGGAAACAACAAAGCTTTCTTCCTGAGACTGCAGGCATTTTAAAACACCAACATTTTAGACACCAAAATTTCAATAGAGGGGTTGATTTTTGAATTTGAATGTGGTGGTGACTATGACATCTGATGCCAGTTTATTAAAAATCGATCTGTCCTTTTTTTTCACTACTTCTCTTTCTTTATTATGGCTCATACTATTTAAAGTGAAAAAAGGGGTGGAACTAGTAAGGAAATCCTGTGGCCAAATATTCAGGAGAGTACTGGGCTGCCCTTGGCTAGAGGCAGTCCATTGAATGTTGCAGTCAGCATGTGCTGGGGCAGATCTCTGAGCAGGAGATTTGCAAACATGTGGTGAATCTTTCTTTCTTTCTTTCTTTCTTTCTTTCTTTCTTTCTTTCTTTCTTTCTTTCTTTCTTTCTTTCTTTCTTTCTTTCTTTCTTTCTTTCTTTCTTTCTTTCTTTCTTTCTTTCTTTCTTTCTTTCTTTCTTTCTTTCTTTCTTTCTTTCTTTCTTTCTTTCTTTCTTTCTTTCTTTCTTTCTTTCTTTCTTTCTTTCTTCCTTCCTTCCTTCCTTCCTTCCTTCCTTCCTTCCTTCCTTCCTTCCTTCCTTCCTTCCTTCCTTCCTTCCTTCCTTCCTTCCTTCCTTCCTTCCTTCCTTCCTTCCTTCCTTCCTTCCTTCCTTCCTTCCTTCCTTCCTTCCTTCCTTCCTCTTTTCCATAAGTAAGCAGAGAGTTTGGCAAGCTTCTAGTTCTTGCTCAGAAGCTCATTTAAAACTTGAGAGGAGTGAACTGAATTTAAACGACTCTCAGGAATCTCTTTACCCCCAGGCCTCAGACGCTGCCTCCCATGGAAAGAAATGTATCGGGTGGTTCATAATCTGTATTCTGTCAGGATGTTTTAATGAGAGGTCAGTAAATACATATATTTGGAAGCAAGAAAGCCAAATCTGGGCTTTTTCTTTATGACTGCCACACAGTCAGATTTCTAGCAGATGTGTTCACTTTGAATGAAGAAATTTTATTTACTCTTCTTGGGTTCAACTCTGTGGTCCGAGCAATTTTTGACATATCAAACCAGCTCTAAAACTTAATTAGGTGTGGCATAGGAAGTAAATATACAAAAGAGGTTTTGCAGAAGTTTTAATACTGTTTCATTAAAAAAACCAACATTGATTTTCTTGGCTGTTTGAAGTGTGATGTGCCACCCCTGTGGTGACTAAGTAGGTCATGGAAGCGCTGCTTGCACCCCACTTCTTTCAGAAAGATGAGAGACTGGTAAAAGGGAAAACCCCATATCAAAATGTGAGGATTGGCATTTCTTTTGAGTAGTACTTTTGCAGTATGAACTGTAGATTTACAGGAATTAGAAACCAAACAGTTGAAATATTCTCTCCCCTCCTCCTTCCTCTCCTGCTTTTTTAAAGTGTCTTCATCAATCAAAATCAACACAAATGAATAATGGAGGCAGATAGAATGTGAAGAGACAATAGTGGTGTTGTTCAGAATTGACGGCCATAAATCCATTGTATCCTAAGAGACTGCATGAAATAAATACCTGCCCTTGCCCACTGCCAGTTAGCCCACGATTCAAAATATCATTTAAGTAAGTGCTGATGTCCCATGGAAACTTCAGCCCTTTAATGCTCCCTTTATTTTGGAGCACCAGGGCTGCAATGAGGCAGGGGGACTTGAAGGGTGAAGGTTTGGAGTGACAGGGGAGTTTCCCTCTCCTCATTCATTTGTTAATTTGGGATGACAGAAACAGAAATGGTGTTCTTATGAGCAGGTCAAAGGGGTTTTTTAGAACCACCAGAAAACAAGGAAGCTGGTGCAAAGGAAGTTACAGAGCGCATCATTTGAAATAATTAAAATTTGAGCCTAGCTGAGGTTTTCTCTGTAAGACAAAAAGGGGAAGCACATCTCGATTGGCACTGCAGAGACATGCAGAAGGGTGGAAAAGCCCAACTGAAAGCAAAGCCAAGAGGATTATGTACCTCAATTTCAGAGAGCATGACTTGTGGTGTGAATTGGAGCCCTGACATTTTGATTCAGGTATGATACAGCCCAAGTCTCACAAGCTGCTCTTGTAGGAATTCGACACTGAGGGGCAAGAGCCTCTGGGGTCAGCTGCTCTTTCTGCCATTCCAAAATGCCAGGTCTCAAATGGAAACTTTCCTTCCTTCCTTCCCATTGGAAAGGTCCCTCCAGTTTTGTGTGCCTTTTGGAAGCAAGCCTGTGGGAGCAAGTGCAAATATGATTCTTTGTCCCAGGCTCACACGTTCAGGAGGTTTAAAGTTGCTTGTTTTATTTTTGGTTCTTCTGTAATTGCAGTTTGTTTGGCAGAGCATGCCAGACACAGATCACTTGCTCAGGGCTTGTTAGCACCAACAGCATTCCAGCTCTGTTAGAATTCCTAAGTTTATCTACCTCAAATGTCTTCTCACGCCTTTTATGATTTTCATTCTCCTCAAATTGAGAAAATAAGCCCAACCAAGGCAAATAATGGACTACCTGGCAGAAAGGATTGGTGACCTTTCTGATGGGACTGAGGAATGCTCTTGGAGATGAGTGTGAACGAGCAGAGCTCCTGACAGCACAGCACCTCAGTGCAGAGGGGCTTGAACGTGCCAGTTCTGTTGTGAAAACAGTTTATTTAGTAGTTAGTGCCTTGACTTTTCTGTCTTTGTACTTCTGAAAGAGGATCTCTTGCAAATGATGAACCCTTAGCCTTCACAAAGTACTGATCCCTCTATAACATTTTCTTAATTGAAGTTTAGAAGGAAAAAAATATAGTGTAGTATTTTAAGAGTGACTGCGTAGCACCTTTCCAGTTTGCATGCCTGTCAACGGGATGTCATCCTGTAAGTGTGAATGAATGACTCTATTTCCAGTTCGAGTTTCCATTCCTAGGCAAAAATAGCACCAAATACACTATACTTCCAGAACAGATTATTTTTTTTAACTATATAAATCATACCACAATAAAAAATAATCTGTAGTTATTTCTTCATTAAAAACATTCTATATGCCCAGTACCAAGTGAAAACTATGAAAAAGAGAAGACACTGCTTCAAATGACTGAATAAAATGATAAGAAATAACTTTTCATTCTGTTCTAACTGAGCTGAACTGTATTTTGTAAGGATAATAGTTAAATTTAACATTCCTCAAGTTTTCTATTGTCTGGGTTTTTTCCCAACCAGCATGAGGCACTGAAGCTTTAAGCAGCCTGTCATGATGCTGATGGTTTTTTGAAGAAAATATGTGCTCCTCAGCTGTTGCAGTTACTGCAGCATTTGTGCCTTTTCAGATGACAATTTGCCAGCTTTTTAAAATTGCCTAAATCCCATGTGCACAGTGATGAGGACTGAGATTTTTAAGGACCTTGAAGTATCTAAATCATGGCAGAGGCTAATTATCTCCAAAGATTTGATTCTTGGGTCTGATTCATTTAGACTAGGAGTCTCAATGTCCTAATTATCTAACCTATTCCTTACGATAGGATTTGGGTGGTTTTTGTTTGGATTTTTTCTGCTAACACAAATAATTGATAAAGAGTTAGCAGAATATCCTAATGCTGTGCATTAGGGTTGGGTGTAAGGTGGAAAGCAATAACGAGGATTATAAATAACTGCTTGATCTGTAGAATTCTAAAACAGCCTCTTAAATTTGATTAACTCTCTTAATATATGGTTAATCATCTAAATCCTTTATAAACTATTTGTACATGCACTCTAGACATAGAGCATGACTAGTTTGTCTGTATTTTAAGAAACATGGCAATTATATTGAGGAGATTGAGCAGTATTTCTGAAAAATAGTCAGTGTAACTGAGAAGGCAAACTTGGTGTTCCAGGTCTTGATTGTGGAAAGTCAAATGCTTGCAGTTTCTGAATTTCCTTGTGCAAATTTGTTGAGCAAGGTAGCGAGGAGTAACTATGCTCTTCCTCACGGCAAAACAGACAAAGGGAGGTAGACAGAAGAAGAGTTACAAAACAATTAAAACACAAAAATTGAGTGATTTCAGAATGGTTTGGACCTCAGTCCTGTGGTAAAAAAACCATCAACATCACCAACGGGGGTCTCCTGTCCACAAAATACTCACTCCTGCCCCTATCCAGCTGCTTTCTTGTTTACATGGGCACTTTTGTTTTCCTGTCGATGTCTTCAGATTGAATTGGTCTAGTGCAAAATATCTCTCCTCACCTCTCCACCCTTCTCATTTTTCTCTTTCCTTTTTTATCCTGGATCAATTCCTTGATCTGATTCATCACATAGACCCACAAGCTGTTGAGTCAGCACAACTGAGATTGGCATGCTGTAACGGGGTGGCAGAAGTGAACACCAGGAGGAGTACAGGTGGAGGAAGGGACAGACTTGAGCATGACTCCTAAAATTAGTATTGCTGCTGTTTGCTTTGCATCTTGGAAACATGGTCTTGGCTTGAGTCAAAGCATTTGAACTATAAATTCCCCTCTAGCCTTTGACACCCTTAAACCTTACTTTTGCCATCTGCTAAGTGGGAATAACACTAGTTACCACAGGGGTATGAAGACTTACTAGTGGTTGTTCAACCAATTGGCACATGAAAAAATAGGGAAAACTGCTTTTTACAATCTTGCATTTTGCTGAAATAATTCTCCCATGCTAATGAACTACATTTCATTTGTAGTGAAGTAGTTGTTTTCTACTGTGTTTCTCCTATCAGAAATATGTTGCTAGAGCAAAGACAGGTCCCTGTTTTTGTAACCCAAGTGTCTCTATTTTTAGTTTTAAGATGTTAGCTGCATCTCTCTCTCTCTCTTTTTTTTTATTATATGTATATATTTATAGCTCTTGCTATTGGTAGAGAATTTCCTGCAAACAGATCCGTTTCTGTGGTGCCCTGCTCTGACATGGAGTCCCTTGTGTTCCACCAAGAGGTTGCTCCAGAATAAGTGTCTGGTTGTAGGACAAGCCTGGTGAACTGTAAACTTTATATTGCCTTCAGCACATCGTAGATTTGCATGTGCAGGAGGTATTAGTGACTGGGCATCTGATACTTGGCAATGTCACATCTGAAGACGTGAGTGACAGCAGAGATGCAGCCCCAGCCCCAGTGTCCTACGGACTCGCTTCCTCTTTGGATAATTACATTCTCAGCTTTCTCTGCACTTTTAACTGTGGGGGGGGAAGTATCTGTCCTCACACCCTCATTTACAAAGGTGAGTCCTGTAACCATGCACCATTAAACAGCTGCCACAGCTCACCCAGAAGGACTTTTTACATAATGTTCATATCTGGTTTGCATTCCGAGCTGTGCAGATCAGCAGTAACACTACGTGGGTATCTGAAAGCAGGATCTGACCTGTACTTGGGTTCTGGTTCACATGCAGCAAGGAGCACTTGCTCAAATAGTTTCAGGGACTTCAGCAGGAATACTGGTATGCAGAATCAGGCCCCTAAGGATCCTTGGTAATGAAAGGTATCCTGTAACTGTAAGGTATTATTATGATGACTACTCTGGAGAACACAGAGGTATTGAAGTTGGCAAAATGAATTACAGAGTTAAATGTATAAGTAAACCAAGAAGCGACTGATGTTTTTTGCATAGTAATAATCTTCATAATGGCTTCATTTGCACAGTTATTTCATTTTAAACTTAAGGCACAGTTTTGAAGCACAACTCAGTGGAGATTTTTCCTGTAATCTATAAACTTTAATGAAAGCTAATTGGAGGACAAATTTTAATCTAATTAAAATGTGGCTGCATAAAACAGAAAGGATGAATGAAGTGAAATGCTCTATGGGGCACAGTTTTCAAACAATGACTACCCTGAATACTAAGTCAAATGAAGCTTTTGTAAAATGATGATCATGAACATTGCCAGCAACAGAACAACCTTGAGAAACTGCAAATGAAAGTTTTCATGCATTTAGTTTAAAAAGTGGAGATTTGACTCACAACTGCATAAGGACTTTTTAAAAGAAAATAAAAAGCAACACAGTCTCATCTAAAAACATAACAAGTAAATTAGCCAAAGGTGTACATTCCGTCCAAGTTCTCATGATCAGCAGATGCAAATGTTTGCAGCGCGCCGATGAGTTATGAGCCCTAATGAGATTTCAATGCTGAGCAAACAATAAAAATTTATGCATTGCATAGTTTTAGTGGCCTTTGGCTTCATGGTTAGTGTTACACCCTTTCAACAGCTTCAGTAATATAATATCCAGCTGGCTTTGGAGGTAAGGAAAATTTTAGGGGTGAACTGAAATTGTGAGAAATAACGTGATTGATTGCTTTGTCAGAATAATGCATTTCCACGGTATAATTGTCCATAGTAATCTTAGCCTGGGTATGGATACATAGGTTCTAGTTATGTTCAGACACAAATTTTGAAGGATTCAGGTGAAGAATGGCTTTTCCAGCATTTGAGCCAGACTGTCTCCTGTGCTGGGTACATGTGCAGGGGTCTCACAAACAGCCCCTCTGACAAGAACATTCCTGTCACAGTCTGGCAAATGGGAGAATTGAGAAGCTGCACTTTCCCCAACAACTGTTGTGTCTCAAGAAAAGAAGCGGAGCACAAGCACAAAAAGAAAGGCACAATAGATATTCAGAAAAATGTATGTAATGGAGAGTGGGGGGATGAACCAGGGAATTCAACTGGTGCAGTGTGAGAGTGAGCTCAAATGAGTTAAATTTAAAAGTCCCATTTGTGGGTTAGGCTGTTATGCATCCAGAACCTCCACCATAATGATTGCCTGCATTACCCTACATAATATTAAAATCTTAGCGTGTGATTAATAGCAGATTCCCTGCATACGTGTCAAAACACACATCTGCAGCAAATCTGCCAGTATATTTCTGTGCTAGTTTTACTTTGGGGCCATAAAGTAATTCCTGTTTTGTGAATGAGAATAAACCTATTATGCACTAGGTTAGCTACACCCAGTTTCTTCTCTTCAGGGAAAAAGAGCTGCTTATTTGATACAGCATCTCGAATTTCAGTGTTCAGAAGTGAGTTTAAGCCTTGGCTAGATTTGCTTGAGCAAGCTGTTGGGATTTGCCTTCACCATTTCTTAGTTCTGTGTTTTCCAAAACCTTCTGTGCAAAGAGTATTGAGAAACTTCTGGACAGCAGTAAACTAGTGGACTTAATTGCAAGGTGTTTATTGCTAAATTTGTTAATGAGTCAACATGCAAAAAAGATATATTTATCCCTGTTTCCTCTTAAAGTAGCAGTAAAAAATAACTTCAAAAAATCTTTTTCTTAAGCTGTTTGGTGATGCAGTTTTGCTGTTCACAAAAGCCCTTTTTCCCATCCACAAATAGCTACCTTTCACTTTGCCCCAAGGGAACTGAGCATAGCTCAAATGAAGCTTAGGAAAAAAAAAGATATTTTTCCCAGTTGTAACTCAAAGCCTCTGCATATTCACACATGCACACAAAATAAAAAGGAAGATGCAGAAGCATTCCTCCAGTCTACCCTCTGAAAAGTCCTATCGACCTGTTTTGCTCCCCAAAATGAAAATAGAACCCCATGAAAACAACTTAAAGGACAACAAGAAAACATTAGGAAAGCAACATCTGTTTTGCATTCTTGGCATCAAGTCTGTCCTTGCAACACAGGGTCTGACACAGATGTACAGGGTTATGACACCACTGAGTACTGCTTGATTTTAAATGGTGTAACAGAGCAGAATCAGGGCACTGAGCTCTTACAACTCTGTGCAGAGCTGTGGCGCTTGATCTCCTTTGCAGATGTGGGACTCAAAGCCCAGTGAAGTTTTAGGCATCTTTCCATTGATTGATGCAGACTGTGGAGCAAGTCATATTCCTCCTCCAACCATTTAGAATTTATTATTGACTGCACTTTCTCATCGTGTGTGTTTTTTGCTGTCTGTAAAATCTCATTGCCCAGGTGTGTTCCAGTCAGCCGCGTTGCACATAGCCACGCTCAGAGAACATTTCAAATGATGCTGCATAATTAACCTCTGCAGTTTTTAAGTAAAATAAAATAGTAGCAAGGAGAGAGACATTTAAAGGTACTCAGAAAGACAAAAAGAGCTCTGATTTAATTGAAGAGAATCAATAATAATGTAAATTTGGGAAGCCAGAGTTGCCACGAGAGCAGCTGTCTCACCACGACTACTGGGATGGCACAGAGCGAGCACATCTTTCCCTGTGTGGTTGCCCATCCGTAGCCGTAGCAAAGTGAGCTCACCTCACCCCTGGCATGGCTTCAGGTCCCCGTGGAGCTGTGCCAGGTGTTGGTGCCACCGTGCAGTGTTTTCACCTGCCACTAGATGTCTGTGTGGGCTCTGAAACCTTCTCGAGGGGGTGATGCCCCTGTAAAACACGACAGGCAAAACTGGAGCACAGGCTGTGGGGAGGCCTTTTAGTCTGTGTTTATAATTGTAACAGCATTACTTTAATTAGGCCTGTGTTTAAAGCAATTTGTGCTGTCTAAAACTAAATTCCAGCCTTTCTCATTTGAGGCAGATAAGGAAAAGGTGTTTTTCCTGGTCCACATCTCTTGAAGACAAACTGTTTCCTTTCTGTTCAGGTGAAGAACTGAAATGTATCTTAATGTCGTGAAAGTTTTTGAGATGTAAAGTAGGTACATCTTATTTTTATTCTGAAATGATGAAATACCAAAATATAGAATACCTTTTCCATAAGTGAATTGGTAAAACACATACATCAGCACATCTGGGCTCATGGAGAAAGATAACGCATCAGATGTTAAGTTCAGTATATTAAAGGAAAACAAACAAACAAAAAAACCTCTGGACCTGGGCATAGAAATCTATTTCCCAGTTTTGTTTCTCAGCAACCCACTGGCTGGCCAGGGCAGCTGCATCTGTGACCAGCTCTTCTTGCAGACATCTCCTGACAAAAATGCAAAAGTAATCAGCATATGTTTGACTTTCATTTATCTCTGTCACCCAGGAATAAGATACAGATAGTATCAGGAACAATGAAAGGTACATTCTGATATTATTTTCAAGTTTTTTTGTCTAGACAGAGAGTAGCAACCACTTGTATCTCTGTGGAACAAGCAGCCCCACTCCACACACTCACATCCTAGGCTGAAGGCCAGAGGGAAGTAGTAGGCTGTCTATATTAAAAAAAAAAGGTTTAAAACCACCACCCACTCATCAGGTGACTGGAGACTGTGGTTGTAAAATATGCTGCAGGCAGAAGTTCTGAAAAATCCCAGAAAGTGTTGAAAACATCTCTAAACAAGGTATTTTTCTCCTGCACCTTTCTTGCTAAAGGTCCCAATTGCTGCCAAGAAAGCTAGTGAGAATGTTAGCTGCCAAATAAAAAATTTATGACAGTGTTTGGCAAAGGATTGTATCACTGCTTGTTTTATACATTTCCACAAGTCTCTTGAAGGGCTGTTGGACACATACAGCTCAGTGATCACTGTGCTTTATCTGTTCTTTAATATATTAAAAAAGCAAGTTCCAATAAAGTATGATTTAAACAATAGATTTTTTTAGTAGCCTCCTATAAGCACTTGCTATGGTGAGAATATAATTTCTAAACAGCATTCCATATATTAAAATTGTTTTTGAAGCCCTTTACCTGAGAAAGTTGCATGTACATAGCAAGAATACATGAATTTTTCAATTAAAAATGTATTGCTTTTGGAATTGTGCTTGTTATAAATTGTGCTTGTTATATGTAGGAGTCTGGGCCAATAAACCTTCTGTTAAAACATAAAGAAGTCCATTCAGTCAAAGTTGTGTCTGCCATTTATGTTTCAAAACCCAAGAAAATAACGTGTTCATATTGCATTGCTCACCAATATCAATTAGGTTTTTGGCTCCATCTTTAAATTAATGTTGGGGGAGAAAATTGTTCCAGTGGATCTAGCAGAAAAAATACATTTTTGAATACAGAGTTATAAGCACACTGAAAATAATTATTAAGCTGACCCATGCTGAAGCAACACCCTTAAAAATATTTTCCTCCACTGAAGAAACAAAATGGTCTGTCTCAGCCTTCTCAAACCCGTTATCAGATTAGGCTTCCAGCTGATAATTAGCGCTGTTTAACACAGATCTCGTTGCTCAGAAATCTCAAAGCCTGAGCAGTTTACTTTTCCTCATTATCATGTGCTGCTGGAGCTGGGAGCTCTGGAGCATGGAGCTGTACCTCCCTGCACCATTTTGTCAGGTGACAAAGAGCCTCCTCTTCTCCCTGGTGGCCAGGAGGTGATGGGACACAGCCCTGGAGGAAGTTGGGTTGTCCCCCCTTCCAAGGGGACAACCAGAGCCATCCCCAAGCTGCCCCAGGGCCCCAGAGCACCGTGCTTGTGCCTTCATGGCACAGCAAATACTCTTGAGCAGCACTACAGATGCTGAACGCCTTGTGTGTGCTTGTGTATTTCATGGTGTTTGATATAAAGTACTCAAGACAGACCAGCATTAAGAGGATTATTTCAGACAGCATTAGGAGTTAATTTACAGAAGATTAGCTCTAAATCAGGCAGATATCATAAGCAAATTAGCATCAGTTGTAAGAGATTCAGAATCAAAATGTGTGGTGGTTTTAGTTTTTCCCTGCATGTGCTTAGTGGAAGAGTAGTATCTTCATTAGTTTCCCACACTAAGGTGTTACATTTCAAATAGTGAAGAACAGGCATATTTTTTTTTCCTACATGCACACTGTTTATTATGATGCTGTTTATTGGCAGTGAAACTGCTTAGCTCCAAATACCCTTCCTCTGCTGAATATTTTATATTTCATGCCATTTCTTCATTGGGTAATGTTTTGTTTGGCCCTAGAAATGGTGTCTCCATGATGTGTTACAATATTTTAAATAGGTAATATGCAGCTTTACTTCAGAGTAACATAGTTAATCCTTTTTTTTTTCTGTTAAAATGAGTCACATTCTAATGCCAACTCATAAAAATAAAGGAGTGTGTCAAATGCTACATACCAGAGTGAAGATTATAGGTACTTAAAAATAGCCTCCTTAATATTTAAGCTTGTAAATTATAAATTTGTTTTATTTCCACAGCACTGATGGTTAATTTGTATTAAAAAGCATATTCTGTTTTTCAATCAATTTTCCAGACATATTTTTCTGGCTGCAGACAGACAGGCATGAGCACCTATCTCAGTATGGCAGTTTTGGGAATACTTGCCCAATTAGTGGAGAAGATGGTGAAATGGATTGGGCCACAATATTGAAGCCTGTGCCCAGAGTTGTCCTTGGGATTCTGAAAGTTTTGAAGTCTACGAACGGCATTCCCATCTTTGGAGAAATTTGTGTTCTGCTGTCCAAGAGATTAAACAGCTTAGTCTTCAGTGTGCTCCTGAACACTTGGGGTTTTAACAGAGGGGGGAAATCTGGGCAGTGCTTTTTATGATTTTTTTCCCCCTCTTGATGGACCAAATTCCTCTTGACAAGGTGGCCTGAGGTGGTGAATGTCTCCCTGCCTTCACTGAGACAGGGATCTCTGCTCCTTCCAGGAGATCATGAAGATTTACACCCACCCTAAGCCAGTTGTGCCTGCAGGTCCCTCTGGCTGCAAGACCTGCAAGGGGCTCTGGCACTGTGACTTTTACCCTGTGGTTTTACCCAATATTTGGAGTCTTGACGTGGTTGTTAATCCGAGGTGTCTGAGGTCATGACAAAGTAGAGGCTTCTCTGCTCCCCTAATAGAAATACTGTAACATGCTGAAAAGAAAATACTTTCATAGTGGCAAGCATCTCCTGACAACTAATTTGATAGTTCTCTATCAGGTAAACCATTTGTGAATACATTGATTCTTTTTATTTTTCACTGTTCTGTCTTCACTGTTCCCAGGTTTTCTCTGAACCGGTTGGGCAAAAATTGATTTTTATTTGTTCCACTGGCCTTGTGGAAAATTAGCTTATGAACTGGTTTTTATAGGAAGACTCAAAGCACAGAAAAGGTTGAAAAATAAGCCTATAGCAGTCAAAATTGTTGTCTGAAATGTCTTCAGACTGGAAGGCTGAATTTATTGCTCAAAACAAGTACTAGCATTGTGGAGGTGTGCAGTCCTGCTCATTATCACTGGAAAAGGGGGAACCAAAAAGCACAGTAAAAAATTAAATTTTAATAATGCTAGTGATATTTTCTAAATCCTTCTTGACAGAAAGATTCTCATTATTTTTATCTGTCTCAGAGTAGGCTCTTTTAATGCCATCTCACAAATGGCCTTAGCCATGATTGTTTTCCTCTCTTTTATAGCATTTGAAAAAAAAATGAATATATACCAAAAAAATTCTATTCTATCATTCAGGAAGTGCCATGAAATGGTAACATTTTGGATAGCACATCTTCAGGAGCAATTGCTGCAGATGCCTTCAGGTTTTTACAAAAGAGGTCAACATTGTTAAGACAATTGTGGGAAACTTGCCATACAAAAAGATGCCCAGTCAAATATGGTGTAATAAGAAGAAAATAATGCAAGAAGAGTGTGTGTGTGTCCAGTCTCCAGCTTTGTCACACCTAAAACCTTAGATTAGTCATTAATTAAATTGAGGCATGGTGAAAGACATTACTTCCTTTCATCTGTTTAAGATATATCTTTTAGTGGCTTCTAATGATTATGGAAGTTGATAAGATGCAGAGTGTTGACATTTTTGTTTTCTTTAAATTGCACAGAATGTAAATTTAACTATATTTATCATAAAAGCCAATATGAGATCATGTACGTTCTTGTCATTTTATAGCTTGCATACATTTCTTCTGCTGGAGAAATAATTGCTTTAGCTTTGAGTGCTGACGAGGGGGTTGGGGCTTTTTTTTTTTCCCTATTAACTGTTTGGGGACCAGGGTTTCATGTACCCAGCGTGCTGAAGAATGCCACTGCACCGACAGCTGGGCTATCCACCCTCCCTCAGAGCTCTTGCTAAAGCTCTTGTAATGTTTGCTAAGGCCTATGGTTCTTAGTCATGCTCAGGTGACTAAATGTGTGATTTGTTCTTCTTGATACTTCAGTACCCTGAGAAAGGCTGGTTGGAGATTAAGGCAACCTTGACTCCTTCCACTGGCAGTTGCCACAGTGCATGTGATGGTCATTTAGGCTTGCCAAAGGGATCTGTGTTGCCTGTGCTTTGTATGAAATGAGTTAGTCCCTCTCCCGTTTTGGTTGGTGAGTTTCCATGGCCCCAGGAGCCCCACTGTGCCTCCTGGTGACACTCATAGCCTAATTGATTCCCTCTGTGGAAGGAGTGGACATGGAGACGGGAGAAAGCTGAAGCTGCATCAAAACCGTGGAGAGAAAGTTCCATGTCAGGGTCTCTCAGGAGCAGAAGGATAGTTTTCATCCTCCAGAAATGCCTTCCCATGTGTTTTAGAAATAAGCAATGAATAAATCTGGCTAGTACAAGATTTTCAGTGCCCTTCCATTTTGTGTTTTGACCTTTAGTCCCACATGTCTGAGGTCCTCGATCAAGCTTTCCCTGTTAACACATTTGATTTCCAATCATTCCTGTAAATCTCTCTCCTTCCTAGGCCATTCAGTCCCCTCGCACTCCCCACACACAACCCCACTGATCTGATCATCTGGGTATAATTTTCAGTTCCTGAGACTGCCAGAAGGCTCATGCAAGCCATGATAACCCTGATGGCTACCAAATAACATTATACTCCAATGATGTTCATTTGGAACGTGTTACAAGATTTCTATTATGAATTAAATCTCTCTGTAAGTATTTTAGCTATCAGATATAATGAAAATAATTTTCAGTTTTAATCCTTATGACAAGATTGTCAGAAGATGGCACAACAAGGTAAAAACATTGTTGAGTCAAGGAAGGCCAATGTGTTTCAGCAGGCATTCAGCCAAGAGAGGGATATCCTTTCTTTTAATCCTCCAGAAAAACTGTCAAAGGAAAAGTATATTTGCTTCTGGTCAAAATTTAATGTGCAAATATAGGATCCATTAAAAGGAGATGATAGATCAAGGTCTTTACTGGGTAATTATTGATTAGCATCTTCTGCTTCACTGGTGAGTTTCATCTCTGCAGTATTTCTGATTAATGGCAGATTACACACACTTTACAATATGCTAACACCTTCCTATGTAATTTTGCCTTCAAAAATTGCTTTAAAAAAAAATCAAGCTGTCTTGCTTGGGTCTCATGTTCAAGCTTTTAGAGTTATTAATTCCTATGTTGTAGGCACCTAACCTAGCCAGCTAACTTAGCTGACCAGCACTCCTTGGGTACATATATGGCCAGGAGAAAGAGAGGGCAGTTCAGAGCAGGATTTGAGCTTATATACAGGGAGCTGGGAGAGATTATCTAGATATAATTTAGATGTTTAAAGTGGGATAGTGTGACTACTTCCCTGCACCTGTTATTACATGACTCATTCTTTCATTCAGGGCCCAGGTGGAAACACATTGATGTGGTTTCAGTGTAATATTATAACTAGAGATTGGTATCCATGTCATTACAAGTACACAGCCTCAGTCCTTAAGACTGAACTTTAAAGCTAGAGGACATAGCACAGCACAATTCCTCAGCCCTATCAACAAAACCTTAGGCACCCTGTATGACCTGACTCTTTCAATAAACCCTGCTAGAAAACCTGCTAGAAAATGCCTATCCTTTCTTATTCTCCAGCCCTCTGTTTTTGAGGGTTTCATTTCGTTATCTGCTCTGTTTTTAGCATTTTTTAATGGATTTCCCCCAGTTCTTACAAAGAGGCACCTTTGGGAAGGAATTCAGAAAACATGAAAGAGATTTCTTCTGGGAACAGAAGAAACAATCTGCAGACTGAAGGTGGACCTCAGGAAGTGTTGCCTTTTTGTCCCCAGTAAGCCATGGGGAGTCCCATCCCCTCTCCACCATCCCCAAAGCCTTTTCACATCTAAATATACAATGTCAATTACAATGTAAGTAGGTCTTCTGGCTTGAGAACATAAAGACTTGGAGTTATTTTCAGAGTTTGTGGTGGGGAAGAGGAAAAAAACTTGAGTGTTTTCCAAATTCCTCACTTTTTTCCATGGTCAGCTAGAAGAAGGCCAAGGAGTCATGCAAGTTGTGCAGATATTTTTTTCCACTGGTATTTCTGTTTGCTAATTTCAGTCGTTAATGATGAAAAATGTCTTAAGTGAGATACTTCCAGCCAGCTGTAATTCTACTAGGCAGGGTTCTCTTACTCTTTTATTACAGTAGGTTGCCATGTCTTTATGTTTTTGCCACAGTTTGTCTCTTCAATTGCTTTTATTTAAGAAAAGCCTTCTTAAACCTGAAGATGGGAATGATTGACCAGCCCCCAGATACCCTGAACTTGAGATTTATCATTATGTATTTAAGGTTTTGCTTTACCAATCATAACATTTTATTCCCCTGTGTGGGGTTTAGTGCTTCCATTTGAAAACTCATCATAACAAGGATGTCCTTATATATAGTAATAATTGTGTCTGTCCAGAAGCTATGTGAGTGTAGCTTTATTACTTTGAATGCACACTTAATTTTCCCTGGTATGTTTTTGCCTATGTGACTAGACCCACACTTGGTGTTTGAATCTGCTGATTTGCACATGAATATTGGACACTTAAAAATCACTTGCCACTGATTTGCATGCTCCTATATTCTTTCATGTTAGCAAAAACTGCCAATCAGAAATAAAAGGGCACAAAAAATGCAACAGCCAAATGTTCAAAGTGACCATTTATGATGTGATTTTGTGTACAGAGAACAAGCTTTACTGTCCAGTAAACTGATAGGAATCACTTCTAGTTAAATCAGAAATACATATTACAGTGAAACACTGTTGGACAGTGCTCTGTCATCAATCAGTCTGTGTTCTTGAGGACACTATTTTTCAAGATGCCTCCTTTAAGAATAAAGCCCTGTGTTGTAATGAATGTGTTCTAACTGATCCCCCAAGCCATTTGTTTGGTTTGTTTTTTTTTTTTTATTTGTATCAGTGTCAGAGTTGAGCTTCTGTAGGAAATTTTTGCAGTATTTTATTTGTAGTCCTTAAGTTAAGGACACACTCTTTATGCACCCGGAGTCTGCACTGGTTCGTTTATATCCTGCATTTTGTTAACATGTTACCGTGATTGCTAATTTTCATGACAATTGTTATTGTACCGTCAGTGCTTAATGGCAAGGCATCATTATTCAATGCTGGTCAATCAGGCACTAAGACATGTGCAAGACATCAGGCTGAACCCATATAGATGTCGTGCACTCCCCTGCTAATGAATGCAGTTTTATAAAAAGGTTTAAACACGGTTGGCATCCTTAATGTAAGGTTTGCAAAAGCTTCTTGGGGAACTGCTTTGTGTTTATAGGGAGCAGAGCTAAACATGGCACAAACAGAGTTAGAGCCATTGTGTGAGTGTGTGTGTGTGAAGCCACGGACGGGCGGGAATCCTTTGGGGGTTTGAAATGTGGAAAGGCAGCACCATTCCTGCCGGGGCAGCAGTGAGGGGAACAGAATTTCCAGGAACATCAGTGTTCAGTAGTGCATGTGGGACCTGTTCTGCAGAGCGGTGCTTGCCCTGTGCAGCAGGGAGGTGATCCTCAAAAGCGGATGGTGTCCTCAATTTGGCACTGGCTGGAGGCACCGTCCAGCACTGCAGTGGTTGGAGATTACTGTGACCAGAAGCCAGGATAAAGGGTCAGACATCTGGAAAGGTGGAGTAGAAGGAGACTCAAGAGGAGAGGGATGTGCTTTCAGTGCTGTTAGTCCGGAGTGCTCTTCCAGTGCGTCAGTTAACATCACCCTTGCGTCTGCTTTAGTTGCGGCTTCTGTGTGGTTTTGCACCAAATATTTCGGGCTGCTGTCCATAATAAACTAGATGGAGCTTGGTTTAAAAGCACAGATTTTTCGTCTCTTCTAACTCAAAGTAGAATGAGCCCTTGTGCTCCTAGAGGCTCGGGTATGAAAGGAACAGTAGACATTGGCTGTTAACGAGCTCCCGCGCAGGGCTCCAGCAGAACTTGGTGTGAATTCAGTGCCTAAGCTGCATCAGCTAAATGGTTAATTCATATCATATCAACAGCACTGTGATTCATAATGTAAACTTGAGGAATCCTTGATGTTTCAGTCACACATTCCTCTTAATTTGGCCATGCATTCTTTTAAAGCTACAGTGTGCTAACTTAATAAAATGCAGCATGCAAATGCACAAGTTTTTGCCTTCAGGCATTTTAGCCATGGATGTTTCAATGGGTGTCTTCTTTCAAGTATATATTCTTTCCTAAATTATTTACCCTGTAAACATGCTTTGCATTTTCAAAGAAAAATCTGGGCTTCCTCATTCACCAGATTTTGTTGAATTTAAGGTGTAATAGAGATAAAAGACTATCATCTGCTTCTTGTGAGCATGTTAGCCTTTGGGATTTTTTTGTAGTGAGTGTTAGGCCCCATTTTCTTCTCCTTTGGTATTATCACTCCCTCCCCCACTTAAATTCCTTGATGCTTTGCCTAGAGCAATACCCACTGGCAGTGTCTGGCTGTGACAGTACTATAGGCTTCCCTACAGATGGGTCCTGCCAATGCCAACCATTGTTCTACAACTGTGAGCTGGCTTGACTGTCTTGGATCACTCAAAACCCCCTTTCCTCTTCGTTTTTTTCTTTACTCTGAAGGGTCGTCCTTGCCTGTTGACTTTGAGATCTGAAATGAGCTGACACCCAGAACTTGTGTTCTGTGTCTTAGCAGCAGCTCCCAGACTCAGATTTCAACAGGCACCACTGAGTCCTCCTCAGGACTGTCCTGCTGCTGCCAAACAGCTCTGTCATTCTCCTCCCAGCCCCATCCTTTGGGCAGTATGCAGTTAGTTTAATTTTACTTGCTCACTTGAAAGGAAAACAGTAAATCTCAGTGTTATTCTTTTTTTAAAGATATAAAATTAATCTTTAACTGTGGGCTTGAATATTAAACGTATATAATGCTTCAGTGTAGGAATCTGTTGATAACATCAATCCTATTTCATGATTAATTTGTTCCTTTTAATATGATATTCTTTTGCTGCACTGTGCAGACTAATTCAGATTCCTAGAAATTGAACTTTGATATATATTTCCTAGATTCACACCGTAAGTGAACCTTCAATTAGCAGATACAGGTGGTGGCTTGCCTCGTTCAGTGTTTTCTTGAAAAGGATTTTAGAGACATGGACACTGATTAAATAATCTTGCAATCAGGTGTGTACTGACAGGGTATTAAAAATAAGGCATTTGAGGGACTTGATGCTTCTTTTTTATTTTTCTTTAGTTTTGCTTCTCAGACGATGCAATGATTTTTTTCGGTGGGCCAGAGATAGGAGGAGTTGATTTAAACACTCAGTATGTTATGTATGCCTTTGCCTAACTATGTGTTAGATTAAGCGAGTTTCACTCACAGTTAATCCTTTGTAAATTAGCATTATGGATGCCTTGGGGCCCACATCCCACAAATAAAATGGTTGTCAAGCCAGCTGCACTGTGTATTACTTAAGGCTGAATGTTTTAAGAGTTTTCATGCTTTTAATCTATTTCACTGCTGAGTTTCAATTTTGCTGAGTGTCCTTTCAGGAGTGATGAGGGCGAGTGAGTAAATATATATTCTGGTTTTCATGCATTTGCCTGAGCAAATCGTTTGTTATCAGGTGTTTGGCAGAGAATGTCACACCCCGCCACAAAAGAGAAGCTTGTAAGTTCAGGTGTTAAATTGAAGTGCAAACCAACAAGAACCAAAAGCCCTTAATTAGCTTTATTTTGTTAGCCTGCTACACTTTTTTTTTTTAGGGGAAAAAAAGAGTGAGAAACATCCCTCCCTCCTCCTCATCCTTTTGGCAGAGTAAATATTGCCTGTTAAGTTTGAATTAGCTGTCATCGCGGAAGAATTAATGCTGTGGTTGAGCCTTTCTAGTGAGGAAGGGAAAAATAAACGAGACAGATCTTAGTTCAGCTTTAAGTGATAAATGAGGACAAAGCAGCCCATTCATCTCCTGCTAGGAAAGTGGACACAAACACTAAAGCAGTTTTGCGGAAGACGTGTCAGCAAATGTGATCATTTTGTAACCTGTCAGGAGGATAGAGAGCTAGTCCTTTTAGAGTGTCACAGGGGAGGGTGTCTGTCTGATGTGACAGTTTTCATCCATCCATTTACTGCTTTTCCTTTAGGTGGGGGGTAAGCGAGGAGAGAGCTGGAGTTGGTTAAAACTGCATTTTTCTTTACACTTTCCAGTATAATTTATATGTATATCCACCCGCATCCAAATGAAAAACATTTACCCAGAAAAACTCCCCTCTGCTCTCTGGAGTTTCTTCTCTCTTTCACTGCGTGAAATATGCTCATTTTAACACATTACACTCCCTGTCTTCAAGTTGTACTTGGTTTGATGTTTCACAAAACACAGTTTTACCTCTTCTTACCATTATTTGGTTCTTGAAGACTTTACTTTTTTTGTTTTGTTTTTTTTTTTTTTGTTTTGCAGAAGCATGAGAAAAAAATCTGTAACTTGGGGTGCTTGTATTGCATTTGGTTGTTGTTGTTGGGATTTTTTTGCTATACCTCTCAAATTCTGATGACAAGGTCCATATACAAATATGTTTTACAAAAGTCCCTATTTGTGAAGAGCCTGAGAAAATAGTCTTCCTTCTCTGTGAAAATGGAGTAACAAACAGTGAATTCTTACAATCCAAAATCTTCCCATAAATGCCTCAAATTCTACTGTTTCTTGATTTAGCAATTTTAATTGACCTATTAATTTTAGGAAAAATCGGAAGTGATGATTTTAGAAGCAGGAATTTCTCCCAATAAATGATTGAAAGATATTAGGACTTTCTACTTCTGGCATCTTTTTATTTTCACTAATCTCCATTTTTTTCATACTGCATAGAAATGTAGCATTGCCTATTACCATAAGTAAAGGTATGCTACAGAGACAAGAGATGCTTTTACAACATAAGCTTCACAGTTTGACACTTGCTTCTTTATATCATCCTTTTCTTCAAAACTATCTTTTGTACTTTTCCCTTGGTATTTTAGTACAAGTGAGTATCTCATTGACATGTGTTTCCTTGAAATCTTGTTCCTTAATAGTAAAATCCCTTGAAAATTAATAAATTGTTTCTTTTCAGATTAAAACCACTGTGAAGATTTCAGAATGGTTTTAAAAAATACAATGATATTTACAGACCACCCTGCTTGGATTGCACTGACTGAACACTATTTTTTTCATTTGCTCTTAGAAGGTTAATAAATTGGAACATAATTTATTTAATTTATTCTAATATGTATATAAATGTATCCATAATTCAGAAAAGTCTACTTCTTTCTTGAATACAAAAGTTGGATTTAATAGCTACATAAAGATATGGTTGGAAGCATTGGAAATTGGGAGAAGTAAAAAAATAATCAAAATACACAGAATGGTGGAGAGAATACTGAATTTATGGGCATTTTCTTTTCTCCAGTCTTTTTGTGCACCTCATTTTATAATTTTTATATATATTCTGCTATTTCGATTTGTTTTGTTTTATTCACTACAGTTTTTTTGTCTCTTCTGCTTTTTTCCAGGATCATCCAAAACCGGATTTTGATCGTTGTGCTGGCAGTCATCATCATCTTCACCACCATGATGGCTATTTATTTTTCTGTCAGGGGACGCTGATATCTTTGTTCTTCACTAAACAGCAACAAACTGCTTGTTCTGAGTAATTAAGACAAAGTGGTCACATGAATCATTCTCTTGCACTGACAGAGTCTCCCTCTCTTTCCCACTCTTCAACTCAGGTGCAAGTGGTGTAAAATATTTTGTATTATTGATGGCATAGTTGATGGCATGTGGGACTATTTTTTTCTTACATTTTTGTCCTTATCTGAGTGTTTTCAGGATTTTAATATTTGTTGGAGTGAGGGCTTGTTCTGGTATAAAAAGACTTAATGTGTGTCAAATTCACCCACAGACAATTAGCCTGTAAGTTGCCAGAGTTTCATGAGGGGTCTTTGCACTTTTCTTGTGCTGTGCAGGGTGTATGAATATCAAGCAGTATCTGACCTTCTGTGATTTAAAATATAAGTAAAGCAGAGACCAAATGATGTAGAAAGTGAACCTGTCTCCTGTGACTAACTCCCAGTCTTGCATTATCGTAGTAGATGTAACCTGGTTAAGAACAGTAGCTAGTTTTAAAAAGAGAGCAACCTTAGGATGGTGTTTAATATATGATGTAAATCCAAAACTTAATTTAACAATGTTTTGTTTAAAGTTGGGCTTTCTTTTCTGCTAATTCAAAGCAATTCCACTTTCATCAAGATCATGAAAACACATTGCTTACCTGAAATGTAGTTGTGGCTACAGTCCATCTATTGAATCTCTTTTAAATCTTCCAGTGTTGATATATGTACTGATAAGCATTACACACTAGGCCCTTAATGAAGATATATAAAGATACTTATCTATGTGTTGCTGATTGAAAAGAGATCCTAAGTATAATTCAGCAACAAATGAGTGATTATAGTGCATTAAACAATCTAGATTTTTAATACTGGCCTGACTATGCTGAGACTGCATGTTGGAATATTTTGAGTGTATTAAATTCTGATGTGATATTCCCATTTTTAAATAGAAACTGTAAAAATATTAATTTATATATGCTTTTAGCTGATACAATATATCATAGTTTCATCTACCTGTGTGTAAATGAGCTGTTTCTCTTCTCCTATTGGCTCTGCTTCTCCTTTAGACAGGTTGAGGTCATTTGGCTTATATTTAAACTTGCAACTCCAACAAATCTCCATCACTGGGGTTGTGATAAAGTTCATATTTTTATATTAATTTTTAAATTCCTTTGCAATCCCTTACAAATACTGCAAATGGAGAGGTATATTAAGTCCTTGAACTTAAGCCATAAAATGTTTCCAAAAGATGTTCAAAAAACAAAAATCTGGTGACTTTTAAATTCCCCTACATTAAGCAGGAGCTGACCACTGAATTTTCACGTGTGCCTTAGTACTTTTGGGGTTTTGGCATCCCTGTGGGCTCTGCCAGTTTGCTGTGCTGTCCCTGGAGGCTGATTTTGGCCCTGAACATGTTATTGTTTTCTCTACATGGAAACAAATAACTCAGTTAAAAGGATGTGGTACTGATGCCACAGCTAAGACATAGTAAGAGGGTGATAAATGTAGAATAAAAGGATCCACAGGAAAATGCTACTCGTTGAAACAAATGCAAGATATAGGGTCAGCTCTGCTGTCTGAGTTTTACATGCAGCTCCCAACAAAGTTTAGAAGTGGTTTGTGTGCTGGGTTTCTGTACCAGCTCATGTCACTAACCATAGGATGGTGCTGGAACCAAAGTTCCTGGCTTGTCCAGACCCAGGTTTCAGGAGGTTTTGCTCTGTGCAGCACAGTCACGTTCAGCTCCTCACCTTGATGGCCCTGCACTGTCACAAGGTCAGGGGACCGCCCCGGCCACCTCCTGGGGCATCCTCTCCTCTCATCCTCGCCAGGTGTGTGGCATTTACCACTGTGGCTCTCAGACACAGAAAGATTTGGGTGTTCAGCTTCCAGACTTCAGGTGAGACAAGCACGAAACTGAGCACTTTGGCTTGTGTAATCAGAGCTCTGGCCGTTGGCTTTGAGTGATGGCACAGAGCTGAGTTCAGACAAATTAGGATGAAGCCTGGCAGCATTAGCAGATATTTATCCTCAGCTCGGCAAATTAGGAGATGCATATTTTGTAAAGCAGAAAACTGTCAAGAAGGAAATCTTAAGCTCTGTCTGTTGCCTAGACATTCTCCGCATTGCCTCAATAATTTAACTATCATGGGAATTGATTCATGACTACTGATCTTAACAGTGACCTATGACTAGGTTTTGCCCTCTATCTAGCCACCTGCTGGAATCAGCAAAAAGCTGAAAGGAAGCCAGTTTTCCTTATCCCAGTATAAATCTAGGGCATAGTGTCACATCAGATACATCCACTCAGATAGGAATGAGGGAGAGAGAGAGACTGCCACGCAAAGCCTTCATCTTCACTTTTGATGAGCCCGCCATCGCTATGTTTCTCATGCTAACCTGTTAATAACTCTTCTGTGCCTGCTTTGCATCCTCGTGTACTCCCCACATGTAAAATAGTGCTCAGGTGGACATTGCCCTCTTCAAAACACATTATTACTCCTCTCTCATCCCTGTTCATCTGGCCTGGGAAGTGTGCGGGTGAGATTCACCAAATCAAATTCACATTTTGGTGGGGATTGAGTGACTTCAGCTGAGAGCACAGCCCCAACCACCCACAGGTAGGGTGACATCCCCAAGCCCAGGCTTCCCCTGGACTAGTTGGGTCACATTTACAGCACGTCTGTGTGAATGAATCCAAGTGCTTACAAATGTAAACCTCAAAGAGCAAAGTGTTTCTAATGTTGCCGGCCTTTGTGGAGAAAAGACAAATTAAAAAACTCACGCGTGGTGCTGTGTGCAAAATCCATCCCTGCTAAACAGCTGGGCTCACAGAATAAATAAACTAATTCTGCACTGATACAAAATCAAAAGCAATTTAATTAAAGACTCTTAAGTTTTAAAGGGTTTTAAATGCTATACGTTTTGGGGAAATATCAGAAAATGTAGCTTGACTGACGTCAGTTCCCATCTCTGGGATGGGAGGCCATTTGCTATTCTGTTTAAGGCAGGCTGGATTGTCTTATTTTGGAGCCAGCTTGGTGGGGGGTTTTCTTTGCTGCTGCTTCAGAGCTCTGAGCTTCAAAGGCTGAAATTAATGGTGAACAAAATTGTGCGGCTCTGACCATCCCATGCGGGGCAAACCCATCGAGGGTTATCATTAAGTAAAGAAATAAAGAAAAAAAAACCCTGCCAGTTCCAAGAAAACCTCATCAGATAATGACCTCTGTGATTGGGTTTTCATTACCAAACAGCATCCAGAGATTGTCTGCCCCATAGAAGAAAAAAAAAAAAAAAAAAAAGAAAAGAAAAAGAAAGAAAAAGCAACTGTGTCTCTCTCTCTTTCTCTCTCTCGCTCTCTCTCTCCTTTTTTTTGCACATCTTTTCTTTAAACCTGTCAGATCATTTCAGTATTTCAAATCCGAGGAAAACAGCCTGCCTGCTGCTGTATTTGAAGTTGTAATGGTGTCAAAAAGTCACGACTGACTGACAGCCGTCAGTCCCAGAGGAGCTCATTAAATCATAAAAACTTGACAAGGAAATAATTGAGCATCACTGGCAACTTGGCGCCTGTTTAGACGTTTTTATTTTCTTTCATTATTAGTCCCCACCATTACGTTCATTAACAAATTGCATTAAACAACTGTTAAGGGCTAATGATTTGTTTATCGCTTTTTTTTATTATTATTATTATTATTTAAACATTAGCTGCGTCATGTGGTACCTCAGCAGCCTCATACTATCATCTGACTGAATATTTTTCCACTCAGAGCTCTGGGTACTGCTGGAATATGAAATAGATTATTCATTACCCTCCTCTTTGCCACTGATTTGGTTTCATGTAGCGTCTTCCACAGAGAAAGATGAAAACTTGTCAAAAATAGGTTATATCTTATTCTAAGGGCAACAATAGCAGCAGGTACAGGCACACTTTAATATTTAATTAAGGCTGATGTTAACCCCTTTAAATGACTTTAGCTGTGAGTAATATTCAAGTGCAGAAGAGAAAAATAATGGTACTTAATTTGCAAACTGTACAGCAGGCATTCATCTTCGAGTTACTAGCAAATTTATAGAATAATTTTAAATAATGAAATTTCCAATCATAAATATTTATATCCACTCTTTTTTTTTTTTTTAACATAGTCATAAATGAACCACTTTTGCACACATCCTAAATAAAAAAAAAAAAAATCCGTGTCCCTTTCTTTTTTTGTTTTGAACTGCACCACTCACATTTCAAAATCTGGTAGGACTTTTGTAGGGGGGGAAAGAGCTACATGTGGATCCCCAGTAAAGTTGTTAGCTGTGGCAATGACTCAGTTCTGTTCCTAGCAACTTGACAGCTTATGATAAACTCAAGGAGGATGTGGGTTCAGGCTTTTTTTGTTTGTTTGTTTGGAGGGGACAGCATGTGTTTTGGCATTTTTTTGGTTTTTATATGAAACCATGGGAAGATTTTGTTTTGAAACAGATAAAAATAACTGCTACTTTTATAGGAAAAGAAGTATTTATCTCTAAGTATACTTTCTCTGTGTAGTTGCAGTTGTTGGTTGTAAATAATCCTCTTATGGAAGGAGAAGCTTCAGGAGAATTTTAAGATGGTAAAAAAAGAAACAGTCAAAGGCAGGGTACGTGTTAGGCTCCCTTTGCTTTATAATAGTCAGTCTTTGATCTTTTCTTATTCAATACATCTGAATGCAGTTTGCATTCGGTGGGTCCCTGTGCAGGGATGACGGCAGAAATGGCGAGCGAGCTGCGGTGACGTATCACAGGATGCTGCACAGCACATCCATCCAAGTCAACAAAGCTCCCTCGCACTTCCTTGGGATAATTTGTCACTTCTGGAGTCACGTGGGGAAAGAAGCATGTAGCAGGTGAATATTTCATCAACTACTGCCTGGCAGTGGGTTTTTTGTGCATGTTAAGCAGCTCCTCACTGTGCCCACAGCCTGGCCTGGGTGTGTTGGCAAACAGAGGTGCACATTGAGAAAACTTTAGCATCTTCCACTGCTGTCTTTTATTTGTCACACATAAATAATGAAGGCATCTACAGGAGGGGTGAGGGGGGTAGGAAGAGCTTATACACTGAGAACTGGTGAACTTGTGCACTCTTCATCCCTTCATCCAAACAACTGCCTTTGGCATGAATAATGGCACAGCTGATATGAAGCTCTGTATTGATCCGTTGCTCAGGAAGGTCCACTGGTAGTTCCTTGGACTTTTCCTGAAGGTATGGCTGTAACAGGTTGGTACTGTTGGGATCTGTTGCTTCTGTCTCCATCTCACACCAGACAAGTTCAACAGGGACAGACACAGAGAGGGGGAGGTCCCAGCCCTCGCTCTGTGCAGCTCTTTGTCTCCCACTAACATGATTACCTCTCCTGGCTGGAAAACCTGCTTGGGAGACTGTTGTGCACAAGTATAAATAAAATGGTGTCTGCAATTGGAGAGGCATCCCAGGGTGAAGTTGGGAATTGCTTTTCCCTAGGCAACAATAGTTTGGTAAAAAACTCTAGATAACCTACAAATGTTGCTTATTCTGTGGGGTAGGTTAAATGTGAGGAGTTATGTCACCCAGAGCTGGTATCTCTCCACACCCTGTGGTGTTTTGGGGAACTGCTGCAGATTTATCCTGCAGTTATGGCAGAACCTGGGTGTTCCCTCAGTATTTTGGCTTTATCACAAGAAGAGATACCAGGTGGTGGTGGTGGCATAACCGATGAAGAACATGGACTCTGCCAGGCAATGTCATGTTTCTCACAAGGCTGGTGCCTGTTCAGTGATGGGAGCATGCAAAGTGAAGGCATTAGCTGGAAAGCAGTGTTGGAAAGTGGAATTTTTACACATTTTCGAGGCCTTAAGTGGTTCTGAGCCATTAAACTGTGTACAGGAAAGGGGCTGTCCCTGCTGTCCTGTGGCCAGAGAGGTGTGGAGCAGGCTGCCAAGCCAGCATTGCCAGCGTTATGGTGCATGCATCCTGCTGGCTGCCATGTTGTGACTGCTCTCCTGGACCAAACCCAAAGAAAACCTTCTACTGCTGCTTCTTTGTTCAGTTGCTTTCTCTGTTAAGACCCATGACCCTGTCTGGTCAGCACTGTCCCCAGTGAACATGATCGCTGCTTCTGTGGATTTAATGAACTTTCCAGCTCTCTTCTGTAGCCAGCTAAGTAACACTGCTTCTTGCCTGAGCTGCATGTCCTGCCTGCCTGTATTTGTACATACTCCTTTTGTTGATACTGCTTGCAGGAGCTGCAGCCAGGCATGCCACTCAAGGAAGCAAAAAAATACCCTGTGAGTTTACCACACCACTAGAAAACTTGCTTTTAAATAAAAAATAATATTTAATTTTCTCTTTTTAGAAGAAATAGGCTTGTGCCTTTGCTCGGTCTCATTTGATGAATTTGTCTTCCTATCCCCTGCCAAGTTGGAGCCTTTGACCAAACTCAGCCAAATGTAATAGGAGAGCAGAGCTCTCAAAAATTTCTTTCGGTTTCAGGAAAATCAGCTGCCAAGAGGAGAAATGTCCCACTGGTGTCCTTACCAAGAGAGGCTGCAGCATGACATCCACCCAAATTGGACACTACCTGGGAGGAAGAAATTATAAATACCTCTCTCCCCAGGAAAAGCTCACATCCCATTTAGATACTAGAGAATCCAACCCTGAGGAAACAAGGCCTCATTAGTGTCATTGCTGGAGGAACTACTTAATTAAAGGACAACAGAGTTGAGAGCATTGTTATGTAGGCCTTTGTTCCTTACACCTGGTCATTTCCATTGATGTAAAATGTCATCTTTCTGATCTGGTAGCATTTTGCACCCACTTTAGACAAGTATTCCTGGCCAGCCAAGGAGGTGCAGAGCAGGGAAGAATCAGACCTTATTACCGAGGTAATTATAGCCTCACCTACCCATCAGGCGAAGGGTGTACACCTCTATTAGCCAGGGCTCCCACAAAGAGAACAAAGGCTGGCTGGAAAGTGGGAGCCACCCAGGGAGCATCCCTGTGTCCAGCTACAGCACTCTGGGGCAGCAGACCTGCTGGGGAGGTCATGACCACAGGCTCCCTCCTGGCCTGTCTCCTGCCTGCTTTCCTGGCGTTAAATTCAACTTGTCTCAGCAATACTGGTGAAGGCCATGAGATGGGGAGACTAAAACAGGGAACAGTACCATCGCCGAGGAAATCAGGTCTCAGTTAAAATGCTAAAGGAGGTAGGGGGTGGCTTTCAAAGCTTGTCTCAGCAACTAGCCTAATTCTATTTTCAAAAGCCACTGTTGAGTGCTTTTGAAAATTTCATCCTAGATGCTTGGCTCAAAGACCTTAACCAAAGATTTTTTTTTTTCTCTGCTATACGAAAGCTAAATATAAACCAACATTATTGAACAAAAACCTAACAAAACCCCTGTTGCAGGTCTAGAAAAATCTTTACTCAGAAAATCAAATTATTGGAGACCAGCATCTGAAGTGTCCTTCAGTCTTGGATGCCTCTTGTTTTGTGTAAACAGTTTGGCATACAAAAAAAATATATTTCTTACAGCAAACATTTGCTTTCTGTCCTTTTTGACTTTTCCTATTTGCCTTTTGTTCTCCTGCCCTCAGAAAATCAAGACCTGAGTGTCTCCAGATGAGCAGCTAAAGTTGCTTTAGAGCACGTGGATCAGTCTATTTTAGCCATACAAGTAGGTGCATATGTGTGTCTGCTGCTTGAACAGCATCTTAATGACTTTTCCGCTGATTGCCTCTGGACCACAGGCAAGTAATAAAGCTGGCCTGTGCCTCAGTTTACCCACCACAATTTCATTAATGCTAACCTGCCTCACGAGGTGGTGTAATGTTTAATATATAATGTGCTCTGTAATCCCTGGATTAAATGTATTATGTAAGTGAAAAGCACCCATTTGATGTGTATGTAAATGCTGCAGTATTATAGGTAGGAGGGTCATTTGGGTGTAAGTGTAATACAAGCGCTGGCAAAAGGCAAAAGGGATTCCATTGTATTGACTTATTTTTAAAGAGCTTTTTATTTACTGTAATGCTCTGGACACCCAGAAAGAAAGACATTCTTCACTAAGCAGCTCTGCTGTTTCATCTGTCTTGGAGTGCTTTGATAAATGGATTGAAACTTGTCAGCTTTTCCTGTAGTTTCTGAGACTCCCTCTGGAAACTGTTGAAATGTTATTATTGTAACTTCTTAGAGCACTACTTAATGAATTGTAACAGATATCCCTGCGAGTCCCACGGATGATGTGAGGACTGCACTTCCTCTCCTTCCACTGCAGGAGCAAAGCAGTGCCACGCAAACACACGGCACGAGGTGCGCGTCCCCAGCCCCCCAAAGCAGCCCGTCTGTTACAGGGACAGGTCTCCTCACCTTCAGGAGGCTTCAGCCTTGTGTCCTGGCTGCGTGGTCAGCAGGGCTCCAGGGATACAGGACATGGCCAGATATCACTTGAGTTAAAGGTTAATTTCATCTTTTAGAACCTTAAGGAGGACAATGAATTAGTGTGGGGTTAGATCAGCGTTGGTTATTTCCTCTCTCTCCAGGATGAGATGTTTTGGCTTTCACACAGTGTCTGAGCTGTCCTGCAGCTTGGAGTGGTGACCTGGGTGCTGTTGGACAGTGAGCATTCACACTACCCACAGGTGTCACCTGCCCTCAGAGCAGCTCCTCCTTTCTCAGGCAGACAATGGTTGTGTGATGTTACCACCTGGGCACATGAGATGGATGGAGCAGGATGTGGCACCTCCTCTGAAGCATAGGATTGACCCAGTAGATCAGCTTGAGGAAGTCTGCAGAGAGGATGGTCAGAGGTGGCCTGACAAGAACATGTCTATAGTGTGGAACTAGAGGGTAGAAAGAAATCACTTCTCTGGGGGTCATCTTGGACGCCAGTAATGTCCTACCCTGCTGTGTCCCACAGTGGAGCAATGGGATGCCATGGTGACCTCTTATTTCCTACCTCCAACCTATTCAAAGGAATCTTGTTCCTCCTTTGCTCTCTCTGGAGGGGTGGTGTGACCCCAATACACTTGGTCTGGCAGCTTGGTTGTGCTGGATAGGCTTGAAGATCCTTGTCCTGATGCAAGGGTCACTTGAGAGTTTAGAATTTTTTTAATGGTTTTCCTTTTTCTGTTGTTTTAAAACTTCTCACTGGGTTTCAGTTGTCCTTGTTTTTTGTAAGAATACAAAACTGAGCTGTTGATACTCAGGTTGTTGTGAGGTGCTAGGTGGCCAAAGGCACACCCCACGGTGTCACAGCTGTGCCCCTTGCCCTGCTTGGTTTGCCCACAGTAAACAGTGCAGCCCATCTCCATCTCCATTTTCTCCTGAAAAATAAGTGTGTGCCTTCCCCTCGCCTACAAATATGAACATGGGTCATCCTGAGTGAGGTCTTCAGGAAGAGAGGAGGGAAATTTTGGAGGAGGTTGTGGCCCATGTGGTGTGGGATCAGAACTATGAGGTGACTGGTTATAGGTCACCTCTCCCCAGAAAGCCTCAGAGGTGCCACCATTGCCCTCAGCACTTTGAGGCCATATTGTTCTCAGCCTTTTATTTCACTTTTTATTAACATTTTACATATTAAAATTTGTGTAGGCAGCCAGAAGAGAGCAGCATCTACACAATACTTGATGCAATGGAGAGGATTAGGAATCAGTGGCTTAGTTCTTGGGACCTGAACTGGAGGGCTTTGGGGGTCGTAAAGTGTCCTTTCTTTACACTACATTTTAAAGGTACTTTCAATTTCTTTCTGTGTGTCCTCACTAAAATACGACCTATGTCCAATACTAACTTGTGGTCTCAGCTGATAGTTTCAAAAAAATAAATATAACCAGGGTTACCTTGGAGTTTTTGCTGAGCTGTTCGCATTTGCTTTTAAAGCTTCTTCCCTCTTCTCAACCAGCCCAAACCTCTTAGTTCCCATACCTAGGTAGAGTGACGCCAAAGTAAGAAATTATTTTCAAAATAACAACTAATGAATTGGGATTTTTCAGCCGCCCTTGCGTGAAATTCCTCCAGTGTTTTTATTCACAAAAGGAATGCTCTGGGAAGCAAACCTGCTAAAGTTGCCTCTGTTTGCTCCTCCCAAAGTGAAATTATCCATGTCCTCTTTTCCCCCTTGAGATCCTGGAGGAAAGTGTCTGCACACACAGATTGACACATCTTGAGTGCATTCCACACGAGCCAGTGAAATTACACCAGAAATATGAATTTAGCCCACACAGTGTGTGCATGCTGTGCAATACAGGACCTACACAGACACACCCTGGCAAACCCTCCCATTTAAATTTCAGAATAAGACATTCAAGACAGTGTAATTCCCTTAATGACTTCGTTCTTTACACTTTTCTCAAAAAAACAAAAAAGAAAAAAAAAATAAAAGGGTGTTCTGTGAATTGTACCACTTTGCAAAAATATTTGACGTGGGTTTAGTTGTTTTGAATATTGAGGTTATTCTCAGTAATTGTCATGATTGCTGTGTGTAATAGAAATTAGAAGGAAGCCTGTGTTTTGGCTTTGAAGCTACCTACTTCTAAGAGTACATTTTTTTAAGTTTTCTTTTTAAGGTGCTTCTTCGTTCCCCAGCTAAAGTTTCCCCAGATTACGTGTTAGCTATCATAGCTGTTCTATAGTTAGATTTTAATCAGCCTCAGTACACAGTAATGTTAAACACTGAAAGAGCTACTAATTAATCGCCTTTCTGTATGTAACAGAGAGATAAATATCCATCCCAGAGGAATTGTAATTTCATGGTTTCTAATGATGGTTAGATTACATTATCTGGATCACTTAGGCTGTGGGTGTCATAAAAAATGCTCAAAGTCATTTATATTCGGTTTAATTTTTTTTTTAACTTTGTAAGCCTGAGAAAATAATGCGGTGTTAGCAAGTCTGTTTCATATTTTAGTTAAATATACCTTTGTTGCACTGACTGAATGGATTCAGATGACAGTGACAAACTCAGTTCTTTTCTAGTTAACATGCACCTTCTGCAATCAAATTAACAATGTACAAATCTTCATCGGGCTGCTACAGAAGAGTCTTGAATTCCTCAACATTGTTGAGCTTTGGAGAAAGGCTTTCCTTTTGGATGTCCATTTACAGTGAGTGTTTTCTGCTAATTCTTTGTGTGTTCTGTAAAGTCTCAGTTGTCTGTCTTGAACCAGGAATGAACTGGACTTTTGGGTTGTATCAGGCTGTGGCTCAAATAAAATAATACAGTCCAAGAGCAGTGTGAACCTCTCATTTTCCCCTTCCCAGCTGTAACTCACTGGAGTCTATGCAAAGCTTGGGCTCCTGGACATCCGCATCCACGTCACACTTAAATTCGGTAGCCACAAGAATACTAAAAAAAAAAAAAAAACTTACTGTGTGTACATTGTAATAGCTAATAGTTGCATATTTTGAAATTCTGCTCATTCATATTTAAAAGGCTGAGTCTTCTTTGAACTGCTGTGTTGGAGGGGGAAGTTAATTGTTTCTGAATGAGGCTGATACTCCCTTTCCATATCAATTATGTGTATGCTCCGAATTATCAATAACGCTCACTCCCAAACTCCGCGTGCGCTCGCTCGGAGCTGCCCGGGCTCCAGGGCTGCAGCCCCTCCCTGGGAACCCTCTGGGAGCCCCAGAGGAGCAAGGTGAGATAAAGAAATGCAGCATTTCCAAGAGAGAGTTTGTCACCAGTTAGCTGAAATTGCTTCTGAAGTTTTGCTGGCAACTGTTTTACGTGTCTGACTTGGTGACGAAGGAACTGTACTATCTTAATAGAGAACTCCAGAACTTCAGAAGGGTTTCTCCTTGTTTGAATGCACAGCACAATGAATTTGTACCCACAGAGCATTCACCACTTACATTTCAAAACCTACAGCACACTAAACGTGAAACTTTTGTTCAAATTTCAAGGATTTTGATAGCCCAAGTGAATAGACACTGCCTATTGATTTTTCCCTTACAATGACTCTTGGATAACCTATTTTCTCATTTATTTTTAACGACAGCTCATGAGATTTTACAGCAATTCTGCCCAACCTCCTAATATCAAAATCCCTCCTTGACCCTGAAAATTGTAATTCTGCTATAGATCACAGCTGCTGAATATTACCTTTTACTAAGCTGGTTAAATAAAATATGTCCAAATCACTAGATCCCACAGGCCATGACTGCAATTCTAATTATACAGGGTCTGTATTTCTGCTCTACAGTACAGAAAAGCACAGCTTTCTCTGAGTCCACACCAAAGTGTGGGAATCCAGAATATTGGTTCTAGTTTTGAATTTGAAAAAAAAAAAGTTACACTACTCTTCAATGATTTTCCTGTAAAACTTTTACAAGGGAACCAAGCCCTTTTGATGTGTTCCATACAATAAAATGCTGTGTAAGTCTGGAGGACAGAAGCATGTGGCGAGAATTTTCTTGTGTCTGGGGGATGGGTGTATTTGATGTGTACCCGTTTCAAAATCAAAAAAAAAAAAAAAAAAAGTCTCACACTACTCTTAGGCTGCATATTCTGCACAATGGCTCAGGAAACCAGTGTAAGGAAACTAATTCTGGCCATTAAACATATCCTTTCCCCTCCCACTGCTTATTCAAAGAGTGATCACATGCTCCCTGCTGCAAGTTACACCTTTATAGAATTTAGATATGGAAGAAAACTATTAGATTAGCCGTTCCACCTACTGATGTGGGATTGTTCCCTGGAGAACCTTATTCATTAGTGTATCACTGCCTAACCTCGTGGGCACACTATGCCAAGAACATCTTGGTTTTATTCTGCTTTTTCCTCTTGTCCTTTCCTCCTGGTGCTGAGGGGGTAGTTTGATGACGAGTGTGGTGGAGAAGGTGGGATTCTTGTTTCATTGTCAGGATGGTGGTTTGGATGCTTGAGTGTGTACATACTTCTGTGGATGATAAGTCTTTAAACTTTTTAAATTAGTATTTAAGTGCAGAGGACCAGATGGGGGGTGATCTTATTCAATGTAATTCACTGTAAGATCTTCTGGAGCCCAGTGGTCTACAGCAAATTGCCTTCATGGCTTGCCCTGATTCTGCAGTGTCCTCAGATGTAGCTTCCATTTTACTTTCTGCTTTCACTGTTCTGCGAGCAGATAGAGCCAAACTTTTAATTGCTTCTCTGCCAGGGAAGGCAGCTTGGCATTTTAGTGCTTTTCCAGGAGAGAAAGTTTTTATTACAGTTGTTCTTTGGTCCGATCCCATAAAACTCTGAGATTTCAGGGCAGCTGTGGTTGTTTGGCATATCTCGATCAGGGCACTGTCAGCTGGGTTTCCTACAGCAAACTTTTCCTCCCAGAGCATCACTTGTACCTTTTGTCCTGGTAACTTTTCTTAGCAATTCCCCTCTCCAGAAACTGAGGACCTCAGCAGCAGCCCCTTCTCTAGGGTCAGCCACTCGTGTTTTAATAGCCCAATTCAAACTCGCTATTGAAGCACCTTCAGTCCCTCACTTTAGGTGAGTTTATTTGTTCCTGCCACCTCTCCCACTTTCTGGGCCCTTGTGGGTATTAACTCTACACCACACTGCAGCTGTGCCTTTCCTCCTTCCCTCCTGCACTGCTCCCTGCAGGCCCAGACCTCTGCCAGGCTTCCAGGGGTGAAACCCGGATCCAAGGAGGTCTGCACACGATCAGACATCTGCTGACCCCAACAAGGACCATCAGGAGACCAGCAGAGCCAGGCCAGGGACAGGGAGCCATCACCACACAGGATACACTGCATCCCTTGGGGATGCACTCCTGCTTTGTCTGAGGACATGGTCCTTGGACCTTCCCTTTGGTAGATGGAGACTGGAAAAAGCGTGGGAAAGGGAGGGGAGCTAAGGCAATCGCTGCCATTCTGCAGTTTCAAAGTTCTGGTTTCCACCCTCAGACAATAATAAATGGCTGCTGAGTTACTTGACATGGAGCTAAAGTCTGTAGGGTGAATTTTCAGAGCAACGCACAGGAAATTATATGCACAATTACTGTTGTTAACAGAGCCTGGGCATGTAACTCCCTGCACAGCAGGCTGGAAATCTTCCCCATGCATGTTTAATGGGGTTTGGGTTGCTACATTCCTGGGGCTGTGTCCCTTTTCTAATGCCTACCGTCCTGAATGAAACAAAGGAAGTACTGAATGTAAAAGAGATTTTATTTTGTTGTTAAAAATCATATTCTCTTGATCTGCAGTTTTCCTCTAATGCCAAAGCACTTCTTGCCTCACTCGGTGATCCCTTAACCTTTCTGTTCTGCGAGAAAAAAAAATCACATATTTATTTATTTATGTATTTTTCTTCTTCTAAATGTGTTCCACATAATGTGCTCCTCGATGTTCATACAAATGAGTATATACATGTTCATGCAGGCAGCACAGTTATTCTAATGATGGATGTTGTTGAAATAAGTGTGGGTCAAAACACAGAAAATATCTGTCTAAATCTTAATTTATAAATGCTCCTGAGTAAATAAAATATTTGCACATCTTCATAGAAAAATAAATTTTATGTGCCATTTCACTAATCAGGCATGTATTTCAAGTGCCTCCCTGCTCAGGAAGTTATTAATGTGGTATTTAAACTTCAGTACATTGAAAACTAGGAAGAGTATGTAAATTTGGGATGGTCTTTTGCTTCCATGATGTTTGTTTAGCTTTATGTACCATAACTGTTTTTTTCTTTCCCATGAAAAAGGTTGTCATCTTCTACACGTAGATCAATCCAAATGGACTTCAATTAACTTCAATAAAAATTAAATTACTCCTCTAAACTAACAGTTTGCAGCTACAAGGAGTTTATATTTGCAGCTGTGTCATTTCATTGACTGAAATATTTTTCTACCACCCTGGGCTTGACTCTCCAGCTTTCTGCAGGGTCTGAGGGCAGAAAGGTGCTGTAGAGACTAGAAACACCAAAGTAAAAACACACATTTGAAAAAAATATATATGTAAAAAATACATCAAATACATAGTCAAGTTTCTGAAAGGTTTCAATCATTCTAAAATTGCACATGATTGCTTTTAGACTCCCCAAAATGCTTTCATCTAAGAGCAGAAAAAAGTGTAGTTTTAAAAGCATTGTTGGGGCATGTCTAATAGATTTGTCTAACTCTCGCTGTCTTGATATACACAACAGAGTTGATTGTATTCTCCTTTGCACAGATCTTGAAACTGTAAATAATTTTTTGAAGTAAATAGTCATGATAATTGCTTAATGAAGTATCACACACCAGCAGTTTTGAATAAAAAAAAAGAAAAAGTTCAAAACTACTGTGTGGTGTCTCTTTTTACTGGAAATGGACTTTTACTTTTAAACTTCTGTTATATTTGGAGAGAAGCAATCCCACCAAAAACGATACCACTACTAATAAGGAACATATTATCTTTCATGTGGGTATTTTTTTTCATGTTTAAGGTTTCTTTGTTATTATCTCAGTAGCAAGACTCTCCACAGTCTTAGGCAGAAAATCAAAATATGCCTTAAAGCAATAATCTTTTAATAAGTATCAAATGTCTTTCAATGAGATAAAAGAATTCTCTAGCCTGCTTATACACACATACCCACACACACACACACACACACACACACACACTTCACTATTCATCTCATTTTACACCTTTTCAATAATATTTTTGGGAATATTTTTTTTAAACAAGACTAAACACTTCTAACAAATCTTAAGTAATTAAATTTCTCAATGCTACTAAATGTTTTATTAAAATTGTTTTCTCCAGTTGTTGGGCCTCCTTGTCCTGAGGGCTTTGGGAGATGAGACCATCTCCTGTGGCCTCAGGTATTTCCCCTGGCCCAAACAGGGATGTTACTCCAAACTTCTTTAAGTCACCAACCTGAGGAATTAGGTCTTTTTGCATTGATTTTTCAGGAGTCCAGGACTCACACAGCCAAAATCAGGGGAAATGCTGGGAGCCTGCATGACTGCAAATGGACACAAAGGGACAGTGAGCCTCATCCCCCAGGTCCAGACTTGTCCCACACAGCTTTAGTCCTTATCCTGGGAAATGCAGGGAAGGTTATTGAGCTGAGGTGTCTTCTCAAGGCAGCAAGGATGCACGGGCAAGAATCCCAAAATTAGACTGGGGTCATCCCTGCCAGTGTCCTGCCAAGGAGGACAGGGATGAGCAGCAGCAGGGTAAATCTGTGTGGGGGTGTGGAGGAGGTCTGGATGCCACTGATGAGAAGCACAGGTTCCTTTGATAATCAGGGAATAAATCTTGCATACTCTTACCTCTCATCCAGCCTTGGAGTTTGACTTAACTGTTGAGAGGAGAACAATATTTATATATTTATATATTTATATATTTATATATTTATATATTTATATATAAATATATTTATATATTTATACAACTATATGAATTTATATTTATATTTATATTTATATTTATATTTATATTTATATTTATATTTATATTTATATTTATATTTATATTTATATTTATCTGAGGTCAAATTGCATCTCCTTGGTCCCACTTCTGTGTGGAGGGCAGTGCTCCCTGGGTGCTGCTGGAGGGCTCGTGCTTTGTGCTCAGTCTCTCCTCCTCAAGGTGAGATCGTGGAGTATTTTCACCCATAAGAAAGAAGGCATGAAGGAGAGGAGGTGCTGCACTGCAGAGGGCAGAGGTTCTGTATTCTGCAGTAATTTAAACAGGCCCTGTTGGGGGTTTTGTAAAATGGCAGCTCTTGCACCTCAGCTTCAGTGACAGCAAGCTGCAAGTTCCCTACATGCCACAGGTTAAGTTGTCAAAGTTGTTCTCTTCCCTAATGCTTCTTATGACAAATACTCCTAATTGCTTCTTCCTTTCATACTTTTCCGTGCCTCCTGGCTAAGACATCCGTCTGTAGCCTTTATGGTTTGTCTTTCAAAGCTTGGCCTCAGTTGTGTCTATCTGTGGTTTCTGTTTCTTTCTTGCTCGAGCATCCTCTCCCCATGTCCCCATCCCTCAGTGCATCCCTGGGCACCTGCCAGCTGCTCTGGGGACTGAGCTCTGCCCACCTTTCCCGACAGCTGGGTGGAATTCTGTCCTGTGCTGCCCACACCTCCTGCATAAAGATGGACAACTTTCCACTCCCCGAATCACCCAAAGCACTCCTGACACCCTGAAATGCCACCACCAGCTACCGAGGGGAAAGTGCTGTGACAGGAAAAGAGAAAATGAAACTATTTGTTTGTCTCTTTTACAGAGGTGCATCCCAATTTTGTACCTCCTGAGCCAGACCTCCCCAACGTGTATGGTGGTGCTAATTTGAGTTGCGAACTCATGATTACTTATTTAAGAAATCTACATACCAGTGTTGCAAGAAGGAGACTTTGAAAGCCTTTTAAGTATCTTTCTCATTAATTTACTTAATCCTCTGATCTTGCCTTCTTTAAAGTTGTTTATTTTTAAAAGAAAGACAAAAGTGAGCTGGAAAGCTTTGTTACTAAAAGAGAAGTTTTTAAATCTATATGGGATACAAAGTAATTAAGAGAATATAAATATAGGTGCAAACAGTACACAAACACATGGATTTGGTGTGCTAGAAGAGCTTCCTCCACCAGCTTTAGAGGGAAGCAATGGTCAGGATAGCAGAGTACAGGTAGCAGACCTCTGCCTCAGCCAAAGCAAAACTTTGCTTTCTAATGTTTATTGTCTTTCTTTTTTAAAAATGCTACAAGACAAGAAAATAAAAGAGTTTTCATAGCATAGAAGGTGAAACCTAATTCCATATCCGATGAGAAGTTCAAAATTTTCACAGTATCTTTCATTCTGAGCAGTTTTATCACCATTTTCAAAAGTGACCTGACATCTCAGATTCCGGCGCTTCAGGGCGCTCTGCTTGGGATGTGTAAGGAGATTTCTTTTTCAGAAAAAAAATTGTTCAGCCATCTCTGCAAAGCAGGTCCCTCCACTGTGCTCAACACCCAAAAATAAACCACCAGAGGCACCCAAATCCATTCTTTTCTTGTAAAGATTTTACTCAGCTAACTGGGACAGGGCAGGCCTGAATTTTGGATGAAAGAAAACTTAGATGAGCAGGGAAGCTGTTCCCCAAGGACTATATCCTCAGTGATAGTATGAGCCAGCAACCCCCGTAGCTTTCAGCATCTCTCATGATCAGACTGGATGTCTTTTGCCCGAGGCTGAAAATCTCTTCCTCTCTAAAACCAAAGAGATGTTGGCTGTGAGTTATGATTAGTAATAGAGTCCATTTGTGGCGAGGTGGGGGGAAGGGGAGATGATGGACCCAGAATCATAAGAACTTATGTGCTCGACTTATTTCCAAACAACCACAGACAACTGCCCTGCTCTGGGTAGTTCACTGATTGGGGACAAAACGAGGAGAGAGCACAGGCAGAACAAACAAACAAATTACATGTAAGTAGTTTGCACTCTTTATAAGTGGTATAATTGAAATACAGCATGTTGAGGGATAAACTCAGGGAGTTAAATTGACTAAAAGGCCTCCTGGAAGAAAGATCAAAATTGTTCGGTTGTCAGGAAAACAACTCCGAGCAAGCACATTGGCAAAACAAAATGGGAAGATATCCAAATTCCTGCTCAGAGCATCAGCACCCATCTCCTCTCATCCACTGAGGAAGAGGATGGGAGCAGGGTGGTGCTGACAAGGGTGTCAGATACTCCTCCAAGATCAACTCTCACCAGCATGTCTGGGTGAGCTGCTGAATGAAAACATTCCAAATTTGGAGGCCCCGAGAGGGGATAGGTTGTGTTTGGCCAGGCTCTAATTGCATCCTTGCATTACTATGCAATTAATTGCTGCCGTGGTCTGCTTGAGAGGAGGGAGTGTGCCAGCTCCATTCCTGGGCAGCCCCGGGGGCTGGAGGAGCTCATGGCTCTGGCTCCAGGGGGTGACCCACTCGGATGGCTCTGCAGCTCTGCTGCCAGCCCTGCTGGCAATACCGGCCTTCCCAGGATGATGTGCTCTCCTCCTGCCGTGTGGTTCTCTTAGCAGGCATCAAAAGTTTCAGAAACTGCATAGGAAATGTAGGACAGGGAGAACACATGGATTTTCACTGATTTCGTGTTTCCTAGCAAAGAGATGACTGCAGAAAAAAGTGTGAGCACGGCTTTCCCTAGCATTTTGTGTAACTGTTTTCAGTGCATACCTCAAAAGGAGGCAGTGTCTTGCAGAAAATACAAATAATTCCCCTACAGAAGGGAAAAGAAGAATAATTTTGCTCTTGCTTTACAGATCACTATGGTTCTGATGTCAAGAACAGAAAAGAAAAATAGCACAAATTCCTGAATGCAAGGAAAAGCAGGGTTTAACCCCCAAATTGGGATGTGCTCCTCATTTCTAACGTCTCCCACTAAACTCTTGCCTGTAGAAGAGAGATGAGAAAGATGACGACAGATTTATACCTCCCCATGTCTGATTGCCAGTGTTGGCTTCAGTGACCAAATGGCATTGTGGAGGTCAGGGGCACAAAGAGTGGCACAGAAGAAGGAGGCAGAAGAGAAGCTCCCTGTGAACCTCAACACTGAATTGCCTGTCCTTTTCTTTCCTTGCTTAACTTTGGCAGCAGCACCAGGGATTTTTTCCTGAATCTTCCTGAGGTTTCAGGTGTAGGCTGGCTCCTGGATTCCTGCAGGAGATTCCTTTTATTCCTGGCCATCCTCCCAGTCTCCTGGGGAGCTGTTGCAGCACACAACAGTTTTTCCAAAGCCTGTGAGCAGCAGACAGCCCTTGGCCAGACCAGAGGAGCAAGAAGTCTCTGCCAGAGCACATCTGGGTAAAAACTAAGAGGGTAAGCCTGGTTTGTATGTCTGTGCTTCATCTGGAAACCCCACCAAGGGCAAAAGGAGCTCAAGGTTCCTGTGCCTTGGAGCTCCTCTATCCTGGGCACCTGGCAGCTGGTGCCACTTCATGTTGCAGGTAAGTGGTCTATGAATCACAGAATCATGGAATCATTTAAGCTGAAAAAGAACTTTAGGATCATTGAGTCCAACCATGAAGAACAGGTGTGGCCTGATTCTGGTAGTTTATTTCTTCCTCTGTTTAGCAGAACCCACTTTGGGTTTATGGACAGTAAGGAAGTACAGGAGGAGGACAAGCAGATGGATGGGGGACATGTCAAGTTCGGCCTTTGTGGGCTTCAATATTTGTTTTATTTTAAATATAGATATTTGTATAAACATAATGCTATGCTGGAAAAAACTGTGTAGCGTCACCTTGGTGTATATAGTCTAGACACACAAAAAAACAAGGTTCCCTGGTTACACTGGGTGGGACCAGCTGGCACTCAATCCCCTCATGTGAACCTAAAAATACTCTTAGGTCAGGGCTATGAAAGAAAAGAACCTTTTTCCCAGTCAAGCCTTTTTGTCAAGAAGTAAAGGAAAAAGTTCTATTTATTCTAGTGATTGAATTATTGCACAGAGAAAGTCTCCAGGGTGAAGCATTTTCATGATTGTTCCAGGCACCAAGAGGATCCAGTTCAATCCTTTGGAAAGATGCTGGCAGCAGTGGGCTTTTAGTAGGGATTTATGCCACCTGGAACAAGTAAATTAAGTTCTGCAAGTTGAGCATCTTAGCCAGTTGTCACCCACAACCACAACCTACCTGAGAACTGACATTCTTGATTCAGCTTGACAAAGTTATCTCAAATTTGAAATTATGAGGAAAGTTGTGTCTGGTCTATTTTAACCATTTCCTTCAGGGACCCTTTGGTTAGCTGTTTTTTCTGCTGTGTTTTCACCCAGCCACATAAAAGAGCCAGGCAAACATTTAAGTTTGATCCATTTATCCATCTTGTAATATCTAAGTACCCCATGCAGATGAATAACAGCCTGGGCTGGCCTGCTGTTCTGCCTCATCACCCCTTTTGGAGCACAACCTGTGCAAGGGATATGAGGTGAGGTGGAGTCAGGTTTGCCAGGGAAATGATTATCTTAGGGTTTGCTTTATGGAAAAGAAAGGAAGAGAATTCAAGAAGAGACTGGATGTTCTCCCCACCCTTCCCCACCCCGCCTGCTGCTGGTGGGCTTTGAGCCTCCTTCCACACCACATGTGACTCAGCCCCAGCAAACTCCAGGAGCTGAGTCCTTTGACCAGTGTGATCCTTTCTCTTCTGTACCTTCTCCAGAAGACACACACACATCCCAGCCAGTGATCGTGTCTCCAGAAGGGCTGAGCTGGGCACCTCTCCAGAGGCAAGGCCAAGTTACACTTGGGACAGAAGGCAATAAAGGCTAAATAGTGTTTACCTTATGTTTCTCATTCACAGCCTGCCTTAAATCATTTGTAACAGGGCCGGGGGGGGGGGAAGGGGGATGATTTTGGGATTGTGTGCAGTCTGAATGCCAAGAAGTGCTTTTGCCTTCCCTGGAGATGAGCTCTGTGGAGCCTTGCAGGGTGTGATCTCTTATTTGGTAATGTGAACACAAGGAGCAGAAGCACAAGCAACGAGCACAGCAATAGCATTAGATCAGAGGATTTGGACTTTGCTGTACTCCCACACCCAAGTCAGTAACAAAAATACGCGAGCATACATTTGCAGATGTGTGTGTGCTCACAAAGGCTGTTATGGTTGGAAAAAAAAAAGGGAGAAATTACTGATTCTATCAAATAATACACTTTTCAGGAAATCTGCAGTTTGCTATGAGCACCAGGGCCACCAGATCAAACTTTCTGTGGGAGCCTATGTGAGGTCTCTTCTTTGGAATCTCTTTTATTGCAATGGTGAAATGAAAGTAGGTGCCCCACTCACAAGCAGGGCATCAAAGTACACGACTTGCATAAGGAGTTGTTCAAAAATAACCCACAGGCTAAGATCCAAACTATTACTTTGCACAACTAGATTTGCTCACTTTGCCTTGACTCTCTTTTGTACATGTGTCCATGACTGTGTCAAGCAGAATAAACAGGTGTCACCTTCTCTGCCACACTTTTGAACCAATTTGTTTAAAGGTTAATGCATAAACCCCAGAAACAGATGGCAATTTTAGTATAAAAAGCAAAATGGAAACACCTTCAGGATCTTGCCAGTTTGACCATTTAGGAGTCTGGATGGGTATTGATTTAAGGTGAATATTCTAAAGTTTGCATTACCCTTTGAAAAGTGCTAATGTAGTTCTTGTCACTTTAAATTAACTTTAGATGAGAGGGACTGACAGAAACATGAAGATGTGTGAACTATATTTGACTGATATTCTGTCAAATATTGCATGGGGTTATGATCCACAACTTTTCCCATCTGCTGCTCAAACCTGAATCCTTGAATGCACAATGGATTAATTACCATATTTTGTTCTGATTTCACTTAGTAGTATAAAAGACAGTGAATGTTAAATGTACCCTTACCTGCCTTCTTTTTCTAAGGGTAAGGTATAGAGGAGGGAAGGCAAGGTGTTCTTTAGCAATTTTTTTTATACCCACATAGAACGATTCCTAACTGCACCTCTCCTGAAATAATTAGAATCCCAGAAGTTAACCAGAGTAACACAGCACTCAGAATTTCATTCACTCCTTTCCTTGCGAGACTTTCTTCCCCCTCGGTAACAAAAGCAGGGAGTGCTGATGTAGCACATTCCATCCTCTGCGCTTTACAAGCAGCAGTATAATTACACCCGCTCTGCCATTTGGTGTCCTCGCACAAGGATGAGCCGTGGAGCACCGGAGGTCAGCGCTTTTCCACTGATGTTGTGTTTCCTAGAAGGCCTGACATTGATTCCCCAGCACCACCTGCACATCCCAACAACTCAGACTGACACTGGGTAGCCGGCCTGCCCCTTTCTGCAGCTGGACACTCAGAAAGCTGCATGTCTTAAATTAAAGGCCACTCTGAAAATAGGGGCTGTATTAACCTGCCCCAAATCCACCTGTGCTTCAGCAAAAAAAAACTCAGGCTTTAGTAAAAACTCTTTTTCTCCCAACCTCCTCCTTTCCTACCAGTACTACTTGGATGAGTTATCTTGATTTTCAGCTGAAGGAATTAAGGTCCACTTTAAGTAAACTCTGGTAATAGCTAGTTCCTTCATTTTACAGGGTCCTTAACACATGTATCTCTTGAGTATTATTTCTTTTAGAAGACACTGTGCATTGCAGTTACATCCTGGGTTATATTCTGGCACTGCACTACTTAACAGATAGAAAATATTTCTATATGTGTTGGGTTGACTCTAACATTCCTGTGTCAGTGGGAGAGTGTGGTTATCCAGAAATAAGCAAACTCAATGATGGTGTGAAAGGCAGATTGAACATATGAGGTCAGAGAGACTTGTAAAATGGAGAAACAAACCCAGGTTTTATTACAGTGAAGTCCCTTCTGGAAGAACTTAATAATATTACACTTGAGAGTAATTGTGAACCCAGTTCTGTCTTTTATATGTTTTGTCAGGTTTTGCAGATTTAAGAATATTCCAATACTAGAATATTACATAGATTCCTCAGACATATCTACAGCCAATCCTCTGTACCTTTTTATTTTCCAATACAGTTTAATGTCATTATTCTTTCTTCATTCCTTTTCTTATGAAATCTCCAAGTCTTGATTTGGGTACTCTTTGCTCCAATCTTCTTTTTGTGATTACCAAAGGTGGGGCTCAGCAAGGGAAGATTCTACATAGGAAATACTTCTGTTTTGTCTGGGAGAAGTTCTGCTATGAAGGTGCATACTTGTCTTTCATATCCAGTTAGCTTTAATCCTCAGGAGTGAAGAGGATGATATTATGTGAACCCAAGGCGGGGGGGGAAGGAACTTGAGATACTCTTGGAATATATTAAAAAATTCTCACTCTTTGGCTGGAAGTTAATCCTCAGACTGAATACATTCCTACCCTCTTGCAACAGCAAGAAGGTAAATGCCTACCAATACTGTCAAGCCCAGAGGTTGTATCTACAGGACAGCTAAAGGACTCAATAACCTTTCAAACTGTGCTGGGAAGCACTTGGCTGATGGTTCCACCCACCACCAACAAATGTTTAGGCTGGATTTTGGAAAATACTCATCATTAAATTCACCCTGCTTCTATTAAGTCAATCACACTGAAAGTTGATGCCTTAAACTCCACTGGAGGGTCAAAGGAGAAACGTTCTGTGTTAGTGCTGCTTTTCAACTTCTCTTCATTTAGCAAGCATCTGGCCCACTTTAATAATCTTTGTTCTGAGTAGTGTAAGGTCATTAGCAAAACCTTAATGGGGACAAGGGCTGCAGCATTGGACCTCTATTTGGGGAATCTATTCCAAAAGGAAAAGGTATGATGTTTCTTGCAAGTGACATAAAGATTAATGAGGGATAGACAAATGCCCTTGCTCCAAAGTCAGCAAAAAATAGAAGGTTCTGTTTAACTTTTCAAAATGAATTACAGTCAGGTGCTGACTATCAAGAAACAAAATGAAATCTGAGTTGAAGAGTCTGGAATAATTCTCTGGGTCTTTCCCCAAGACTGTCACTCTTTTCTATGGATATGAATATTAAGGGGTAACAGAGTCTGCAAATCTACACATCCTGAGCTTGTGAGGCCAGCTGGGGACTCAAAAAAACCCACTTGGGAACTGTAAACATTGTTGGATATGTAGAAAATACTGGTATTTCAATCTGATTAATGGATGTAAAAGAGGAAAATTTTGGATTTTTACACCTTTTTTGGAGAGTCCAGATTTAACTCTGGAACTGGTAGAAAAAAAGGATGAAAGCATCTTTATGCACATGATAAAAGCTAATTATTGGAACTTACAAAGATTTTTATTTTAGCAAGGCAGTTAAGGTTCCACTTGAATTGTTCAGGCAAGGTAAGTTAATATTCACATGTTTACCTTGCAAAAATACAGATTGCATTTGTGTGGGTGCTACAAATATGTTGTGGAAAGAGGTTTCAGACAGTTTCAGAAATGTGTAGTGGGACAAGTCAGAGGCAAGTGAGAATGAAAACCAAGTCATGATCCATTGCTGCTGTGTATTTTTGTAGCAAACCACCAGAGCACTGTACACCAGCTCTTTGCTATGTTCCAGAATGTGTTCTACAGACCTTTTTTCTTTTTAACTTTACTTTAAACTAATTTTATAATGTTTATAAATGTACAAAACCCTAGTGTTATTCACAATATACATTGCTAGCAAGTTTCAAGTAATTAGATCTCTTCTTTATGGTGGAGTTAACACGTATCTGCCAAGAGATATGGTCAAGTGCTGTACTGTTTGAAAAATGCATTTTTAGCTGTCCTTATATTGCAAAATATTTTGTTAGTGTCATATTTTCAAATGAAAAATTACTTTCCTTAAAAAAAGACAGAAAGCCAATATTGTTGAATACCATTTTCAAAATGCAAGTTATCATGGGAAACAAAAAATTACTCTCACTTTAGTCAGCTCTTAGGCAGAAACCAATGACCCAGACAGCTCAAGACCACGCAAGCAAGTTTATGCACAGAGAGCAAAACCAATAAATGCTCCCACAAATTACTTAGGAGAGAATTCTGAACATTTCTTTCCTTCCCTTCCACTCATTTCTCACCAAAGCAGTGTGCATCCTGACAAAAGAGAAACCACAGAATGTGCAGAATGTCAACAGGATCCTGGAATCTAATTCCCACTAGTTTTGCTGGGTTTGGAGTTGGGTACTTGCTGCCCAGAAGACCAGACAATAAATTCATTCCTTCTCCTGAAGGAGCACAAAATGAGGCGTTTCCTCCACATGTTCCCCTGGCCCAGGGCGTTCAGAGCATGTGGGGCTCAGGACTTGCTGCTCACCTACAGCAGTGCTCACACCAGCACCCTGTGTGCTGCCTACACCTACTGCATGCTCATTTAAACCTCACAGTCATGTGAACATTCATTAAACTGGTTGTGGACAGGTGGTTTTTGCATTGGAAACATGTGAAAACATGTGTTTTCTATGGTGTTTTTTATACAAGGGCTCGTGTCCAACAACCTAATTATTTTTGTTCAAGTATTACATCACTCTTGCTAGCACAAGCAGAGTGCCAGCACCTGCTCTTTGCTAGACTCTCTTATGTTTTCTGTGTCCTCACCTATCTTCCAAAACAAAGGGGGATCATTCTCAGCATGAAGGAATTTACTCAATGGTCTCCATCTGTGCCACAGCAGAGACACAAGCCAGTGTAATCAGTTCTTTGGCTACTGATGTTGACTAAGTAACTCATTCTCTTGTACTCAAAGTATTCATTTTAATCCCCTAAAGACCTCCAAGAAGGAGTTGCTGCACATGAGCAATCACAGACATTTTGATACCTTTCACCAGGACTTTCTCCAGATGACCTAACTGTCCCTCCCTTTTTAAGAAATCTGTAATGTTAGAAATCCTAATTTTTGTCAACATCTTGTGGAGAGAAAAGTCTTATAGGTAAAAAAAGATACATTAAATATTCTCCTGGTTTTCTGCAGCCACATTATTATTATTTGGAAAATCTCTCATATGATATCTGAAACAAGAAGGAGTTTGTGATGCTATTCCTGCACTGTCTGCCAGAGAACCCCAGATCCAATAAACAAGGTAGAGCAGAATTGTGTGAAGGACAACACAGGCAAACTGAGCTATAACTTGTAGAAAGACCCACCCAACCCCCCAGCTTCCATTCTTTCTTTTCTGAACAGCATCGTGTCTACTATCATTCTGCTTTTCCAGCTGCAGTTGCTCTCCAGTGTGCACCAGGCTCCCCTCTGTACCAGCCCTCATTGCTGTGTCCCATGCTCTGCCTTCTTCCAGCAACTCTTGCACTCATGCTGGCAGCTTCTCTGCCCCTGAGCTCCCTTGCACTCGTGTCTTCTGTTTTCAGTCCTCCTTCTGTGTCTTGATTTTTAGGGACTTATCTGTGTTTGATTTCAGCTAACATCCTTGATTTCCTAATTCCTCTTTCCACTGTGATTTTTTGCCTTCTATCCAAGTTAAACTCTCATCATTTCTTTGGGATATCTCTTTATGGTGTCAAATAAATAAGTTGGATTTAATCTGGACTGCTGTCTCTTAACACCCTGCATCCAAGCTATCCTTTTTGGCACCTTCTGCACAACTTCTTTGAGATAACTCTTCTCCCAACCAATCTGCTTGTTGAAGCTCTTCTCATCTGATCACAAGACCCCTTTCTCTGGTCTAACTCTACATCTCCTCTCATTCTGAATGGTGCCCATTTTTCATCACATGGATCCCATCAATTTTCTTTTTGCCTTCCTCCACTACCTTATCTGTTGCAGCAAGTAGCAGAAGTTTGCTTCTGCCTTCAGTGCCCTTCAAGGTTTCTTCTCCCTCCATCCATTTCTCATTGTTCATTTCCTCAAAAGCAGCTCTTGTTCCAGCTGGTCTGAGATGCCCATGTCCATAGCTGTCCTTTGATGCTGGCTATCTTTTCATCCACATTTCTTGAGAAGCACCCTGCACGTATTTGCAATGCTGCTGACTTGTTCACTTTTCAAAACCTCCCTCAGTTCTCCTTTGATTGGATGACAACTGAAAACTCAACAGCACTTCAACTGTCCTGTTGGCAGTGCAACTCTTTCCCTGCACTTCTACATTTCTCTGTATCTCTCTCTTGACTCTGAACTTTAAACTCTTCCCTTTATTTTTATTCTGTTTGTGCAGAGCCTTTCGCTGTGGGCTCCTAGTCCATGACTCCTAGAGGATATGTCAATGCACTCAAGTAAGAGGGAACATGAATACTGCAACGAAGCCAAAACTCTTGGAAATCTTTGTGACTCAGGGTGTTCAGAATCTGAACCTAGCTCCAGCCACAAATTTTGCACTTGGCCTGCAACTCTGTGTAAAACTCATATTGGAACATCCTTGAAATTAAGGGGTGGTGTTGGAATCTGCATCCAAATTTCACAGCTGTAGGTCACCTCTCAAGCACGGGTGTTTGGAATACAGTGAGGACTGTGCTGTAAGCAGCTACATCGTTGATGAGATATTGTTGCTGGTTTTTGCCGTCTGTGTTTTTGAAATGCTGGCTACAAGGACAGCTGTGAGGCAGATGCCGTTCTGAGTTCAGATGTGGAATGTTACAGGGTCACTCTGCTTACCTTATCATAAAAGAGCACGCGTTCTTGTGCTCTTCATGTACTGGAAAACAAGTCCATGACAAATACTGTATTGTGTGCAAAGGCTGGGGGTGGGGGAGAAGAAGGGAAGTGTATCTTGTCCTTAGGGGCTGCTGGTGCTAGGCACCACAGAAGAAAGCCCTGTTTGTCAGCAGCACTTAGAGATACAGGGCCCAGCACACGGCACCTGCAGCAGCTTAAGGATGGCTCCCTGGGTGAGGAGCTGTGCTCCACTGGCTGGGCTGTCTTGGCTGCCACGCAGAGCCAGGAGGAGTGGTGGAGCTAGACTACTGCAGGAGGGGAATCTGGGAGGTGCACAGCCTGACAACACCGGGGGAGCAATTCTCGGATGCTTTTAAAGGATTTCTGCAAGAGGCTGAATATAGTGTGCTCCTAGCCTTTCGTACTCTCTGCATGCAAAAAATTATATTTCTTGAATAGCTGAAGGGGGATAGTAGTGTTACAGGATGTTGATGCTGGTGTCACCAGCCAGGCAAATTGAGAGTTTGAATCTGGAAAGGTTCTTGAATGTAGAAGGAGTAGAAGATGCTCAGAGGTAGGATAAAAAGTGTTGGAAAGGAGCCAAGCCTCAGTGTGCATGATGGGGGATGCAATGATGGAAAGCAAGTGGGTTTGAAGCCTAAGGCAGGTGGTGAACAAGGAAATCTGGGCTGGAAGATGGGAACTCCTGTGGGGCTGGGGTCTGCCTGCAGGGGAGCTGGGCTGTGCAACAGGGGTGTGAGTGATGGCTGGCAGGGTGAAGAAAGGCTTCTAGCAGGGCCAGAGTTAGGTCAGAGAGAGGGGGAGAGAGGCAGAAAAGGAGGAGAGTTGAAAAAAACAGAAAGGAGCAATGAAGGAATTTTTCTCCATCTGGCTCTTTCCTACACAATCAATAAGCTTTCAAGCCTGTGTCTTTCTTCCCAGTGTCCCTCTGTCTTGGAAAATTGGGTTGAGCTATGCAAAGGAGGATAAGAGAGCGAGGATGGAAGAAGTCTTACAGCATTGGAATCCCACCAACTTGTCTGGGCAGCTGTTACTGCTGATTATTTATGCTGTACTCATGCATGCTACATTTCCCATGTTAGATTCATGGTTTGGAGCCTGCCTTTGCAGACAAAGGTTTTGGGCTGTGTTCTTCCAACTTACTGGCCTGTGCAGTTTGTTACAGGAGCAGCTACAGATTTTGAGGCACATGACAAACACTAGAAATGGAGATTCATACCTGGCTGCCTCTCTGCCTAATATACCTGTCTACCTTTTGTATTCATATAATTTCCTTCATGGTAGGGTCTTAGCACCTGTATAAATTGAATGTTGAACATACCTGGCACAGGCATCAGTAAGAAAACATTGCCCACTACCACATTTTATACACAGTTGCCAAGACAAATACGGGCTCGTATCCTGATGCTATTCAAAGCACAGAACTCCTATTTGGAGTCAATGGGAGTGGTGCATAAAAAATCATTGGAAATATTTGACCCCTTTCTAATGGAGCAGTCCATGGTACAAATTGCACTGTCTTTGTTGAGCACAGGAGATAAACCCCACATTTTTTCCTGGCTGTCATTTTTTGCAGCATGCCCTTTGGAATGTGCTTTTTCACCCCAATGTATCTAACCAGCATCATGAGATGGTTTTCAATAAAGGTGCAGTAAAACCCTCCAGGTTGGGGATGCCTGATTGGCTTTTTAAACACACTTATAAATATTATTGCTGGTCATTCACATGTGAGGTTTTTGCATGGCATAATTTAAACTAGATTATAAAAATGTAGAAATAAAATAGTGGTATTATTAAACATGTGGGGATACCATTGTTATACCCACAGGTAAAAATCACTGTCTGAAATCACCTCAGAGGGATGCAGACTGAAAGAAACTGCTAGTTTGGCTGGTGGTTTAGAGGATGTTCTATTGCTGAGCTACTAAATAAATCCCCTTTTGCCCTGCACTGCCTCCAGCAAGCCCTTAGCCTTCCCCACTCTGTCTTCCCCACACTGTTTCTCTATTTTTCCTCATAATCTCAGCCCTGATTCTCTTTTTCCCATTCTTCTGAATGTTGAAGTCACGACCTTTGTGGTTTATAGGCCACAAGAGACTGAGCTAAATGTGTTAGCACAGAGTCAAAACAAGTAATAGCTGGCCAATTAAATTAATAATCCATATTGTTACAATGTTTAACCACGGCTGTTTCCTCAGTGGTCTGTTTAAATCACAGCCAAGTCCTGACCTATTAAAATGAATAACTGGAATTATGAGAAACTCCATTTAATAAACACAGCAAGGAACGCAACACAATCGGTATGAAATATTTATTACCACTTTAAGCAGCAGCTAGTCGAGATTTAAGATTGGATTAATGAAAGGGTTTTAATTTCTGGCTAAGGGTAGAAAGCTTAAACCTGGAACATTTCCTCAATTTCCTGGTATGGCTTTGCAATGGGCAAGATTTGAGATGGGAGCACACAATTCGATTCATGCTTTCCCCTTGCAGATCTCTCTCCAGACACGTTCGATGCAGAAGGAGATCAAAGCAAGCAGGCTCCAGACAAGTGGCTCAAGTGGCTTGAAAAAACTCTGGGGAATAAGGACTGGAGCACTAGACATGAGCCTTTGGATTTTAAAATGAGCACTCCTGCCAACCGCCATCCTATAGAGAGCAATGTTAATGGAAGGCTGGTACATTCCCAGTGACAACGGCTCGTGTGCATGCATTTTTTTGCAATATGTCTCAGGGCTAGAGGAGGGGAGGAAAAAAACCTTCTCTCTGAAATTTGTCAGACAAAATCTCAAGCTGGGAGCCAACTCTTATTGTTTCAAGTGGCCCAAGTATTGTTTTTCTTAAGTGCAGAAACACCAAGGTTTTGTTATTTTTATTCACGCTGCACATTCATCTGCAGGGTTTCCCCACTTAACACAAAAGCAAATGTTCTTCTTTGATAGAAACTGAAATGTTGCCAGGGTTGAAAAATAGTCTACCATGCTCAAGTTCAAATGGGGATATTATTTTCTTTTTATTTTTCTAATTCTTCTGATGTAGTAACACTGAGCAGGTTAATAACATGCAAATCCTGGCACAATGGAGCTGTCTGGAGGTACCATGTCAAGAAGCCATGTAATAATTGGTCTGGAGTATGCAGACACCTGGAGCATCATCTCTGTGATAATGGATCCTTCTGACCATTTCCACCATAATGGTTCCAATATCATAAATCATACCCTGGGCTGCCTCAAAAGAAAGGTGGCCAGCAGGCCAAGGGAGGTGATTCTCCCCTCTCCTCTGCACTCCTGAGACTCCACCTGGATTGCTGCATCCACCTCTGGGGCCCCCAGCATAAGAAGAATGTGGACTTGATGGAATGAGTTTAGAGGAGGCCACAAAGATGATCAGAGGACTGGAGCACCTCTGCTATGAAGAGAGCCTGAGAGTTAGAGCTATCCAGCCTGCAGAAGAGAAGGCTTCGGGGAGACCTTGGAGCACCTTCCAGTACCTAAGGGGGCTGTAAGAGCATTGCAGAGGGACTTTTTTACAGGTGTATGTCGTGATAGGACAAGGGGGAATGGCTTCAAACTGAAAAAGGGTAAGTTTAGCTTAGATACCAGGAAGAAGTTATTTACTGTGAGGATGATGAGCCACTAGCAGAGTTTGCCTGTCAGAGAAGTTGTGGGTGCCCCATCCCTGGGAGTGTTCAAGGTAGGTGGGATGAGTCTTTCAGGGACCTGGTGCAGTGGAAGGTGTCCATGCCCATGGCAAGGGGTTGGAACCAGATGGCCTTGAAGGTCCTTTCCAACTCAAACAATTCTGATTCATCAGGAAGGCACTGATGCATTAAACCACTGCCCTAATTTGCCTAAATACCGACTGCTGCCACTGCCTCCAAGGATCTCATTTTCAGCATGTGCTGTGATGATACCAGGAATTATACATATTTTCTCCTCACCTCCCTCTTTTGATTCTTAATTAATAGACACAGCCTGAGAGCTGTAGAAGCAGAAAGATTTTGTACAGATATATAGACAGCAGGGCAATAGATGAAGCAAAGTCTTTCATGCTTTTCCTATAACACATTTGAGCCTCAAACTGGCAGGACCCATGACTTAGGGTAGTACAGCTTCAACACCCGTTTTGCCTGATGGATAAGACTGGCCATCAAAACCCTTTGCCTCTTGTGCTGACAGCCTCATCTATGGCCCTGATTATATCAAGAGATCTTTCATTTGCACAAGGTGGTAGACAAGCTTTTCACCATGATCTCAGTATATGCTTGTCCCATAAATTGCACTGGGATTGCTGAGGGATTTTTCCTGACTTCTATTTCCTGGTCCCAGCCAGTTGAAGGCATCTGTGGAGCAGCATCAGACCTCAAAGACTGACTGAAGTCTGGTTGCCAGGCTTGCTGAAGCTCTACACTGCACAGCAGCCAAGAGGACAAGTCTGGTAGTCACTAAAGAACTAATGGCAAAGACAGGCCAGAACCCCAAATTTCTCTGTGCTTTCTCCTTTTCTTGGATTTCTGTTGGGAAATACATTAATATGAATGCATCAACTTGAGATATTCCCAATGGAATATGAACTGGATCTTCAGGGGCTTTCTAGCTAACTTCCAGGGTTGTAAATTCCTTTACTTCTCTGCATTTTCAATGAAAGCAGTTTTGTTTCCCCATGTGTTTTTTTGTGAAAGGACATAAGAAATTAAAGGAATGTTTCTGGCCCTAAGGGAATGAACTCCCTCCTTCATGAGAAACCTACACCTTAGGCACTTCCTTGCTGCCTTTTGTAAACATCCTTGTGCATGCAAGTGCTGTTGAGCTCACACACAACATACACAGCATACAAGGCATGCTGCAGTGGTGCACCTCCAGGAACAGGTAACAAGCTATTTATGGCCTGAACTGTATGAAAAAAATAGTGTCAATGGATGTGACATGGCTCAGATAAGTCTTCAGAGTCCCAGGCTCATGCCCCATGTGGCAGGGGACAGCCTGCCACCAGAAGTGACCTTTGGCTCAGGAAGTTGTGCTGCAGTGCATCCAGGCCAGCTGTCTGTTGAAGAGAGGAAGGGCAGCAAGCTTTTAGCCAGAGGCTGGCACAGACCAGTCCTGCTGCCCTGATACCCTCCACTTACAGGAGTCTCATTACAATCTGCCAGCCATTATACTTTCCTGGATCAGAAAGTAAAATTAGGGGGGTTTGTGCCATCTCGCAGTGCTTCATTGGTTTATTCTATGTCTTTCTAAGCCTTTAGGCTCATTTCACATTGTTGTCTCTTGCTGTCCTTTCTACAATTTCCTTCAAGGCTCCCTCAAGAAAGAAGAAGGGCACAACCAAGAGGTTAAAAAAGAACAATTCTTGGGCATTGTGTTGCCTACACTTGTAGCAGCACAGAAAGCCCTTTATGCTGCTCATGTACCTCCTACATAAACTTTGATCTGGGTTTATGTACCTGCTCTCAGCTTAGCTTTTCTCCAGCAGGTCATCATATCTCCTTGTGGCCTGCCACCTATATGTCTCAGCTGATTGCCCCTTTCTCAATTTCACATGGAATATGAGGCAAAATGAGCAATTTAAATGTTATGACCTTGTTTGGTGGCCTTGCTCCAGTTGGTATGGGTGCAGAGGGGTCCCACTGGCATTTTAGGTACTGTGGGTGTTTGTCCTGTACCCCATGGTTGTACCCAGGCAGCTCCTGTGACCCCTCACAAATATGATGGATGTCCCAGGCAATGAAGGGACTTTCCCAAGACTTTGCAGTGGACACAGCAGCCTGGGACCTCCCTCATCTCAGAGTCCCTTTCACAGTCCCACAAACCATGATTTCTCCCAGCATGTTTCAAAATCGCAGAGCTCTAGGGAATAGAAAGATTATATATAGGGCAGATTTCCTGGAAGCCATAAATTGATGGTTTTATTTAGGCTTTTAACAGAATTGCCATGAGAAACCAGAATCTACTGGGTTACTTTGCAGGGAAATACATGTGTGAAATTTCCCTGAGCAGAGCCCCTGTCCAAGTGAGGGCAGTTTTTCTCTTTCTCTCTGGTGCTCAAACCCAGTATTCTTCCACTAGAGCCTGTTGTTCTGCACAGCAACATGAACACCCCTGTGCAGAAGCTGTGGGGTCCTGAACATGGTATTTTAGAAATCTCATCTCCATAGGGTTGTGGGATATGATGCTTAAAATATCTGTGGTGGCTGGAATGAGGTCTCCTAACTCAGGGCAGCCCAAGGGAGTCAGCAGTGGGAAGGATGCCTTGCAGAATTGCTCCAGAGCAGGGAGGGAGCCTGAGAACTCTGCCTGGCTGCATCAGCTCTGTGCGAGCTGGGGAAGAGCTGCTCTGAAGTTTCCTGAGGACAATGACTGGGTGATTAGTGACAGAAGCTCTTTAGTGATTAGTGGACATTAGCAGCAAGGCAAAATCGGGTCTCATGATTGAATTCCAAATCACTTTTCTAAGGTGTTAGAAAAAGCACCTGGATTTGACCTGAGTGTAGGTTCCCAAGCCACTATGGTGCAAAGCAGAATTCCAGTGGAGGACGAGTCATGTGGCAACCTGAATTTATGCTGTGTTCCCTGTCATCCTTCAACGATTTCCCCTCACTTTTAGCACGAAATTTCTAAGAAAGCGAAGTTTACCCTATTCAATTTGGATATGAAGTGTTGCAGAGCCCTCACTAGGAACTGGTTGTTCTGGTTTGCTTGTTGCAAACGAGATTAATAGAAACATAAAAGGCAGGTCAGAGCAAAATTAAAAAAAAAAAAAGAAAGGAAAACTGAAAAAAGTAATGAAAAAAATAATCTGACCCACATAATTTAAAGATAAATATTGTTATTTAATTCCACCATTCTCTTTTGGAGTATGATAGCATAGATGTTGGTTTTTTTTAAAGGAAGAAATATGACATCCCATTTAATTTCCTCTGAAACAAGACAATCTGGCTTACCAAATATAGCCTGACAAAGAAAAATAGAAATTTTCTGATCAAAGATCCAAGAGTGCAGTGCTCCACCTTAAATCCCTCCCACCTATTAGGTCCCCCTTTAGACAAGACAGAGAAACAAATTTCTCACACATCAATGATGCTTCCATAATCAATTTCAAATAGCCCCTTGCATAGGGATGCAAATCTTAGCTTTCTCTTAATAAAGCCTTTTAGAAGATGGATGTACTGATCTGATATTATTAAACGAAAAGTGGTCTCTTTTTAATCTAGAGATGCAGGGGCGTTAGTAACAGAGTGAATCAAAGGCCTGGTCTCTTTCTCTTCCTAATTATCAATAGTGTTTTATAATCTTATTAATATTGATACACAGTATACTGAAGATCTGTTAACGTATAATGTATGTGGAGGATAATTAACGAGATCCGAGTCAGATCAATCGCCTATTTGACAGAAAACGGTGTGTGGCTTATAAATTATACATATGCTAGGTATGGCTAGAAATGTTTAAAGTTTCAGTCCAATCCTTCCAGTACAGCACTGGGAAAACTGATGAACTTAAAGGCACAGTCCCTTGCCTGTTAGGTTTATACTGTACACTCAGAGGAATAACTCTTATTTAAAAATCAAAGAGTTCCATTAACTGCCAAGATCTCAAAGCAGCACAGAAAACACACCTTCTCCTTGTGAAGTGCAGCTAAACAAAAGGCAAAATCTTGTAAGAAAAAGGATGATTAATAAAAGTGAGGTAATTTTCCTTTTGATTTCTGAGAGGAGGTAGCATGCAGGATGTTCCAAATGACAGAAATGATCCCACATCTTCACACTGGCCTCTAACAAGGTTAGACTTGCTAGTGCAGTAAATACAATTAATAATCCCAATTAATATTGCATGTTTTGGTAGGTTTGAGAGCATGAAAGCTTTCCACAGATTACTCTTTACTCCCCAAAGCAGACGCGGCGTGATGAGACGAAGGGATGGAAATGTGGAAATAAAACTTTCCTTTTTTGTTGTTGCAGAGCTCCTGATAAGCATGGGGCTGAGATGAAAGGAGATGTCAGGTTTAACAAAAATAACATATTATTATTATTAATAATTTACCTCAGGGGTATGACCCAGTGCAATAATGACTGCTTGAGGCTGTGAAACTCCACCAACATTTTGAAAATGGCTCAGACTTGCTCAGCTTTTCCACAGCAGACCTTGGGGCACGTTCAGCTGTAGTGTGGGGAGATAGGATTCCCAAGGTGGAGAGGCTGCATCAGTCCCTTGTGTTTCATGCAGGAAGGCTTGAATCAGATTAAATAGGCAGAATTTCAGCTTCCTCTGAAGTCAAACTTCTACTGATGTCAGTGGGAGTTTTGATTGAGAAAACATGCAGGCAGTGCCATGCCAGATCATGTTTGAGACAGGATATACTTCATTGAGTGACCTCTCTTACAGGAATCAGCACCCAGTGCTGTGGAGAAAGACATAAGCTGGGGCTGCAGTCATCCTTGGTGTGGATAAATTCCCTCCTAGCACGTTCCAGACTATGCCCACCACTGGAAAATGCAGGGAGGACAGAGTTCATGGCTGCACTCATCTTGGTTCCTTTCAACTACACATACCTCACAAACCTGCCTCACAAGAAATTTTTCAATAGGTATCTTTGGGTCAGAACCTTGTTTCACCTTACCTCTGAAAGCAAATTGTTTATCCACAAAGACAGACTTCAGGGTTTTTTTGTTTGGCTGGTTGGTTGGTTTGTTTTGTTTTCCTTTTCTTTTTTTCCCCCATGAACCACTACATAAGCTGTGAGCCTGTATAAATATCCCACAATTTTGAAGCAAGCCAAGTACTCTTAGTGGCACTCGTGACAGCATGACAGGCACCAAACCTGTCCCTAAACACAGCCTTTTTTGAAGTTAGAGATTCAATTCCACCCAATTTACTCCTGGAAGCTGAATGATCCTGAACAGCATTACCCACAAACAAGTTTGCAGAAGCTGACAGTTCGTTTATAATTAAACCTTTAACATATGACCGTATGTGACCTTGTGTTTGTTGCAACAGAAGCCGATGGGCAGACAGGAGCTCCAAGCTGGCTACCAGTGGCAATGCAGAAGTGCCTGATGGAGACTCTTAGGATTAGCAAAACTTCTCCTGAGTCATCCTTTGTACAGCCCTTGTGGGGCCATCTCAATCAAAGCGTCCAGCCTGCCTGTGTGTGGTGAGTAAAAGACTTGCCTTGTTAAGGTAAGTGGAGGAAAATTGTTCTGTGCTTTGCCAGGTGAAGTGTTAAGTACAGGATCCATCTCAGGGAAGGGCAGCAAAGGCTTTCTAGATTACAAAGGCCATTACTTAATAGCTGTGCTGTCCCTTGAGCCAAGGTTTAAAGTAAATTATTTAAATTATAATATTATGCCCTTTCCCCTGAGAGGTTCCTAGGGCTGCACTAGCATGAATGAGTGTATGCTCACAGCCTCCAGATGAGGCAGCTGTGGCATTCAGGAACTCAGGTCTGAGTGCTCAAAATGACCATAACCTCAGAAAAAGTGGACCCCAAACCAAAATCAGCAACAGTTTTGATACAAGTGAATTCCTCACAGTCTCTCAAGATGAGTCAGTAGCTAAATCAGGTAAAACTGCTCTGGTCTCCTGACTCCCCAGCTCCGTGTTTGAACCATTAGACTCATGCTTCCTTTTGTCCATTAGTGGCTTCGTTTCTGTCTCATAGCATTTAATTCAGGTTATGTGGATTGCAGTGTTCCATATAAATGAGCTTTAGACCACACAGGATCACAAGAATCAGTGCGGTCAGGAAATGCTATTGTCTTTCTCTCACACCTTCTCATAAAGGATCCACTGGAAGATTTTTAATTGTGTCCTGTCCCCTGATCCAGGCATTGGTGTGGTCACAACCTGGACAGACTCTGAGCTTACGTGTCCCCTCAGTCTGCTTCCCTGTCATTCTCTCCAAGCTGCCTTCATTCCCATTTTACACTTACCTTTCATTCCATTTTCTTGACACACCTTAGACTTGGTTAACTATATTGAAAAAATATGTCAAAAATATTCTTAACTGGAGGTCAAAGCTGCTTCTCCAGTTAAGTGCCCTAATCGTGCATCTTTGCCCAATGGTTCTCATTAGAAAGCCAAGATCAGAAGTCTCCTTTTTGTCCCTATTTTCCCTGAGACAGGTATATCCATTCACAAGTGCTGCGACCACATTGCCTTATCCTCCAGAATTTCAAAGTGGGAGGGAAAAAAGTAAAAATAAATAAATAAATAAGAGAATAAAAGATTAATATAAAAGAAGCTAATAAAAGAATAAAATAAAAGAAGCTAATTTTTCAGACCCAGATCCTTGAAGCCTTTAAGGGAAGACTAAGGTATCTCATTTAGATATTCTCTAGCTAATGCCAGGCCAGGAATCAGTCTTTAAGCACCATTCCCTTGGACAAAACACAACGATTTAAAGTTAAAGATAGCAGGGAAATTGAGGTACAAATCAGCTACAGGAAGGGACAAATTAACAGTAAGTAGGGAGCAGCAAGTTCAGATAGCGGGAACTGTTCTGGTTTGCAATGCCTGGAATGAAGACATCCCCCTCCTCCCCAAAACAGGCTCCAGCATGCCCATGGCTCAGGCTGTGAGATATTTATGGCCTAGCCAGCATCAGCCTGAGGCCATGTAAACAGAGCTATTGGATCCTATTTTGGAGAGAGAGTTTCACAACCCAGCTTTTTTCATGCAAAATTGAGGATGTGTACGCATTTTGTAGTGCTTTGGCTACAGAATCAGCCCTGGAGCAGGGGAGACTTGGGTGTCACAGCTGAGCAAGGACAGCTGAGCTGGACCACCCTTCCCACAAAACCTTCCCACCAGTTTGGGAAACCAGTCCCATGATGGACAGACTTGGGAGGTGACAGGGGCAGACTCTGCTCCTCACCAAGGGAAGTTTGGAGCAGCAGCTCCCTGCCTGGACCTGGAGCTGCTGGTGAAGCTCTGAACTCCATCCCAAACTCGAAGTGTCCACTGTCCAGGAGGAGCTTGTGGGGCCAAAGAGGTCAGCTGAGCAGCACTCACTCTGCCCTGTCCCACTCCTCCCAGTCTCCTGGATGCTCTGAATTACACTTTAATGCTCCTTACCAAGTCAGGGGGTGTCAATGAGCAAGGAAAATGAGGACATGGAGTGTGTGGAGGCAGAGAGGAGAGGCAAGAGCCACAAAGAGGTGGCACCACCACGTCACCTCTGAGAGACTGGAGGCCAAGCCTCCACATGTTGTGTCCCTGCCTTTTCACCCAGGTGCTCTCCTCTCTCTGTCTGGCTGCCAAAAACAAGGACAAGGAGAGAGGACAAAGTCTGGAGCTGTGGTCAGAGTGGTGCAGGGACTGCAGCCACCCCTGAGTCCCCGCTCTGCCAGAGGAGGGCTCATGACCCACGAAGGATGGGTGCCTCTAAGGATGGATGCTCTTTCCTCAGCTAAATCACACTGAAGAGTCTCCTTGTCGAGGTTTCGTCAGAGGCTGTCACAGCACCGAAGTGACTGAGTCTGCATCCTACATCTAGGTGCCCCAATTTATATTCCATTACCTTTCTCAGCCTTTGTGACAATATGCCAGATTTTACACTTGAGTAGCTGAGGCCCTGGCACGTTTCCCTGCCTGCGTTTCTGCTGTGAATGGAGCTGGGAGCGGTGCAGCTTTCCTCAGGCAGTGCTGCCCCGGTGAGAGCGGGGTGTGCCGCTGCTTTCACATCAACAGCTTGTTTAGAGCTGACTGGTGCCACTTCCCGGTGTGTAAAAATCCTCCCCGATTTTGATTTAAATAGTTTTCCTCTCCCTAAAGAAACACTGTTTTACAATGAGATAAGTTTAATGGGAAGTCCATAAAGCAGAGTTAAGCACCTTGGCAAAATCCAAGGGTAAAACACACAGGTAGTAAATGGTTTGTAGATTGCATCATTTCCTGGAGTCCTTGGACAGTCTTTACATCTTCTTGGGTTCAAGCACTGTGCAATTTCATCAACATTCAGAATATGGTTTTAAGGAGCTTTACCCAGCCTGGAGCTAGAGAGAGAAAAAAATTATTTTCAGGGAAGTGTGTCCTGGCCATGACCTGGAGAGTGACCCGTTATCTCATGGCATTTCATGTCCTGCACTCTGCATTGGCTTAGGAGGGAAATACAGACACCAGCTTCCTTCATGCAGAGACACTTTATAATCAACCTGGACTGCTCTAGCAAATACTAGTAGAGTGTATTAAAGATCCATGTCTTTCCCCCAGCCAGTGCAGTTAAATAAGAAGCTTTACTTATTGAGTAAAGCCAGAATTTTACAAAAATCTCATTTCCCAAGTAGGCAGCAAAGGAAGAGAGCAGAAATTTTAAAGGCCTCAGCACCCTGGGTGCTCACTGAAGACTAAGTCCTTTTGAGAATCTGACTGTTAAGGTGTCGCCATGGGAGTTAGCAGAAGTATTGAGCACTTGAGAAAAACAGACCTGAATTTCATTGCCTGCAGGTATACTTACCTAGAGTTTTTTTCTTAGGATAAGACTTCAAGAGAAAGTGGCTCTAACATAGTGGCTCTCTGCTCTCTTCTTTCTTCCCCCTTCCTTCTCACTCTTCAGTCAGGCAACTCAGCTCATTCGACCTCTGGAACACTGTTCACATTTTTTGCCAGTAGAGTTTTCTACCCTGTGGTGGGCTGTTTCAAAAAAGCACTGAGCCTGATTCAAGGGACATGGTGCAAAAGAAGGAGAGCTGGTGCCAGGAAAACCCCCTAAGTCAGTCATTCACTAAAAGTCCATGTTCCTTCACCTTGCTGTGTGATCCCAGCAAAACACTGGAAGCAACTGCTGGGATGGATGGCCATGGCAGCACTGGTAGCTTCTGAACTGCTCTGAAAAGATGGAATAGATTTTGTGTGCTTGAAATGTTTTGCAAATTTGGCACCAGCAGAGAAAGAAAGAAGTTTTCAAGTTGGCTAGTAATTTACTTTAAAATCATATTGCAGCCTCCTATGTACAATATAGACAATATTTTGTTTCCCTTCCTTAGGTAGCTGTGGACTTCAGGGCAGATCAATTGTTTTCTGTCTTTAAATCCACACAGAACCAAAATAATGATTTTTTTTCAGCCACTTTCCAAATGCCCTGTTTTAGGGGTAGATGCAAATACCCTATAGCATCTTCACGCTAACTAAACAATAAAAATTTCTCTTTTACTCTCAAGGCTAGAAAATTAGAAGTTAACATCTTTTTATATCTGTTTGCCATTCTTTTAATCCTCCTCTCCATCTTTTCAAATCCTTGAGGGAAGCAGATGAGCTTTCAGCCTGCCTGAAGGTTCCTGTAGATATATGTTTGCACAAACACACTCACTGGAACCTTTGCTCTCCGTTAATCCATGCAGGTCGTGGGGAGCTTACAAACCCCAGCCACCTCGTCCCTCAACAAAGATTTACTAGTCAGTGCAGAGTGAAGACACTATAGTTAAGGCTACATTGACCTCTTGAAGGGTTTTATAGAATATTCACTCATCTCCTGTGAAGTATTATCATAAATAAACAGCACCACAGAAATGAACGAAGCACATTTCATGTCATAATACATAAATGCATTTACTTCACAAATTGCAGGAGTCACTGTAACCAGCTGACTCATTGAAAAACGCGGTACAGTTTTGGAAGATAAACTTCTAAGTAAAAAAATTATGTATTATACACATAGATACTGAGTTACTAAACATAATACACATATCAAAATGTTATCTGTGTAATAACTGCAAAGCCACAGATAAATCGTTCTATCATGCACCTTTGCCTTCATGTGTTTTGCTGTTTTCCAAGGGTTCAATCTTATCTGTATACACTTTACCAGTACTGGAGCTTTGAACTTTTGAAAAGAAAGAGTGAAATTATGGCTGTTATGGAAATCAGAAATCAGTGAGAAAATGCTCTTAAATTTAAGGGGGAGGGAGATTGGGGGAAGCAGAATGTGAGTGAATTCTTAAAAGCCCTCCACTATCACAGATAAAAATGAAAATTTTTCAAACCTGTCCCAGGATTAAGAAATAATACTCCTTTAAATTTCAAGGGGAGAAAATGTGCACACACATTGTGATCTCTGTGTCACGAAATTGTAAGGTCTGCAGTATGTAGTTTGAGGGTTTTTTCCATTTTTACAACAACTTTGACCTCACCACTTTGACTTGCCAGCTAAAGTGCTGAAAGCACTCACACTTATGTCTATTTTACAATCCTATGGCAAATCCCTTTGAAATCTTGGGGTCTACCTGTTTTTGTAGAGCAGAGCATGTGTATAAGAAGAAGGTCTAAACATTTATGAGAGTACTGACAGGAGTTTTGTACCACTGGAAGAAGAATCCAAGGTCTTGGTGAAGGTGGTGAGACACTGGAACAAGGTGTTAAGAGAGCCTGTGGCATCCTCATTCCTGGAAACAGCCAACCCCTTGGGCAACCTGCTGTGGCTGCCCCTGCTTTGAAAGAACAATCTCTAGAGATGCCCATTCAGCAATGATGTGATCTGTGGGTGCTTTAGAACCAAAACGAGATTAAGAATTTGTATGCTGAAAATTGCTGCAGTATTACACATAGCAAAATAATACAATGAGAATGGTGCAACACACGCTGCAATGTTTCTCTCCTTTGAAAGTCAGTGATTGATGTATGGCTGTTAGAAAGAAGTGAGGTTTTTTTAGAAGTCAACACACTCTCTCAAATACTTTTTTTGAGCTTTTTAGATCTCTTTTTCCTTAATGCACTCAAATGCTAAGCACCATTCCAAATTCATGTCAATATATCTATTGACATATTTCTTGCTGTTTTCCTCTTCTTCTATTCTCTGTGGTATCAGACTTGCCAACTGCTCCTGAGATCTTTGGTTATGATCTAGCAAAGCCCTTAAGCACATGCTTAACTTTAAGAATGCAAACAGTCTTTGTGAATTCAGCAGGACATTTCCTTTAACTGCTTGTCTGGGCTGGGGCCAGAGTGCTCAGTGCTCTATACACAGATCGAAATATAATAATTCACACACAGTTAGTTAGAAAATCACTGCAGAGCATGAAATAAATTGGAACAGATTTTTCCCAGTCCTTTCATGACTCTGGTCATGAAACACTACAAAAATTCTACCAGCTCTGAATGTAGTTTATAAATTAACAGAATTCAATTCATCAACATATGTCATGGAAAATATCTGTTTTATACACAAAGTTAATTTCACACGCACGTATTTTCTCTTTGTCTCCCTCTCCTTCTCATGCATGCGCACACATACACACACAGGAGACTTAGGCCTGCTCGACTCTGTATCTCACTGTGATCCTCAGCAAGTGTCATTACTTATAGCTCCTTCTAAAGTTCAAGAAATCTGCACAAATTGCTAGGTCAAAGTTCATGGTACTCTAGGCTCCTAAAAGACATTTTGGAGGAGGCTGTGCAGAAGTTTACCAGCAGGCTGCAGATAAGCACAAACCAGGCAGAGATGCAAACACGAGACCAGTCCAGCACGGTCAGGCCAAAGGTCTGAGTTCTTGCTATACCAGGTGCCCAGATAAGGGCACAAGAACAGGGCAAATGTATCATAGCATTTATATATCACAAGTTTATTCACTCAGCTTCCGGCAGCTCAGGTCTTCCCAAAACTGAATGGCATATCAAGATTTACTGGTAGATTAATTCTTGTAAAGCTTTTAATTGCATTGCTTTATCTAGTCTCCTTTTTTTTCATCTGTATAAATTTCTGGCACACAAAAAATCCTGCGGCAAGAAATTTCACAACTTGCTCCAGTCTGTACTCTGTAAAGGAGTACAACAAAGCACTTGCTATTTTTTGTGAACATACCACTTGCTTGCTTCATGCAAGAACCAGGGGCAGCAAAAGAAACAGCAATTTCTTATTTGCCTTCCATGTGCCATTCATGATTTTATATTCTACTATAACATCCCCCTCTGCCAGCTCTTTTCTTAGCAGAAAAATCCTCCTCCATCTAATCACTCTCCTGTAACATCCTTTGTACAAAGGAAGAGCTGATGTGCTGGAAGAGGCAAGCTGTCTGCTTCAACAAGGTGATTCCAGGGGAATTGGAACTCCCAGCCTAATGAGACCTGGGCCAAGAGATTCTGCTAAGTTGTGATTGCTTAAACTTTTGCATTCAGGTAATGAACACCTCCTTATGCATCGACTGAGTCTGCATGCAGCTAGCTGTGAGCTGTAAAATAGTGCCATACATGAATGGCAAAAGCAAACCATCCTTTCTTTTTACCGCTAAAACAAGAGACTCCTTAAGTAAAAAAAATGCTTGTGTGAAGCATTCTGCTGGTTCCAAGAGCCAAAGTTTGTGGCTTTCTTTTTGTCTCATTTAAGGCACAGCAGTGGAAGGTGGATGTGAGGCCAGTTTCTTCTTTGATGTATTTACTTAAAATTTTCTTTGTGGATTTTTGATAGTTTGTGGTAGATAGATGTGGATAGTTTGCAGGTGTATATGTGTGTGTGTGTGTGTGTCTGTGTGCGTGTGTGTGTCTGTGTGTGTGTGTTAATTCATTGTACACTACCCTAAAGTTTAAACAGAACTGTCCAACAAACTATGTGACTTCTAAAAAATGCTTGATTCAGTTCAGATTAGTAACTGAAAACAACAAAATAAATGGACAACAGCAAAAAAAATAAGTTTTTAAAATGCCATTTTAAAATTTCTTCTAGCTGAGTATTGTACAAATTCAAGACTGCAAGACTACCTCCAGCTCTGAGAGCTGATATTCACACCTGCTTCCAGATGTGTCTTCTCTTCTGATAAAGATAGTTATTGTTAACCTGCTTTGCATTTCTCATAAGCTGTGCTTATTGCTGCATTTGTTCCCACAGCATTCCTTTATGTCTGAAAGGCCTAAATCTCATATTCCTGCTATAATGCTTTGAGACCATGAGATGTGGCACCTAAATGCCTAGAAAAACAGAGGCCAATGCACTGCCTTTATTTGCAAGTGTGTTGTCTTATGTACCTCAGTTAATCCAGCACTAAAATGGAATGAAATCTTGGCTCCACAAATGCTAGCAGCAAAACTCACTGACATCAAGGAGGTCAGGAATCTGCTGACTTCTGCCTGTCAAGTGTTGCAAATCTGTCTGAGCTGATGTCTGTAAAATAAGACGAGATAGAAACCCGAGGATTCAACCTCAAAACTTGGTGCTGCTCTATGGGAATCTGTAACTCTTATAAAGTTTGTCCTAATGGATGTTCTTTCTTCTTGTTTTTCTTGGCTGCTGTTGAGTGTTTCTGGTGTGCCCAAGCAGGGTGAGCACTGGCCGTGCATCCAAATGTACCAGGTACAGTGTGTCTGCACTGGGATTTAATGAATGTTGGCATCAGGAGACTGGAAAGGGAAGAGCCCTGTAAGAAAAGCCTTTTATTCCAAAAGTTCTTCCGTGCCCCATGACTAGGGGACAGAGTTTACTGCATGTCCACTGGGTTGCAGAATTTCTCATCACTGTGCTTGAGAATTTGTGCTGTTTCAAAACTGTTGAGCGAAAATTCGCAAAATGTTCTGGCAGTGTCAGCTCTCCAAAACATTAGAGGTGCAGCTGATATCCATTCTACACCCTCTAATAGCAGACTAAGCTAAATGCACTTAACTGAATGTGAGTCTCTTGGCTGTTCTACATGAACAGGAAAACCTCATCAGTTTGGTTTTTTTCATCAACTTCGCCTTAATTTCCTAAGTTAAAACACAAACAGTGTTGTTACCCTCTGTTCTAGCTTGGCTCTGCTTCCTTTGTGCGATGTATAAATACAAATATACTCCTCTTGCGTTAAGGATATGTACTACAAAGATTATATACTGAGAGGTAGGACAGAACCCTCAAAGGCAGCAGTGGGTAGCACGGATACAGTTCCTATAAGACTCCAGACGAGACCAGAATTGATGTCATTAACTCTCATTAGCACTTGGAGCTCAGACAATGACACATTTAAAGTACATGGGTGGCTTCAATCCATTTCCTAGTGGGCAAGTGTCCACCTGACAAAAGCACTGCTAACATTGGCAATGTGTGGAGCACTGGCAGCTCACCCCGGGCAGCCAGTGGACAGAAAGCCATGACAGGGACCCTCTCCTGCTTCCAGAAAAATGTCTCCAGAAGGCTTGTGACAAATTGATGGGAAGCCAAGTGTCCTGCCACTTGGCCTGTATTGCCAAGGTGTTAGCATGGCACTGCTCCCAATCCCAAAAAACATGTTTAATCTTTGACAAGGCACAGTGTTTGATAGCAGAGTTGTTTACATATGCATGTGCTCAGCTGAGCTGAGGTGTGCTGCACTGTCAGTGCCACATCACTCACTGAACAGGCTTCCAAGCACTTCTGGTAGTTTTACTGCTGAATGGAGAGAAAAATGAACACATTTTAATCATTAAGCGCTGTTTTCTTAGTGGTAGCTCTGTCCACAAAGATACTGTCTATGAAATCCTTTAGTCACAAGAAATAAAGTCAATGATTGATTTGTATTCTGCAATGCACCCTCTGGCTAAAACTAAGTTATAAGTACCAAATGGTTGAGATGGGGCTTGTGAAAGGGCAGTTATGTGAGTGGCACTAGAAGAAAAATGTTAATAAAGGGCAGTCCATTGAACTGAGGTTAAATACTTTCATACTTCTCAACCAGCCCAGAAATGTCCCTGAATTCTTATTAAAAATGTTCTTTATAATCTGATGTTTTAAGTTATTACGGAAGAGGGATCTTGATGATCAAGAAATATTACTTCCTTGAGGAGAAACAAAGGTAACAAGGATATAGCTTAAAATCCTTTATGCTTTTCATCTTCTTTAAGAATTTGTCTTGTCTTTTTGTTCATTTGTCTGGGCTTTATTTTAGCTTTAGAGTTTAGTTGTTTTTTTAAATGAGTGAACTTGAAGAAGTTTGGAGGCTTGTCCCTAATTGTGTGCAGGCTCTTTAGTGCTCCTGAGGCAGAGCCAATCCAGGAGGGCAGCCAGTCTTTCCACTGCCACACCAGGGACAGCCTCACCAGCAGCCCTGCTCAGCCTCCCTTCTCACACCCCAGAACCCTCTGCAGCATTGTCCCAGAACCAGCAAAATCCACCCAAATAAGTATTTGAGGCTTTGGGATTTTCCATACTAGCCTGGAAGTCTCAGAGAAACACAACCCTGACAGGTACAGTTCACTAGAATCCTGTTTCCAGGTTAAAAATGGCAAGAATCCCAGTATACTGGGGAAGGACTTTGCAGAAGTTAGCAAATGTGTAGGTGTTCGAGTTGGGGTTTGGGATGTCATCGAGTCTGGCCAATGAAGAGTGAGCTTGCAGGAGTGGATGCCAGGCACAGAGAAGAAAGCTTGGGTTTAAACCAGATGATTGTGTGCCTCACAAGTAGGACTGTGGACCTGGCACCTGGTATATCCTACAGTTGTGCCAGTTTTCAGCTGTGCCACTGTGCACAACCCGGGCTCTGGAATGCTTTGAGGATGCCAGCACCTCATCTCTAATTTAAGCTCATAGAAAGTCCCAGGGAAGTTTTCTCTTTGTTGACATTGCCAAGGGGAGTGACTGATAAAAATGGTGTGAATTGACAAGTCTGGTGTGAGGATGCACATGTGCTGGGAGAAGCCCTGCAATGGACACGGGGATGTCCTTGAATGGAGATTCCCCCTTGGTGGCCTGCACAGCACTGACCTGATACAGCAAGTGGACTGAACACCAAAAAAGTGTTGCAAGGATGGTTCCTCCTTCCTTAGGAAAGGGTGTCACATCTTTCTCCTGCATTAGGGAACAGCATATACCTTGACTTTAAACTATATACATGATAAGCCAACATTTGCTTTAAATTTTAAATTAGCATAAAATAACATTTTTATAAGTGCTTGAGCCAATGCCTATTTAGTTACAGGTGGCATGTTTGAAAGTCAGGGCACATTTGATTCCGGACTTTTCTTTATAAACAGCTTAACCTTTTTTGTTTAGCAAATGCTCGGTTTCAAACAAGTCTGTCTGTATTGACTGAGTAGCGTTTTTTCTGTTACAAAAGTGTTTAATCCTGAGAAAACTCAGATCTGAAAACCTCTTCGTTGGCTGAAATGTTCAAAGATTTAACAAATTCAGCAAGTGGGAAAATTAATCTTTGAATAGAAGAAACAATCTGACAAAATAAGCCATAAAAGTAGGTGCCAGGTGTCGCAAGGAAGTTCTTAATGCAGCACTTGCTTAATGTATACTCAAAATGCATCCACTTTTGTTCGAAGATCCAACAAAACATATGAAATTGGGTTACACCAATTCTCTTGATCTATGAATCTTCCACTGTGTCAAAAATAATACACCAAACAAACTTACATGTAAATGGTGTGATAAAATGATCTACCGTATACATTATCATCCATTAATATTGTTGGGGCTAATGCATTTCATCTGTCACACACTTTGTTTTATATTATCCCCACCTTACTAAAAAAATACCATAAACTCTGCTGGGTTGACAGCCATGCAGGTTACCTGCTGGGAAGCAAAAGTCCAAGGACACTGTTTCCCGTCACTGTTTTGCCCACAGCTGCAGGTGGAGAAGGAAGTAGTGCAGCCAGGCTGTGGGGAAAGGTGTGCTCTGTTCTGGGCATTGCCACTGTCCTTTGGACATGTCTTCATTTCTTTATGCTCATCTTCCTCTTCCACTGAGTGTGTTTGTAAATAAGTGGAGCTGCACCTGTTCTCACAGTAACCAGTGTGACATGCCCCACGCTTTGGCAGAAGCCTCCAGGCTCTGGAGTATAGCATAGTAAGTGAAAAATAACAATTCATAATAAGATGAGAGACTCTGAGATCACTCTGACCTTGAATTCTCTACTGTCTTTTAACAGGGAGAGGGTGAAATTGGATAGAAACAGCCCCCTCATTTTGTGTAGAGCCACCAATGACCCAGGCTGCATTTGAACCACAGCCCTAGAGGCGAAAGGCTTTGTGTCTCATTGCCAATTCACAGCAAGAACATAACTTGAGCCCACACACTAATGCTAAGCAAGGGCTGAGTGTTACTAATCCTTGTTCACATATCTGCACCTATTAAAATCACATGTGTGAAGGTTTGCAGGACTTGTTCTTTTACTGTAACGATTGGGGCTTTCATAACGTGTTCTTAAATAAAAAAAACTTAATTAACTGCAGAAAAAAGGGAAAATAAAAAGACAAATGCAAGAACAATATGTGGCTTTCTTCCTCAGACATATTGTACTGAATGGCATTGTTTGGCTTAAACGGAAACATGTTTTTAGAAGGCTGAGAAGAATGTTTAGACATAATGATTTAAAAGACTCATTATCACAGGTGCTGCACTTTATTCTCCAATTCATTCTTATTGCCAGAAAACCACCTCCACAAAGGCTGCCTGGCAGTGTCCCTCCCACTGGAATGCTTGCCCTTCTCCCTGGCTGCATAATGTGTGGAGGGCAGGATTATCCAACTCACTAACCATCCCTCTTGGCCCATGGGCTCCAGGATGATGGGGAAAATCTACCTGGATAAGATCTTTCAGATTCTGACTTTCAATGACCCTGTGACAGAACAAGATAGAAAACTGCTGCTTTTTAAAATGCTGGGTAGTTACTTTTAGCTAACAGATTTCCTTATTCCTGACAGAATTTATAAGCATCCATTATAGTTCTTTTTTTTCTTCATGTAAATTATGAGTATCAGACCTGAAAGCCTTAAAGAATCCTCTTGAAAGACCATTTAATCCCTCCTGATGTTTGCACCCCCATGGACCAGATGTTTCACAAGGGAGACCAAGTGGAGTGATGGAAGAGGAGACTGCTATAAAAAGAAATATTCTCTGATTTTTTCAGCCAATGACAGCAGACAGAGGTGAGCAATGGAACCTGTTTGTCCAGCATTTTTGTGAGTACAATCACAATGCTCATAAGTTCTGTGTTACGACTACAATTCCTCATGGTATAACTCTGAGCCCTTTCCTGATACCTGTGCAATCATGCAAAATAAGTCTCTTTATTGTCATCTTACACATCATACTTTTTTTTTCCCTGATGCTTATGGGAAATTATTCCTTCGCTGCTATTCTTGGATCCATATTTTTTACAGCATAAATTCCTATCATCACGTCAATATCTTCACATATCCAGGACCTTGGTAATCTCTTTTAAAAAGTAACCTGCAAAGTGACCTTTTTTTGCTATTACTATAAAATCGCAGCTTCTGAAACCCAGTGGTTTCTGGGGCATGAATGGATATTCTGTTTGGGAGATGTCCAGTCATGTCATTCCAACTCCAAGCTGTCACTTCCCAGTGCTCCTACAGGCAGCCAGTTTTCTTGAGAAGAGGACAAAGTGTTTAGGTTTAAAATACATAATTATTTTACTAATGATATTTTCTCACACAAGCAAATAGTGTATTTTTCATATGTTATGCAATTATGGCTAAGAGATGGTCTGTGTGGGATGAAATAAAAAAGAATGGTCCATGAAATCAGTGATAGAAGGCAAAGTACTAATAGAGCAATAGAAAGAAGTTTTTTCCATTGTACACAGACTGGGGAGCCCACAGCCATTCTTTATTTGTATTTTCTGTATCTGTTGTTGAAATTATTTCATAAATGATGCTCTAGAAAGTGATGTGGCCTTCCACTGCCTTGTGCATATCGTACTTAGTACAAAAATAAAACACTTTGGTTTTATAAAGAAATAAAGCTTGGATGCAATGTGTATGAACATGTGTGATCAAACTCAAGTAATCAACTCCAAGTCCTGTCATCAAGAAAAAGTTCTGATCCTAAAACCAAATAGGGCCAGGAAACCTCTCAGAAGTCTTCACCTGCCCTAACTCCCAACACCTGCCAGTCAGCATCAGTCCCCAGCTGTTGTCAGGTAGCAAAAATCCAAGCTATTTGCTGCATACACCTCTACTTTTGAGCTGAATTCCAGGAAAGCCACCCCAGACTCAGCCAGAGAAGAGCCAATCAAGCAGTTTGCTCCTGGTGAATCTCTAATGAACCCTTGGGTGCTGGGTTACTGTGAGTCTGAATGGGCCTCTCAGCACAGTGGTGAGCTCCCAGCTGATTTTCTGGTTTTAATGAATACATATTTTCATTTGAAGCCACTGCAAAAATTATTTCATGGTGAAAACAAGCATTTGTGGATCTCATAAACAAACAGTATAAATAAAGAAGCCAGCCTTCAAGTGTGACTTTGTTCTAGAGAAATATTAAATGCAGTGCATCACACACTCACTCACAGTCACTCTCTCCACCCTCTCCTTAATTTATACTTTATTTTATTTGCAGGCTTTTAAAAAGTACTACCCAGCATAGTACAATTTGCTGTCAAACCAAAAGGAAAAAAAGTAGCCCAATACTTCACACAGAGGTTGGAAATGCTGCAGACAGAAATTGTTAAGTCCTTAACATATCAATCCAGAGTTGTATAATTCACATCCAGAACTGCTAGCAAGTCAAGGGGGAGTGACTTAATATGCTCCCCAAAGTCCATTATGTTATCCATATCCAGGAAGATATCTGTGCCAGGGCTTTCTTGAATCAAAGCAATGTCCACCATTCTTCAACTGTGAGCCTGCTGAGATTTTTTTTTCCCAGTTTCTGGCAAATAGATATCTGGCTCTAGTACATGCCAGATTGATGCACTTTGTGACTGATCCCTTAATAATATTCAAGTCTCCTAGCCCCAGAACACAAAAGCTCAGCAACTGCACAGATATCTACCTCCAATATTTTTTGCTGATACGAAAAAAATCCTATTATCTCACTCCCCCAAAATATACTCCTTCTCTTGGGCTAGACCTCACAATTTTAAATATGGAGGGTTTTGACTTTCATATAGGTCTAGTGACAAATAAATTTGTTTTCAGTTTTAGCAAATGTAGAGAGAGACTTCAAGTGAAAGAGAGAGAGGGAGGGAGGAGGAGAGAATATGTGTGAGTTTTACACTTGGGGGCCACATTGCATCTATGCAATATTTTCTAAAACATGTACCATATTAAGATGCCCTGCATGACTTCAGGGCTTCCTCCATCATACACAGCTATTACTGTTAAGCCAAACCTGTGTGTGGAGCTGTTTTCTAACTCTGATAAAAAAATTCCAAGGATATCATTGTTAAAAACATTAAAAACCATCTATTGCAAATAAAGTATTTTTTAGAAATCAGGAGCTAAAAGTAAACAGCCCAGCCTGGCTTCATTTCTTCTGTTTTTATTGCTATACCCCTGTGAGGCTCAATAGATGGAACTATTTTATAACATTATGCTGCTGTATAATGCTCTTTAGTTACAATATCATGATATATTAATACATATCTACACTTCAGTCTTCAGCAGTTTCTTTCATCTGAACAGATGAGATCTATGCCACTTTTTTTCCCAGTCTTTTTTTGATTTTTGGACCCCTACAAATTTCCAGCAAAAAGTATGTACCCCTTTAGCATTTCCATATGCAGATTTCTCCATAGCATCTGCAAAACCCATTCTCCTTAACCTTTTATTAGTAAAGGTAGCAGGAGTCTGTAGGTCACAGACTGAAAACATTTTCTAAGACCTTACAAGTTAATTAAACTACAACCCCCTCACCCATTCGACCAGCAATACCTCCAATTTGCCAAGGTGCTAGAAAAGGGACAGAGAGGATCATTGTCTTCCCAAGAACAGCCCCATAGATGGAAACTCCACCTGGGACACTGAAATTCCAGCTTCACTGTTAACCTTCATTCTTCTTGGGCAGTGGTAGATCTGTCAATGTAAACAGTGGGCACAGAGATCTGGAGATTTGAAGGCTTCTTGCAAAGGAAGTCACTGAATTTTGATGCTTCACAAGTAAGATTTTGCTATATTTTCAGTACTACCAAGCCTTTTAAAAGTGTAATCAGTCTTTCCCCCCTGTTCTTTGGATGATATAAAAATCACTGCATCCTAGATGATGTGGGCTTTTTTCTTTTTATTTTTCCTTAGTTTTCTTTTTTCTTTTTCTTTTTTTTTTCTTTTTTTTTTTTTTTTTTAGTGTGGTGCTTGTTTGTAGTATATGAAGACGACTTAAAAATTGTAGTCAAAGCTATTTCTTCACTGCTTGTTTGCATTGCTAGTATAGGTCTTATCTTTCACAGCAGACTACATTGCCACTGGAGTGCTAAAAAAAAAAAGCAGGACAACCCATTAAGTGAAGATCAGAAGTTGAACAAATTGGGAAGCCACTTTTCATGGAACTGTTAAAATCCTCTGGTTTTGCTTATTTGCTCTTAACTATAACCTTGTGAAATGTGCAACTGAGATTAAATCGTTGTCAAAGTTTCAGCCCTTGTGCCCTTCCATCAGGACGTGTGAGAGTTCCCCCTGCGCATTCTGAGATAAGTCTGCACTATTTTTGTTAGAATAGTTCATGCATTTAGAGCGACTTGTTCCAGCACAGATAAGGCAAGTGGTGCTTTATGATGTATGAGCTGGTCCTGCTGAAGTGTGTGTTACAACAGGCAAAGTATCACTTCCCTGTCTACACTGCCAGCTTGGAGTAAATTGGGAGATTCTATTTAAGCTTTTATTAAAAAACAAAACAAAAGCCAAAACAAATAAACAAACAAAAAACCAAGAAACTTACAAATTCTACAAGCTCCAAGATTAACTCCTGCACAGAAATCCCCAAACTTTGCATAGGAGACTATTGGTACGTCTGTGGGAGGGTGGTGGGTCTGAACATGTTTATTTCCTTATTTTTGTAAGATAAAATCGAATTAAGAAAAATTAAAAGAAAATCTAAATGCAATAAACAATATGTTGCATTTTTTCCCTAATAATTCTCCCAGTGACTGTAACTGCAAGGCATTTAATGTGACCTTAGCTGGAAAAGGAAAATAACTTGATATTTGTAGGTGAGAGAAGGGGTTCACAGTGCAATCTGTGTGTGACCACAACACTAATAACACTGGATGAGCAGTGTGGTGAGCAGCAGGACAAGGGCAGTCTCTTCTCCATGCACCTTTCCCCATGGATTCACTGCTCTCTGCCACTCACACTGCCCTTTCCCTATGGACCTTCCCTCCCATGGGTGCTAAGCTGGACTTCTCTAACAGTCATTAAATTGGAGGACATAAATATTGTTGATGTCTCCATCTCCTGTCACATTCAGCTGAAGTTAATCTATGGTTACAAATGCTACAGCATGATGAGGTGAGCTGCTTTTCTCCAGGAAGCCAAGATAAAAGAGGTGAGATTGTCAGCCAACAAAACTAGGGAAAGTTAAACTTCATATATCTCTCTGATGAAAAACAAGCATAATAAATCTTTTAGAAAGTAAAACAAAACAAGGCCGCTCTGTGTTGTTAAGAGAAGCAAATCCAGAAGGATTTTACAGAAACTTTCAAGAGTTCTGGTCAAAACTATAGTGGCATATCACATATTCTATTGAATTAATGTTGGTGCTAGTTCAAGAGACTGTATCCCCAATGTCACGATCTTGGCATTTCTCTTAAAACCAGAGTTCCTAGATGTCTCTCAGAGTCTCTGTGCTTTCTTTATTAAGCAATGGAAATGCCTATCCATTAGAGTCCTTATGGTCAAGATATCAACTATGGAATGCAAATAGGAGTGTACTATACCGTGGCTTAATACTCCAGACAATAAACTTAGGGTATACAAAGACATTTTCTGTTGGCAGCTAGTAGCATGCTCCTTCTAGAAAGTATCTTCATTAGAAGTGAAGTTCAGCTTGTAGGGATATAAAACTTTTGTGTGTAGTCTCTGCCAGTCCTGAGGGCACTGGCTGCAGTCAGTGGAGCAAGTCAGGCACCATAGCACAGTGAGGCATTGCACAGTGGGGATGTTTTAGTCTAGCTGGGATAAGCTGCTGTTTGGGCTTCTTTATTAAACTTTCTCAGATGACCAGCTTAATGCCAGGCAAGACAAAATATTCTCTGATATGCTATTGTTGAAGATAATCTTCAAATTTGTTTTTACTGCCTTATCCTGCAATATGCAAAACATAAGCAGAGCCCTCTGCCTGTCTGCTCTGCTGCCAGGGAGAAGAATGTGAAGGCAAGAGGATCTGTTCAGTCATGGACCAGAGAATGGCAGGAAAAGGAATGAAAGCTACTGGTGAGGAAAAGGCAATACAAGATGATACTCTTTTATAGTATTATATGGTTGGAACAAGAGGAAAATTAGTTTGAAATAGAATTGCGGTGTTCTTTTTTCCTTTTTTACTTTTTTCCCCAGAGAGGGTAATGAACAATTGCTGGAACAAAATTTGCCTTGTGGAAGGGAAGTTCTGACTTGAAATATTTAAAACCAGGTCAGATGTCTTTCTAAATGAAATATTGTAGCTCAGCTAGAAATGACAGACTCATGGCAAGAGCCACTTGTTGAAATTCAATGACCTCTGTAATACAGGACCTCAGAGCTGAAGATCGCAATAATCTCCTAAAAATCCTACTTTTATTTATTTGTATGAAAGTAATGCTTAGATTCAATGCTTAGATTCATCTGTTTGCAGAAAAAAACCCCCAAACATATTCTTAAAAATTTTGTTGTGCTACATCAAAACTAACATTGCTCTTTTCTGCTAAACATTGTAAATACACTTAGTAAAAACAGACAGTCATTGCCAAAAGAGCAGATAATACCCCTTTTCTAACATAAACAATCAGATTTGTGCTCAGAAAGAATCTCATGGATTTCGGTAGCAGATTCATGCACACATGACCTAATTGTGGAACAGGATTTCTGGGTATATCCAGTACCCAAGGCACAGTAGAAGCTCCCTGCATGTCCTGAGGTAGCTATAGGAGGTCATTGACAACAGCACTTATTTGTCCAGACAAGAACAACTTAAGGTCTGATTCTGCAAGTTTTGATTATCCTCCCAAAGACAGTGAAGGTAGTTTGCCACTTGTCAGGTTTGAAATCAGGAAGAAGGAAGGAATTTCATATTCCTACAAGATGGTAAATTACTGCCTTGCCAACTTTCCTGTAATTGTCCTGTACTGCAACAGTCAGTGTTTCAGTCATAAATCATTTAGCTCTAGTGCCACAGGAAAGTATGCAAAATGGGCTGCATGTGCTATTTTAGCTATGTTCTCCACTCCTGCCTGGACATAGATTGCTTTAGGTCAGAGGGACAAAGAGAACAAGCCTGAGGACACGTGTATTTTCATAACCATGGGCACAGTTTTCTCGGGTTTTTTGAACACAGATTTTTCCAGTCTGGGCCACCAAAGAAATCTAGAGGCCAGTGTTATTCTATCTATGTAATCTCTGCTCTCTTTCCATTCCTCTTTGGCAAAAGCACTGCCTTAGCTCCCTGCCTTTGAGAAGGAGGCTAAGCTAAGCAAGCTGGCAAGGCACAGAAAGAAGATGATGCCTCAGGCAAACAGTGGTGATGCCAATTCTACCACAATGCCTTGAATGCCAGATTATGTCTTCCCACGGATGCAGATGTCCTAAGGGCGCTGTTGCCTGAAGAATTACAGTGGTTCTTGTACAACCCTGAGCTGTTGAAAAAAAAGTGAATGGAGCAGGTGTAAATGATAGACTTGAGCTTCGGGTAAAATACCAGGCAAAACACACTGGGTTGCTTCTTGTGAGTGCAGGACCCACCCTTGCCCTTTGTGTCTCCCTAACTAAACAGAACAGTCTCCAGTGGAATTTTACATCTACCAAATGCCCTAAAATCCAAGCACGGTGCATTTTCTGTGGTGCTGATCACAATCTTGTATGTCTTTTGGTTTGAAATTGCAACCTTCTTTCTGATCTCTCCCCTCTAAAGCAGAGCTCTGTAGGATTAGGGTCCTTGGAAGGAGCTAATGGATCCAGAGAGCCGAGGTGGAAGAGCAGGAGAGCAGCTCCCTGGTTTCACTTTTTCAGAGGCAAGCTTTACGAAGGAGAAAGTAAGTCAAGAAAGACTGACTTGAAGAACCAGAGCAGAAGGGTCTTGAGACCTATCGTGTCTTCTTTTCCAATCTAGTAGATGGAGGATGTTTGGAATGACTCCTGTAAATTATCCCCCCTATATATGCCTCTGTAGCGCCTGCAGGTCCATCCTAGGGATCCTGCATTAAGTAAGGACAGGGAGCTCAAAAACCAGCTCCACTGGAGCTAATCACAATATTTCAGGCTGCAATAAGTTTCCAAGAAAGGATCCTGTTCCAGAGCGCCTGACAACTGCATCTCTCCAGAGACACCATCTAGAGGCACCAGCAATAGACAGAGCCTCTGATGCAATAGGTCTTGGGAGGACTCCTGAGACACAGGGAAAGCACTTGATGTTGCTGCTATGCTGATTGTTTTGGATAGCTCATTGTCACCTAATTGTGCTGTAGGAAGGTCTGTCCATTCCCTCCTGCCTGCTCATTTATGCCCTCAGGCTATGTAAACGCTGAATGTGCCTGAAACAACAGCCAACCACAAAGTCTCCAGTGCCACTCTTTTGGTATGCGCTAGCTCAGATTCCTCGTTGCAAGAAAAACCTCTGTCTGCTGATAAATGGCAGCATATTTTACAAAGAGAGACTGCTCTGCTCCTTCAGCAGGGCTCTGTCTATCTCCTTGGCTGATTTGAGACCGCTTGATGTAGCTGGGAGGCCTTTGCCAAATGAGGAGGAAAAAAAAAGGAAGACATATGCTACAGGAGCTGGAGGAAGAAAAGGAAAGACCAAAACAAGTTTTAAAGCAGAATTACTAATCAAAAAGTTATTTTTTAGGAAATAGTAAAATACAGTAAATATCTGTGTTATAAATGGCCCGGTCAAGCTATTGAAATACTCTCAAGGAAGTTAAGAAGGATTTTCCTGAGAACCCTTTTACTTTGTTTGTGCATTAATAGATCAACTATTAATTGATATTAGATTGTAATTAATATTATATCATAAGCTTCAAGTGTCAGGAGCTTGTTTGCACATAGAGTGGCATAAAGGTAACTCTGTGTGAAATACTGGTAGCAATTGCTTCTGTGGAGGAAAACCCCTACATTCCTGTACCTTTCTGTAAAATGACAATCTGCCTTTGGTGGCTCCCGAGAGGAGTACACTTCATGTGGATGTGGCTCCAGCCTGCAGACCTGCCTGGGCTTTTGGCTAGATGTTTAACTCTAGCCTTGCAGGAAATGCAGTACTCATTCACTTCCTAGCCTAAATTAAAACTTCCTGTCTTAGCCCAAAGTGACCTCCTCTTGGTCAGCCTCCATTGTTATCCCTACTGACAGCATTGTGATGGTGCCATAGGCTGCTCTGAAGATCTGAGGCATTTGGGACAGAAAAATGCAGTGCCAGGGACAGTGGTACACTGAAGAACATGAAATCTAAGTGGGCCGATTTGGAAAAAAACTGAGGCACGAGGGAATGCACGGACTTGCCTGTGGTCTGAGGATAGCTCTGCTGGGACATGGTGGGATCACTCCTATGATTTGGGATCACTCCTATGATTACCAGTCTGTGATGGACAGAAAGAGCCTCTTTAGGAAAGACAGACAGTGAAGAAAAACAAGGGATGCACCTTCTATGTGAAAGAGCACCACAAATACATGGAAACTGGACACAAATATACAGAACAGCAGACAGAGACAGGCTGATTGGGAGCTTAAGGGCAGCCCAGTAGGGTAACACTGTGATGGGTTTGTTACAGATCAACTGATTAGAGTGACAAAGTCAATCATGACTTTACACAATTAGAAGTCTCCAGATAACAGTCCAAAGTGCTTTTGGGAAAATTTTACCTCTCTGACTTCAGCTGAAAGATCGAAACAGTGGGACAAAACAGGGTTAGAAAATCTCTGGAGTTTGTTGAGGAAAACTTTGTAACGTAGGTGGTGAATGGCCAAAATGTGGGTGATGGTCTCCTGGATCTGCTACTCACAAGCAAGGAAGAATTGAACAGGGATGTGATAAACAACAGCAGCCGTGGCTGTAGTGACTGCAAGGAGCCACAAATGTGACAGGAGAGAAAAAGACATGCAGCAAAGCACAAACCCCAGGCTTCAGGAGGGGAAACTTTGGCACCCAAGGAAGAACACTGCAGTTTGGATAGGCAGACAATGAGATGCACACAGGGCTGTTTGGATAACCAAACTCAAAAAATGGGTGATTATGGCCTGGTTGTCAATGGCAGGTCAATACTAAAGGGGCCTAACCCAGGACCTGTGCTCTTTGGCATTTGCTTCAATTACCTGGAGATGTCTCACAACATTTGCAGAGGACATCAAGTTGGACAGTCCATTTAACATGCTATAGGGCAGAGTTGCTGTCCATTGGGACCTAGATAGCCTGGAGGAATGGGCCAACAGGAACATTATGAAATTCAGAAAGAATAAATGCAAAGTCCTAACTCTTAGTTGTCTCATCTCTGTTCTTGAAGGCTTTTGAAACCTGACTGGACAAATCCCTCAACAAACGGGTCTGAATTCAGAGCTAAAACTTGTTTTGAGCAAGAGGCTGGAGTGAAGCATCACATCCCTTCCAACACGAGTGGTTCTGTGATTGCTTGGTAGGATCAAATAATCTTATGCTGTTAAACTTGTTTTAAGAAGTTACTACCCCTGTGCTGACTATTGTCATCCATCAGCCAGAATCCCTACAGCTGGAATGCAGCTGGCGCATGTTCATGTTCCTAGACCATTGCAAAACGAATCCCTTTTACCTCATATTGCAACAGACTACAAATGCATACACAGCTAATTGCTGTGTGTCAGTTGAAAGGGCAGCCCTTTCTGGCCCAGGACATGCCCAGGACTTAGAGCTTGCTGGGTTCCTTGCCTACCACCATGTGCTCTCAGCCATGGTTCACCTACAAGGCCACCCTCACTGACACTGCATTAGCGAAAGCCAAATTATTATCACTGCATTATCTGCATCACCATAATGTGCACAAATTCTGGTGAGGGGCCAGCAAAACCACCAAGAAAAAGAAGGCTCTTGCAGTGTCTGACTGCACAAGTGGGTGCTAGAGGCATCAGGCAGAAGAAAGAGCCCAGGGAACCAGCCAGGCAATGGTCTGCAACTCAGCCAGTGACCTCTGTGCTCCTGGTCCTTAAATGCCAACTTGTATTCATTAGACAGTCAAAGTACACTGCATCTGGCTAGTGCTTGCTGTGTGCCTCTGACCATATACAGACATTATAGACACCTACACTCAAGTCCTTTCCTGTGAAATGAACGTGTTTTGCAATGGTCTACACTTTGGTTGTTTTGTAAAACAGAGACGTATAGATACAAATCTAAGGCAATTAGTTAAAAGTGTCTACTTGTAACGAACCACGGCTAAACTTGCTGGTTTCACTTATTTGTTTGTGTTTGAGATATTAGATGCAGTCAGAGGCCATATAGGTGCACCATATCTCTGCTGCACAAATAAATCAAACTAAAGCAGCCCAGTTCTTGTAGACTGACATTAGGATAAGTATATCTTAAGAAAGTTCTTATTCAGACTTGGCTTCAGGCAATAAAACGTCATAGATGTATAACTCTAGCGAGTGAAATTTCTAGGGAGCAAATTAGGCTAAAAACATCTTCTAGAGACAGCTAGAAAGGAATCAGACACCACCCAAAAATAAGGCAAGTTATGCAGTAAATGTTTCATTTATTGGATTTCTTCCAATACTATTAGGGTTAAAAGATGGGTTGTCAATAAAAATGGTATATTTATGGAGGGCTCTGTATTTCAGAAGCCTATTTCTTGTCATTCACTCCTATAGTGCTTGATATCACCTCATGATAAAGTGTGAATAATCCCTGCATGAATGCATATTTCTACCCATTAACGATTTTATTATTTGACAGAATTATCTCTAACAAAAGCAAGTGGTACAGCTGTGGTTTAGGTGCTAAAAGGGAGGGATGTTCCTACTGAGAAATAGGCATGACTTGGGAAGCAGAGCATAGATTGAGAGACATTAGGCTGTGTTATGAGCTTGAAAAACAATGCATGCAGTTTTTTGGAACTAATTTTCCAATGTTTCTCCATCAAATGAAGATAGAAAGTCCTCCTTAATCAAATAGCACATAGTGACCTGGTCAGTATGTGTGCCATTTAAAGCCACAAAGAAATCTGGCAGTAGCACCATGATCTGGCTGTTTGTTGATATTTTGCTGTTTGATAGGTTTCTTGAATTTTCACATGTGCTTGTTTCAGTCAATGCAAATGACTGCAGACAGGAGCCATGATTTCTGTGTTTTCATGCTGTCATCTCATCTGCCCTAGAAAAAATTTATCTTCTTTGCTAACTCTGGAAGAGCCAGTACTGGTAAGACACTAGGCAGATGTGTTTGCTTCCAGTTATTGGAACCTTTTCAATATTGATTCTTTTTTTTTTACATTCAGAGCAGATTTAATGATCCAAGATTATTTGCAAACATGCAAATTCCTTTGAGCTGTAGATTCAAATCCCAGCCTGGTCAACCAAAATCCTTTTATCTTAAAAAAAAAAAAAAAATTGAATTTTACACATTGCAACCTACATTGGGACCTCTTGGAGAAGACCATGAAAACAGATGACTCACCCCAAATATGTAAACATTAGCCAGGAGATCCAGCTGGCATTCAGCAGGCCATATTTCTCCAAAAAAGGCCTGGGCCTTTGGTGAGATGGTAAAGATTCCAAAACATTTTTATAAAAGAGTAAATTTCCTTGGCTGCCCCATGTCAGCCTCTTCCCTGTTCAGCTCATTGCATGGTGAGCTGTGGGGTGAACCTCACATGCCTTTGCACTGCTGCTGCTCTGCTGCAGGAGTCTTGGCACTGTTGGGCCAAAGTGTGAAATGGTGACACCACTGTGGGTCACCAAACCCCACAGCTCAGCACTTGGTATAACTGTACCCAGTGGTGAGGGTTACAAAAGCTTGGAGAAAATCACTTCCACTTCTTCCTCTTGTGCTAGAGGTCAGCCTTGGCAAGAAGCAGAACATCTCTTGAATGTGGAGCACCTGGTTTTGTCTCTCCAGCTGTCACTTAAAATTGGATATTCAAACACGAAATCGTGTTTCGTGCCATGGACTAGATTGATTTTTTTTTTTAATATTATGTTTCTTTCATTGTTAAATACTATACTTGTTTTTTAAATCCAAGGCATCATCTGAGAACCTACTACTCAACAGCTGCTATTGACCCCTGGAGAGCTCTCACTTCCCTGACTGTGAAACAAATTGTTACATAAGGAGAAATGAAACAAATCAGATGCACCAGCTATCCAAAGTGACTTGTACTACCCTAATGAAACCATTTTGGTTTAGTAACCATCTATAATCCTTGGACTTCACAACCACACTAGCTCTAGGCTGCAGTTTGAAAACAAACCCCTGGAAGTTTGCAAAAGGAAGAACTTGATGAAAAGTAGAAATTCGTTTCCTGGCCCTTCACAGGATTCCTCCGAATCCACCATGGAGGTAAAACCTCAGCTGCAAAAATGTGCCCAGGAAACACCTTCCACAGCTGGGGCACAGCCCCTCACCCTTCCAGAGCCATCTTCCACACCCAGGACCCCAGCTGGCAAACAACACCGAGCTCCCCTGTAGCAGCATTTACTCCTGTGAGTAACATTACTCGCACGAGCAGTCCGGGTGTGCCGCCACCTTCACAGCTCATCTGTCAGTGATGTGACTCAGGCATGTGAGTCTCCACAGAATCAGACCCTTCTGCAACCAGCTTTGGGCAACAACTGGCTCTGTCCTGCACACTAACTTTTGATGGTGCTACTAAGTAGTTAGGAACTACACTGGGAAGCAAAACCATGCTTGTTTAAAGAAAAATCCATAGCAGATTGTAAAAAGATCTTAGAAAAACAAAACAAAACTGTGCAACTGTTTTTGTTCATTTGGATCAAATTATAACACATGGCCCCGCAAAATAAATAGGAGTCTGTCACATTTGTATTTCTAATCTCATATTGTTCTGGGATATAAAGGCATTTAAAAATCAAAAAGCAAACAAAAATGGAGAATATTTGTTAAAGTGTCACTCTGCAAGGCACTAGTTTGCAGAGACAGTAAGTACATAATCAGGGGCAAATGGGAAGTGTGCATGCCCACAGTTATTTAGTACAATTTCTGAAAGTAAAAAGCAAGTTAGTCAAAAGACCATTGGAAAAAGAAACTGTTCAATACATTTGTACATTGAGTTAACAGTGAAGTATTTCATTAGTCATGTTTTTACTTGGTGTCTTAAAATAATCCCTTTTCTGTCTCCATATTCCCACTTAGACATTGTTCACAGACTTATTTATTTATGAAGTCTGAAGGTTAGTCCCTACCTGCTGAGACTAATTAGCCCTGTTCTTTGTGTCCTATGCAATCCTGTCTGATTAAATGTACACATTTGTTTTACTTCTTTTCATGCTTCCTTTCACTCTACTTCTGCTTTACTGATTAATATTAAAGTTGTAAGTTGCAGTGATTTTTTTATTTCTATTTTGTCTGCATCTTTCCCTTTAGTATGCAAATTTCTATGTGAACTTTTTAATGCCTGAGAATTCGTGTTAGCCTTGTCGATCTCTGTATTATTATTTTTATTATTCTTTTTATAGAAGACGGTTTAGCTGAAACCCCCCAAACTCTAAATATTGCATGACAAATTGGCTTTGTTTTGGAAACCCTATGTGCTGAATGACCCTTAGCATGAGCAGCAGGTTAGATTTCTGGAGGAATGTTTGGATTATTTAGTACAGCCTGTCCCTTGCTTTCAAACACCATTTCCATTAGGCAATTTACTAATTCCCATTGAAATTACTGTCTTCCCCCGCCCCCCTCCCCACTCCCCTCCTTTTGTTCCTTGCCCATGTTAAAGTTTCCAATTGACTCGTCCATTGTTACAATTTGTCACTGCTGGAAGATCAATTTGTTTTCCCCTTCCCCTCGCCACATTAGGTTCGGGGAACAGATGCCATTTCTCGCATGTCTCTGCTCCCCATTTTGTTGCGGCGCAGGCAGAGCCGCGGCCGGAGCCTCCCGCAGCCCCGGCCCCGCGGGGACCCCGCACCGGACCGGACCCGGACCGGACCCGGACCCCCCCCTTCTCTTTCATTGCCCCCCCAGCAGCGTGATGTTTACGCCACCACAACTTTCCACTTCTGAAGTCTGGGAGTCCTTGATTCTCCGTCCTGCCATGCTAATTAACTTCTTAGCAGTCACATTCCTTTTCCTCCTCTCTCTCTCTCTTTTTTTTTTTTTTTTTTACATCAAGGACCAGAAAACATTATGCCTTACTATAAGATAATTTGGAAATATCTGATCTTCAGCGAGTGATCTCACACATTTTCATCCCGCGTGTTATAGCTATAATAAATGCAAGGACCAAGTGCTGCTGAAAAAAAATAAAAAAGGCTTTTACTATATTCTAGTGTTTATTATGATTGGAGTTTCTTACCTCCAACGAGTGGCATGAAAAATGTTAACGGTTTAAAAAAAGCACCCACCGCACCACCCTGCCGTCACATGTACCCAAATAATAGGGGCACACAAACATCCTTCAGGAGAACCCGGGCTGCGGGGGGATGATATGTTTATTAATGTCCAGAATGTAAAAGTTGGCGCTCCCGGAACGCGGAGTCAGGGACACCCGTTCGAGTGCTTTTCCCCTCGCTCCCCCCGTCCCGCAGCTCTGAGCTACGGCGTAAAAAAATTTAATTTTTCTTTTTTTTTTTTCTTCTTCTTTTTTTTTTTTTTTTTTTTTGCCAACCTCCCCTCCCCTCCTTTTGCGTCCCGGCCCCCCCAGCGGCGCCCCCGCCCCCGCTGCCCTCCCCTCGCGCTCCCGCTCCCATGCCAAAAAGGATCATTGTTAGTTTCCTACTTCCCCCACCCTCCTCCTCCTCCTCCTCCCCCTCCCGCGCCCCAGACCTGTTTATTTATGCAGACGTCACCGGGGAGCCCCCGCCCTCTCCTGCATCTCATTAAGTGCCTGGTGTGTTTCTCGCTCCCTGTCAATAATCCCGGATCCCAGACTTCTCCGTTCCTCCGGATTTCGATCCCCCTTTTTCTATCTGTCAATCAGCGCCGCCTTTGAACTGAAAAGCTCTCAGTCCAACTTCAACTCACTCAAACCCGAGCGGCACAGGCTCCCCATATCCGCGGCGACTGCCCCCCCGTCACAGCTGACTTCTGGGCTTGGTTTGTTGCGTTATTTTTTTTTTTTTTTAACCCCCCTCCCCCCTGCTGCTCCCCCCTCCCCACGGTTTATATATTTTTTATTATTATTAATTTTTCCGCGAGTGCGTGCGCGGGTGTGCGTGTGCGCGCAGTGCACGCCGAGCAGCTCCCGGGAAGAAAGAAAGAGAAAATCCCGAAGAAGGAAAGGAAGAAGCCTAAAGTCACTGGTGCAAAGGAGCAAAGAAGAGACATTTCCCTCCCCTCCTCCTCCCTCTTTTCCCCTCCCCAGGAGGAAAGAGAAGGGGAAAAAAAAGAAACTTTCACCTTGGACTCTTCTTTTTTTGGTGCAAACTTTCCCCCCCCCCTCTTCTTTTTCCTTTTTCCCCCCCATTCCCCTCCTTTTTTTTTTTTTTTTTTCTCTTTTGTTTTTCCCCTTCCCCTTTTTGCAAAATTGCTGCTGGTGGGGTGAAGCAGGAGGAAAATGCCGCAGCTGAACGGCGGTGGAGGGGACGACCTGGGCGCCAACGATGAACTGATCTCTTTCAAAGACGAAGGGGAGCAGGAGGAGAAGATCTCCGAGAACTCCTCGGCGGAGAGGGATTTAGCTGATGTCAAGTCGTCTCTCGTCAATGAATCAGAAACGAATCAAAACAGCTCCTCAGACTCGGAGGTACGGGGGAAGCCCCCCGCGGGGCCGTTTCGGGGCGGCGGGCGGGCGGGCGGGGGCCGCGCTGTGCCCGGGGCCGCGCCGGGGCCGGGGCCGGGGGCGCCGCGCCGGGTCCCGCTCCCGCCGGCGCCCAACTTTCTCCGCGGCACCAACTTGTAACGATGCCTTCTGTTTTGTTCTGTTTGTTTCCCCTTCCACCTTCTTCCCCGCACCTCTCCCTTCTTTTTCGCCTTTCATTCCTCCTCTTCTCCCTTCTCCCCCCCTACCCCCCCAAAAAACATCCTCCCCATCCCAACCACCCCTTTCCCCAACTGCCCCATGCCGACCCCCGGCTCGCTCCCAGGCGGAGCGGCGGCCCCCGCCTCGGTCCGAAACTTTCAGAGATAAATCCCGGGAAAGTTTAGAGGAAGGTGAGTACGCGGGCCCGGCCGGCACCGCCGCCCGCCCCGCTCCGCCGCCCCTCCGCCGGGCGCCCGGCTCCTCTTTTGGGGACACTTGCTAAAAAAACTTTTCCTTCCCCCCCTCTCCTCCCTTCTCTTGCCCCTGTTGCCCCTTCCTTCCCCGCTCCCGCTCGTGTCTCCCCGCCATGTTAGCTGCGAAGAGGCAAGATGGAGGGTTGTTTAAGGGCCCACCATACCCGGGTTATCCCTTTATAATGATCCCCGACCTCAGCAGCCCGTATCTGCCCAATGGATCGCTCTCTCCGACGGCGAGAACGGTAAGTGCCTTTTTTTTTTTTTTCCCCCTCTCTCCTTCCTCTCCCCCCCGCTCCGTCCCCGGTCCCGCCGCCGCCGCGCTCCCGGTGCCCCGCTCGCCCCGGCCCTGCCGCCGCCCCCTCCCCCGCGCCGCAAACTTTCCAAACTCCGCGGGCCGCGGCGGGAGGGGGTTTGTTTACACTTCGCCATATTACTTTTTTTTTCCTTTTTTTTCCCCCCTCTTTTATTTCTTTTTTTGGGTCTTTTTCTTATTTGTTGTCATTGTTTTCTTTTTTTTTTTTTTTTTTTTTTTACTTTCAGTTTTGTGGGCAGTTTTTTTGGAGCCCTTGCAACCTCCGCTGCGTGGGGGTGGGGAAGGAAAAAAAGCAAACAAATTCCAAACAACACCTATTTCAGCCTCAAAACCAAACTGGAAACAAATTTTTAAAAACCCGAGAAGTTTGAGTTTGGGTTTGTTTTTTTTTTTTTTTTCCCCCTCCCCCTTTTCCCTTCTCTCCCCTTCCTTGGGGAGGGGGGTTATTTTCTCCCTGCCGAGCCTGTGATCCGCTCCTCCAAACTCCTCGTTTTCCATGGTGATCCGTCGCCTCCTGCCCTCCTCCGTGGCGGCTGGGCCGGCTCCCCCTCCCCTTTCCTCCCCCTTAACCCTCTCCTGCCCTCGCCCGCCCCGGCCCGCGGGAGCGGCGATTTCATTGTGCCCCTTCGGGCCGCGGGTGCCGCGAGCTGTGCCCGGGCTCAGCCCGGTCCGGCCGGCCGGATCCGCGCCCCGCGGCGTGCGGGGGCCGAGCGGCGCTGCCCTGCCCGCCGGGGCCGGGCCCGGGCCCGGGGAGCGGCTCCGTCCCGGTGCGGAGCGGGGGGAGCCGCGCTCGGGGCGCAGGGCTGAGTCCGGAAACAACTCGCCTCGCTTGGCTCTGGCAACAACAACAGCGGCGCAAAAAATAATCAGACAAGTCGAGCAAAATTCCTCTTGGAAGTATGCTGGCAGGAAAACAATTTGCTGAAAGCATCCGGTTTTTTGTTGTTGGTTTTTTTGCCTTTTTTTTTTTTTTTTTTTCACCCCTAACTCGGGGTTCACTGGCAGGGGGTGCAGGGCTGTGTGTGCCTGCAGCTAGAGCGAGGTTTATTCAGATCCCAGGAAACTTTGGGGTCTGCTCGTGGGTTTGTAGTCTCAGCTGTTTTCCCGCTTGTAATGTCACCCACGGTGTGCTCTGCTCTGACATCAGATTTCTCAAGTGTCTCCTTTTCTTTCCTTTTTTCAAGAGTTTAATTTTTTTTTAAATTTTGAATGGTTAAATCCGCTGGGACTTCCAAGCACAACTGATTCCTACCGATGGCTTTAGCATTGCTGTTTTGTTTCTTCTGGGTGTTTCTGAGTCTGAAGCGTTCCCACCATCACCATGTGTGTTTATACACTTTTTTTTTCCTTGTGGTAACACGAGATAGCAATTTACAATAATAGATCTACTGTTGGGTAGATGTTGAAGCCGTACAAATGACTGAGGGCTTGGACAACTTCAGTCTATCAGATCTACAAGTGTTTTAAAGCATTAAAATATTAAACATCGGGTCAGTCTTGTTTTCACTTAGTAAAACGTCAGTAGACACAGATTAGTAAATGTAGAGTGACAGGGAGGTTGTGAGGAAGGTTTTCTGACTTTGCATATGTTTAGGGCTGTGCCAGAGTTTTATTTTGGAAGCTTGTGAGGCTCTTTTTGCGAGGAGGTGATTTCTGGGACAGTAGCAGAGGGGTGACTGCAGTTTGCAATTGTAATGATGGGGAGGGGAATTCAGGGGCTGAATGCATTATATTTTTTCTTTTGAATATGGTCACTCACATGTATATGGATGATCGTGATAAATTCCAAATTCCATAAGTACCGGAATCCAGATGGCAAAACAATCTTTGTTCCAAATCACTTTGTTACGAATTGTGAAGCTTTGTATTCCCTTTTTTTTTTCCCTCTCGTTTTTTACCTTCAATGCATTCCACTGTTCCAAGTGCAGACTAATAGGAAGCACACCTCTGCTGCCTTTTTCTTAAAGCATTTTCCTTACAACAGCTACAGCTCTTTTTTCCTCATTACATTTATTACAGATCCCTTTTCCCTTATAGCATGTGGGGATAGGATCCTTCAGCAGTTAGCTCTCCTGGAGCAATCCTCCCCTTGCTCCCCCACCGGTAAAAAAGGCCTCCATAGGAATGTTGGGTCCGTGTGAATTAAAGGTGCTGTACAAAAGCTTACAGGTTGGTTTATTGTTGGTATAGCAGGTGGCCTGCCTGTGTTATCAGATGAATTCTGAAAGGATATTTCTACACTCAATAGGCAATTTTCTTATTTCCACATCCAGGCTCCAGCAACCTTCTCCTATCTTCTTAACCTTATTCTTTCACATTCCTTATGCTTGTTTGTTTGCCTGCCACTTAATTATAGCCAGGAAAAATTAAAGTTGTTTATTTAGGCCTGAGAGCAGAATATTATAAAGATTCAGCGGGATAGCTGTTGTCTGTCACACACTATTTTTAGGTGGATTCTAGTTCTCTGCTGTACCAGCTTTCAATTCCAGATGAACTAGATCTTTCTCTCTCCTGTTTGATTTTATTTTATTTTTAAATACGCGGTGGAAAGGTATAGCTGGTTCTGCATAATTACGAATTTTATTTTTATTTATGTAGTTTTTCCTGGAGCCATATTTGTTGAGTGTCAGAGCATGCAAGGTAAAGAGGTGATGCAGATACGTAACAAAATTGTTTTTCTTTTCCTTTTGCTGTTGTACAATCTTAAAAGTCTGTGGGTGTGGTTTTTTTGTTGTGGTTTTTTTTTTCCCTGGAATTTTTTTGTTGCTTTATTTGGGGGTGTAGTGGGATTATTGTGTTTTTAAAATGTACCTGTAATTGTCTGTTCAAGAGCAAACTTGTGGACAGCAATTTCTCCTTTACTGCTTCAGGAATGTGAAGAATTATGAAGTATCATAAAATCTGCTTATGAGGAATAATCTTTTTTCAGGGATAATGCTTTAAATACTGCTAACCCTTTATCAAGATTGATAGGAATAATTTTGTTTTTAAAAAGCAAAGATTTTTTGCATGCTAGTCTTGCTATTGATAGAATACTGTGGCATGCTTATGAGAATAGATGTTTTTAAGTAGAGGTCTAGTCAAATAGTAATGAAGTGACGCATCTGAGAGCACCAGTTCCATCCCTGCGCTTGTAGAGGGATTGGGGTTGGCTGCATGTTATGGATAATAAAGGAAACTGTTTTCCTTTCAGAGTTGGAAAATGTAGAAGTGGTGTACTTGATTTTTAGCTTAAATTTGGAGCTTGGTTAATGCTTTTGGTAAGCAAATAGATGCAGTGTGATGTGAGAAAACCCTGCTGGCGGATGCTCTTATTTTTACTAGTGTTGTTGCATCTTCCTTTCCCCTAAGTTGTTGCTGGCTGAGTGAGACTGTAGGGGTAAGCTTATGTTTGGCCCTGAAGTTTGAGAGTTTGGAATAGCTGTGGTGGAAAGCAGCCCCATCGCCTTGATATTTATGTTTAGGAAGAAACATTTTTTATTAATTGCCTTGAAAAATTGATGCTTTTCTTTATCTACTGAATCAAACAATGTAATCCTTCCTAATACAAAAGCTTTAGACCCTGGGGTGTGAAGGGTTAATGGTGGTCCTTTTTTTTCTTCCCTCCCTCCAATTGTTTTGACAACACTTTTCAAAGTGTGACATTCCAAGCCCTTGCAATACAATGTAATATTACTGTAATTACACAGGTCATTACATTTTAAATAGAGAACAATAAAATGCTTATCGCCCTGAAAAAGAACAGGTGTTCTTGCCCTTCTTTGGTATTTATGCTAATTGTTTTTCATCTCCTTCAGAAATATTTATGGCTGGAGTGTTAGGGTTTCAGTCTCGATGTGACAATATTAATTCTTTACTAATCTTTATGGTTGAGGTTTAATGTCTGCAGTATGGATTATAGTATTAACGTCCACCAACTAGTTTAATAATGTAGATACAACTTAATATGTCAGCACTTTGGTACTTTATGATACAGAGCTATTCAGTGGAGAGTGAATTATTCACTTGGTTAGAAAAAAAATGAATGGACATGCTTTTAATAAAGTTTCTGGACTTGTGTAAAAACAAGCTGTTAAATAAGAACTGATGATCCTGTGGTGTAAATCAAATGGAACCTCCATAAAGAAACTTTCCTCGTGCTTAATTAGGTAGATTGCTGAATCACTCTGCTATAGCATTAGCATAGCTGGTGTACAGTGGCAGACTGTGTTTGTTAGCTTATTTGCAGTAAAGAAGCTGATTTATTTTTAATGCTATGCTTTTTTTCTTTCTTTCTTTTTTTTTTCCTTTTCTGTTTCTTTCTTCTTTTTTTTTTTTTTCCTTGATAAGATTTTATTCTGAGGCAAAAGCTGCATTGCTTACTCCATCAGTTTCTCTTCAGGGGGCAATGAAAATTAGTTAGAGAAAAGTTTCATGTTTCTGGGACCTTGCAAAACAATATAATGCAGTACTGTTACTTGAGTGTACAGGATAATTGCAGGACTGCACTTCATTAAAAATAATATTTGCTTTGGAAATCGAACAATTTTAATAGGTGCACCAGTGGCTGATCTGTAGTGAAAAAAAAAATACAGTAGATGCCTTTCCAGGTTTTTTGAATGCATTCATACAAGGACTGTGGATGTTGAATAGGGTGGTGTGGTTTATTTTTTCCCTTCTTCCCCTTCATTTTTTGTTCAAGCAAGTATGTGCTGATTTGTCAGCTGAAGATGGAGGGGGGAAGGAATATGTTGCAGCTTTCACTGGTGCTTGTAAACCAGAATGTAGGTAAAAATGTTTTAAATTTGTCAAGACTTTCATGAGTGGGCCCCAAAATCAGATAAAAAATGTGGTGTAGAGAAAAAGGACAGCTGCAGATTTTTTGTGTGGACGTGTGTTTCTGTACCATGACTAAAACTCTAAGGACCTTTTCCCAGCTGTCTGGGAGTTATGTGGAAGTTGGATTATTGGCAGTTAAGCATGAGACAACCTGGATTTAGCAAATGCTCTCCTACACAGGAAGCAGATGACATTATCCTGGGGGAAGGGAGGAGATCCTTCTCCAGGCACAGCCTGGGGGGAGACGCCTGCTCCCCCCAGCCTCAGAGCAGCCAAAAATGAGGGCTGGCCATAGGCATGTAGAAATAGAACAGCGGTCGGGTTGTCAGTTTGTTTTTTTTTTTCAGGGCTTTTTGGTGAAATCAGACACTTTCCTTGCACATTGGGGCTGTTGTGAGAAGTTTTGCTTTGGAGGGAGTTGTGAGGTTTGGGGGGGATGTTTAAAGCTGTGTTCCCTGGGTGTCTCCTTAGTCCCATGTCCTGGCAAATATGTAAGTAAGCCTTAAAACTTTGACTTTTAATTGGGCACATTTGTGAAGGAAATGGTTAATTTTACAACCAAAGGCAAACTTGCACCTCGACAGGTCTGCTGAAAGAAATGTGCCACAGTCGTTTGCTGGCAAGCACCGCAGGGTCATAAATCCACGGGGTTTATTTACAGCCTATAACACTTATGAATGTTAAGATATTTGACGCCACGCTGGCCTTATAATATCCAAGGTCCACAGACACTGGCAGTGGGTCAAATTTCTTTCACTAATTATAAGCAATGAGAGATGAAGTGTGGTGCTGGGGGTGTGTGGGGGAGATATGGAAATCCTTTCTCTCCCCACCTAAAAGCGAATATTTCTACTGCTCCTCCCAACTGCTGGTTTATGTTTGTGCTTTTTTTTTTTTTTTTTTTTTTTTTACGTAGGCTCCGAAGTTTATAATTAACGCTTGTGGTGCTGTAGAGGCTGGGCAGTGGGTGATGCAGCCAGGCTGAAGGAGGGAAGAAGTTGAGCACAGCTCGTGTCCTTTACAGAGGTCTCAGCAGTATTGTGCAGTATTTCCTAGATACCGGCACAAGCAAACATTTAAAGACAGATGACACCTGGAAATGTCCTTTAATTTTCTCACATACCGCTGAGCTGGGGACGAAAGAAAAAACTGCCTCGGGTTTTATGCAGAAGGAGGATGCTTGGAAATGCATGTATTAGGCTGGTTTGTGTGTATAAAACAGGGCCTCTTAGAAAACCCACGTTAAGGGAAAACATGCGCTGAATGAATGAAGATGTTGAGGTTAGAGGCAGTTTTTAGGGGAGAAGCCCTGTGTCCTGCTGGAAGGGACAATGTGGGATGGACGTGTAGGTCAGCGTGGAGGGGAGCAGGGGGAGTGCACAGGGTGGTGTTTTGGGAGGGGTTAACTGGGGGGAGGCACTGCGAGAGCAGGGGGGCCACTGGAGAGTAATTGGAGGACAAAGGAGGGATGTTGGAGCGTGAGGAGAAATTGTAGAAACTTGGGGGGGCCGGGGGGGAAACGCCAGTATTTGAATGGATGGTTGGAGGGGAAGCTTGGGATCTGGGGATTGACTCTTAAGTGTCAGGAGAGTCTGGGGCCCGAGAAGAAGCAGTGCTTCGCTCAGCAAAGCTCGTTGTTCTCGGCTCACTCCCCATTACACACGCTTTGCTAGAGTGGACAGTCAGATTTGAAGTGCTGCTGTCTTGTCTGTGCTGGGGCTGTGTGTGTTTTAACAAGATAATGTGATTACTCAAATACGTCTAGGTGTTACTTTTTAGCTTTAATTTCTCCAGCAGTTGATTTCAGGTTCCCCGTAGGTTACTGTTGTGCTTGGAGACTAATTTAAGAAAAAGGCAGGGTTATGTGTGTGGTGGAAAGCTGCACTCCTTTGGCCATATGTTTTTCTTCTAGAGCCATGTAAAGCCTGACTTTTTTTTTTATTTTTTTTTTTTTTAAAGAGGGGGCTGTCAATTCGGCTCTTCCACAAATAGCTGTACAGTTTTGTTGAAGGTTTTATGCATTTCCCTAATCAATGGAGCGCTGTGACTTATTAGCCCCCGGGGACAGATCCGAATCCCCCAGCACTGCGCTGCAAAGCTGGTGTGGTATTGTACCTTTTTAACAGGTTATCAACAAGGATGTTCCTCTCATTCCCAAGATGCTTCCCACCCCCTCCAGCATCTCCCCCCACCCCGTGATTCTTTCCGGCAAAATCTGTTCAGTCTCACGCCTTTGTTTTAGGTTGGCTAAACCCTCGACCCTTATTCTTTGTGGGGTCACGCTCAGGCAACTGGGCAGTGCTGAATGAGTTAAGTCGCTGGCTGAAGTTTGGCTTCATGCAACTAAATTTGAGGCCTGGTAGGCATTAGCAGGGCACAGCACATTTACAGAGCTTAATTAGTACGCGCTGTAATTGTTCATGGTCTGCCAGAAGGAGTAATGTTCAGGAAAAGTGGAGTCGTTCTTCTGCAGTCTTTAGTTTTAAAACGATAAATCACTTGCATATTTGTGCAGTGATTCAAATGGAGCTGAGACCTCTCCATCTCAACATGTGGTAAATTGTAAAGTCAATGAATTGCAGATGTAGGGTACAGCAGATTCTCTAAGAAAATGCAGAATGAATGGGAACGGGTGATGCTATAAATACGTACTGAGAAGATAACTGGGTTTCTGCTTGCTGTGCCAAATATGATAAACTAAAGATATTAGCAATTTTCTTCTAAATGTATTTATTTGAAATATCTTTAAACTAAGTGTAGGGGTACTATGTTACTTCACTTAGTGAGGTTTTTATTAATGCTCCAGAACAATGGGTTTCATATGGAAATGCGCGTGATAGCCATATTAATATAAATTAATTCATCATGGGTAATACTGTAGCTGTTACTGGAGGAGTTTATAGTGCTGGGACACTTTAAAGTGTGGCTGCAGCAACTTACAAGAAATGTTGTGGTAGAGAATGCCTCTATATCCTAGTTGAGGGAGGTACTGGGATTGTTGTGTATTTCACCATAGCATTTTGTATCTGCTGTGATTCCTTCCACCTTCAGAGAGACTTTTTGGATGTGCTAATCCAACAGCCTGGAGCCGATTTTAAAAAAGCAAAACACAAACAAAACGGTGCTATACAGACTGACATCGTAAATGCTTCGTATTGTTTCTTTCTCTTTTTTTTTTTTTTTTTTTTTTCAATGTGGAGAATGTGTGTCACTCTTACTGCTGTGAAATCTTGTCTTCCTTGGGCTTGGTCCAAGATCCATTGAAGTCAGTGGAAAAAAGGCTTCTATTAATAACGAAGGGCTTTGCATCAGGCCCCGTGTGTCTTGAACCAATGGCCAAGTTCTTCAAAAGTGGATGAAGGTATTGAGAAAGCCAAACTCAACTAAATATGATATTGATGTCTTGCTGCTTCTTCGTGGTCCTTTGCTGCTGGGGGGTTGGGGGAGGGAAGTAAAGTTACATTTCCAATGCTTCATTCTGGAACGAGCTCCTGCTTCTGCAGTATCCACCTTTCCCACAGAAGTGTGGAGCATCCTGGCAGGATCAGGGTTTGGTCTGAGGCTGTGTTGCACGTCAATTCTGCATTTCTAATATGAGTAGGTGGATTTGTATGGAAGTTGTAAAAGTTAATGATTGTTCTCTGACTCATAGGCTGCTGGCTTCAGCAAAGAAGAAATGATGACAGGAAAATGATAGAAATTATAGGAGCCAAGTAGGCTTTGAGTGGAGAATGGATTTATGTTGTTTGAAGTGCCTTTGCTGCTTGGTGAGGGAAGTGCAAGGAGGGAGAAGATGGGAGGGCAGTTTCTTTTTGGGGTCAGATGTTTTGGGTACCAAATTCCTTCAGGCGTTCAGCTAGGGAGTGAGGCTGAATTCAGGAGAGACTCTTGTTGGATTTAACCATTTTATTCTTCCTACTGACACAGTCCTGCCTAACTGTTCTCCCCTCTTGGCAGAACAGGTTTTAGTGCCCTAGGCTCCATGGGAAGTATGATTGCATGCCTATGGCTACCAAATATGAATATATAAATATGATTGACTTGTGTCTATCTCACAGCTTTGTTGGTCTTTTCAAAGTATCTGGCATGAAAGATGCTACATACAAGAAAATGATTCTCTGATGCTTAATTCACTATTGGTGGTGATGCAGCAGAGACACGAAAAAAAAAACAACAAAAAAACCCCAACCAAGCAAAAAAAAAAAAAACTGGTCCAAAAGGAGGATGTGGGAAGTAATAAAGTAATAGAAATTGTCAATCTGGAAAATACTGCAAAGGGACTTTCTGGGGAATATGAGAGATTCTTGGATGTTGATACAATAGAAACAAATTGTTCTATTTTAAGAAAGGGAAAAATAGAGCAAGAAAAGGTGGAGGCATACCTCTTGGAGCACGTCTGAACTCCCACTGGAGTCAGTGACTCCTTAAATAATGATCTGGAAAAGTCTGAGACTATAGACTTTTCTGTTCTGGAGAAAAGCCACTGCATTGATTTCTGTTTTAACTGATACTAATATTTCATAAAGATTCTCTTGGAACTGCTTTAAACCCTAGCCTGAATAATTTTAACTTGGTTAAATGAGTGAACTGGTTTGGGAGCATAGACAGTAAGAGGTTTGCATTGGTTTAATTAGGTTTAAGAGATTTATAAAACCAGGACCACTACTCTGACATAGGCAAGGTCTGGAAGTCGGCGTATAGATGATGCATTTGATCTACACACAGGCTGAACAGACAGCTATTGAAACTGCTCTATTATAAATGTTTGCCAATATTAAAGAATCCAAGGGAAGGTATGACCTTGAATGAACACATCAGAAGAATAAGATGGCAGTCACTGTTTCTGTCTTTGTTTTCTATGGGACATTTACAGGAAGGTTTTCTCCCTTTGAGAGGAGTTATAGATTGTAGTTGTCTGTCTGGAAGTCAAGCTCTTTGAGAATTTTATTATTATTAACCAAATGTCTCAGTTTACTTCAATCCCTGTTACATTCTCCCATGGGATTTTTATTAATTCTGAAACTAAACCATAAAATGTAGCTTAAATCATGTCTGTGTCAATTAAAATTAAAAATAAGGTACTTACAGGAGCTAGTCGCAAACATAACTGCTGCATTGGTCACAAACCACTGTGTAAAGAATATCCACAGAGCTTATTTTATCTGGATAGCAGCTAAATATCTTTACAATCCCTGGGGTTATTAAAGGCCAAGTGTTTGTGTATGGAGTTAGTTTATTTTCCATTGTATTCTGTTGCTCGACTACAGTACTTGAAAGTACTTTGTTTTTAATTTCATAAATGTGAAATTAAATTTAATAAATATGGAATGAAAAAGTGAAAACTAGAACCTGGGTCTCACTGAGTGGTTGTAAATGGAAAGTAGTGAGTTGCTGTGCTGCTGGTGTGCCCAAATGTGGGCACTGGACTGGCTACACAGGTACATCTGTGTATATGCATGTGATGTATATTATTCTTGAATGCATACTTGGTTATCAGGTGTCTATTCAATTTTAATTGACAATATGAGATTCCTGTGGTTGCTCTGTGCACAGATTGCCTTGGGGCTCTACAGGGTTTGTGGGAAGAAAAGCCTTGACAAGTTTCCATTAAGCCCTGAATCAGGCAGTTGGAAAAGAGGAGAATGAAAGGAGCTGAAAAGAGGGACAACTTGTTAGTGTTGCATTCTGCGTTTGCAACGAGAAACCTCTTTTAGACAAGAGTGGTTCTCAGGCCAAGAATTTCAAACTCGCGGAGAAACCTGTCCAGAACACAAAAGTTGTTTGAACGGGGTGCAGAATTGTCACAGTAATTAGAGCAATCTCCGTTTACTGAGTGGCAGCCTTTATAAAGGACAGGGGATAAAGGGTTCAAATTCATCTTTCTCTCTCTGATTCACTTCTGATGAACTGCCTCTGTGTATGTATGTGTATATGAAGGAGTGTGTGTGTGTGGCCACATTTTCAGCTACTCATCATTTGATTGTCCTTGTTTTAAAAGGAGGACTTAGGTTTCTTCTTCCTGCCTCCAATGGCCTTTTTTTTTTTTTTTTTTTTTTTTTTTTTTGGTGCTGTCATTTGATTTACCAGAATAAGAGGATGCTTGGGAAAATACACTTGTACTGTGGTAGAGGGGGAGCCCCAAATATTTCTCTTACTCTGCATGTTTGACTCTTAGGAGCAGTCCCATTATTTTTAAAAGGATTATTTGTGGAAGCAAGAAAAGTGAATGGATAAGGCTTGAGCCCTTAAAGTTTATCCTCTTGCCTCTGCAAGGTCTGTCCAGAACTACTGAATCAGCTGGAGTTTTGCCATTGCTCTTATTAGGAGAAGGATCAGGCCCGTGGATTACATGAGACTGAGTCTTGTGAACAAGCCAAATAAAACTGTAAAAATCAGGATTGTTTTTGTGCACGATGCAGGAGTGTCTGGAGGACTCGGTCTGGGCTCCCCTTGGTCAGACACTGCACAGAGAAAAATGGGAGTGAATGACTGAGTGAGCAGTGTGGGTGTTCTTGCCCGAGGAAGAAAATGTGACTGCTGAATTTCCTGTATGCCTTTACTCCTAAAGAAAAGAAAATACCAAGCTCCTTGAGTTTCTAAAGTAATCATCCTGGGTGTAATGTTGGTAATTTTGGTTCCATTTAAATAGCTGCTTAGGTTTTATGATGGCCTTTTATTTGTTCTCCCCAAAATAATGTAGGATCTCCACTTTAAGGGTTGGAGCTGGCAACCTTGGCTAATTTACTTAATCATTTAGTCAGTGTTGTGTTTCTCCCCTTCATTCACCTCTGCATCTGAATGCAGAGGGAGAGGAGCAATTTAGGCTGATGTCTTCACCCTGTCTTTGTGTTTCTCTGTATCACAATCACTGCCTTGAGGACCTCTGGCACTGCTGGCCAGGTGTTTTGTTGGCACCCTGTGAGTGCTGGATGTCTCCTCTCCCCTTCTCTTCTGGAGACCTGGGATCAGCCAGCAACTGCGCTGAATTCCTAAGGTACGGATGGACCAGAGGGTAAAGGAAGGTCTTGCTGCTGATTACAGATACATTGTTAAAGCAAATAGTCATGGCTGTGAAAATTGTATCTCAGAGATCATGTGTTCTTGTGTAGTCTGATTTTTTTTTTTCCCTTTCATCTCCATTCAATTACTTTCCACTCAATAATGATGATGATGAAGAATTTGGCTAGATCTCCTTATGTTTTAGCAAAAAGCAAACTTCTTTTTTTTATGTGGTTATGCCCTAACATGAAAAACTATGGAAAAAATACTTGTCTTGGAGTTTGCATTGTAGAAATGCCTATTTATGTTCAGCAACACATGCTCCTCTAGTTGAGTTGCCTTGTCTGTGAGCATGGTGTGTGAGTATGGCAGGGCTTTCTCATCATGGAGGAGTTGTCTTGGAGTTGCAAGGAGGAGTTGGGAGACACTGATTTTCCTAGAAGTAATGCTGAATTGCTTCTGCAGTGTTGGAGTACAGAGTGGGGTTTGTGTGTTGGACAATGCCATGGTCAGGTTGAACAATGTCTCCATTTTTAGATGATGCTATTTTGTCTCACCCATTGATGGTTTGCAGACCAATTGTGATGTCTACCATCCCGAAAGAGTTCCAGTGTAGTACTAATTATACCAGGACTAATGGTTGTTGGGAATGTACTTGTTGCATATGATGGACCTCTCTTGACCAAGGCTTTCCCAGTCTTACCCCTTGTCCATTATTTTCTTAACTGGTAATTAATTTCTTGGTTTGTTAATTTGTCAGTAACAGGCATATCTTCAGTGCTGAGTTCTCTGTAGTAATTCTGCATCACTGAGGAGTAATTGTTGGCCCTATAAAGTCACCGATCTCATTCATTTGCCAGCTGGATAACATTTCCCATTAGATACTGTTGTGACCAAGTTATCCATCACAACAAAGCCTAACCATGTCTGCAGTCCATGTCCTGGCTGTGGCTGGGTGCCTGGAGAAAGAGGGCTAGAGGAAGCTGATTTGAAGTGGTGGTTGCAAGCCAGAGCTCGTGACAGCAGCAGAAAGCTTTTATTTGATTTTACAGCTGTGTAAAATCCAGCTCAGCCTGGAAGAACAGCTGTCAACTTTAGTTGAGGTGGCAACACAGAGCAGATGATGTCCTCGTCTTGTTGTGTGGCATTTCCTCAGTCCTGCCTGGCCCTGGTTTGCTTCTCTGCCTGCTGTTGGTGTTGTTTGTGACTGGAGAAGCAGTTTGGAGGTGCTTCCCTTCCCTGGAGCTGGTGGGGCAAAGCCCCAGTCCTGCACAAGCTCTGGGCTTGCCTCCATTCCAGTCCTCTGAGGAACTGTCTTCAGCACAGCTGGGCTGTGCTTTGGGGCTTGTAGGATCATGGCCTAAGTTGTGATCCCATGAGGAAGCTTATAAAGTTTATTTTGGAAGCAAAATACTTGGTGAAGTGGGAAGGAGGCTAAAGAGAATACTGAAAAAATGGTGCAAATGAGAAGCAACTTCTTCATTTATACTCTGTGCTATTGCTCTGGTTTGTGGATCTAAGTAGAAAATGGGCAGTATTTGGAAATCTCCTGAGTTTCCTGCCAGCATCTGCACACACCTAAATACCTTTGAAATTTGTTTTTGTGTTTTGGTTTTTTTTATCCTGCTCCTTGAATATGTTAGCTAATGCCACAAGGAGTGAGCTGAGGTCTCTCTTTCTTTTTTCTTTTTTTTTTTTTCTCTGCTGTTGGAATTGTTTGTTAAATTCCAATTACAGGGCTTGTTCTACACCTGTACAAACCCACAGCCATTGTTAAGAGAATAATTTGAGGACAATGGGGTTAACGCAGGTGTACATAAGTGTAGAATCTGGATTGCAAAGTCTTCTTGTTACTGTGTGAGTGTAAGAAAGAGAAACGAATTCAGCTTAATTTTCTGATCCTAGATAAAATTTGTAGGGCAAGGATTTGGAGGAGGGGTAAATGGAGAGGGGAATAAATGTCTGAACATGTTCAGACATGGCACTGAATGCATATGAAATGGAAAGTTAAAAGGAAATAAACACTACACTCCTCTTTCCTCCCTACCTCACCCTCATACCACTTTCATGGAGTCACTTTTCAAGGTATAGCTGTTGAGGTGGTTGGTAATGATCTTGCACACTGATTGCCTTCAGAGTGATCACATCTCAACCTGGGTGTTTGCATGGAACAGAGGTGCTGGGACACTGGTGGTTTGTGGTGCCAGCAATCACCAGCCCCAATTGCAATGTGCTGATACAATCAGCAAGTTGCATTAGGTGTGTGTTCACGTGGCTGTGCTGTGTTTGGTAGGAGCACAGTCAAGGCAATTGGGATGTCTGGCTCCCAAGATAATTTTCCTCTAAAGCTGAAGGTGTGTGTAGTTTCCAAAGGTGACCCACCATATCATGCCTCCAGAGCAAACATCAGAGATGGCAAGAACATCAATGCAGCCAGGAGCATGAAGTGCTAGAGCCTGTAGGACACCTCCTCTTGGTGTTCTGTTATATTGATGCAGAGATTTACAGTTTTGTGTAACTTCCTGATTATCTAACAGAGGGTTATCTTTCTTTGGGGTAGTTCCAGTAATGGCTAAAAGAGGTTATTGCAGAATGAAAGCCAAGATCCATGTCCCTGCTGTCAGAAGTGGTTGTAACTTGAGATTGGTTTCTCTTACAGATTCATTTTATTTCAGTTTCTTTCCTACTCTTGGGAGTTCCTTAAGGCACAGGTCAGACTTTCTCTATTATATTAAGTACTCTGTGCATTTGGGGTACAATAAACTAATAAGTAGGAATGATGGTTAGCAATTAGATGAATGTTCAGATCAGTTTATCCTCTCAGTGGTTCTCCTGTTAGAACTAATCCTGACTGCTACAAATAGGTTTGGTATTTGGCATTTCAGTTCACGTAGGAGGGGAGAAAAAGGCTGTTGTCCGTGAAATGGTTCAGAAGTTACTTGCTGTTCTTTTTCAATGAGTAATAACTCAGTTGAGTAGCACAACAGGAGACTCAGGTATGGGACTGTTTGATAAAGAGAGAAATTGGTAGTTGCCTCTCTTGGTTATGCACCAAAGGAGTTGTGGTTGTGCCTCTGCCCGGAGGAGGATGAGTTATCCTCCAAACAATGTCAGGCAGCCTGGCTTATACTGGGGAAACAATCAGAGTTCTTTATTAAAGGCTAATTTGAAGTTACGGAAATAAATATTTCTCACTGACTGGAGGCTGGAAGGTGGTAAAACAGTCCTTCATGATGTGCCATGGTTTGAACCACGAGAGAGAATGTATTTTTCTCTTTGGTGGGTGGTGTGACCTTCTTCTGCCAAAGAGTGTAGTTGCAGTTGGATAATGAGTAGTGATTTGTCTTAAAACTTTAAGAAGATTAACCTCTGAATTGAAAACTTGTTGAGGTTGTTGAGGTGATCTTATTTCTGGCAGGTGATACAAGGTAGTGGTTATGGTGATTCTTTGCCTTTGCAGTCATGTGGATTTTACTGAAGCAAGTTAAAGACTTGTTATTGAAGTAGAGGGAGGAAATTAATTTAAAAAAATCATTTAATGATCTCTTTTTTTGTATGAATGGGTATACACTGACCTAACAGAAGATGAAACTGGTGTTGGTTTGTTCTTCCTCAATGTTTACCAATATAGATAGTATTAATTTCTGCTGTCTGCACCTGTTTCTTTGTTTCTTTGTTAGCAGAGTTATGTACCTGTCATGGAAATTTGTATCATAGTTCCATGCTATGTACAGTCACTTCAGCCTTATGTGGTGCTTAGTTTGTTGCATAGCAGCTAGGTGGGGTCAGCTTTTGAGCACCTAAATGACCTTTTTTCTGCTGCTGGAGTAAGATTTGTCACTTTACTGGGAATGCTTGAGCAGGCAAGGTGGGCACTGGGTGGCATCTTGTTCTCTCTGATCTGACAAAGAGTCAGGTCCAGGGTCAGCTGATTCTAACTCTGGTCAGGGAAAAACCAGGGGAATGTGGCCATCCTGTGCTGAAAAAAGCCAAGGAGTGATGTCCTATTAGATGACAAAGCCAGAGAGGAGCAGTTAACATATGGTGCTATTTCAGTGCTTTTACAACTTGAAGGAGAACTGCCCACCCAAAACAAGGCCCAGATTTCAGGTTTAATTTATACTTCTGGGCCTGCAAAACCTGACAGAGTGGTTCATTCAAGAATTGCAGTACAAATACTTGGTTTTAATCAAATGAGCACATCAATGTGGTCATAGGTACCAACATCTTGGAACAGTTGGAAACAGGAGAGGAACTACATCTGAACTTAAATGAAGCTGGCTTTTGTGTAGTGTTTTGGATGGCTTAACAGCTACAAATTTATGAAGATATAATTAGCTACTTTTCAGGGTAATGGTTCATTTTTAACATAAATTTCTGTTTAAAAGCTTCAATAAATGTTTGCAGATTTTATACAAGTAGTACTAAAAAACTGTGCTATAAGGCTTGAAAATATTTAAATAGAGCTAATTATGAACTAGGGGTTTAATGCAGAAATCTGGAAGAGATTGATAGGAAACTATTAAGATCTGTTATATATTAAAATAGTATGTTAATATCTATATCGACATCTATAATCTATATAACACCAGTATTTATAATATTATTGTAATAATGATATATGAATATATATTTAATATACGTAAACACACATGTATGTATTTTCGGTATGTATTGAGATTTCTTTTTTTGCAAACTTGAGGTCATGGCAACATTTGAGAATCAAGTACCAGATTATTTTCTAGTTGCTTTGGAGGATTCTTTGTAGGGGAGAGCCTGCCTGTCTGTGTGTGAGAACAAGCACTGCCATTAGGTGCTGTGCTCAGTGGTCACTATGAATAAGCTGTGTGGTTTCCTCTAAATCACCTGAAATTAGGCCATTTGAAGACAGGACTGGCTGCATTGCTTGGCCATCTCAGGCCATGGGCATGGCTGTGACTAGGTAGCACTGGTTTCTGACTCAAGATTGTGAAGGTGGGTGTTTATGTGGGAGGACACAGACACTTCTCACATAAGCAGAGATTAGTCCACTATACACATTTTTCTGGATTTGTGGTAAGCTGGGCTGTGGTCCTCCAAAGCCCTCCTTCAGCTGCAGTTCCCATCACGGGGTGATGCAGTGGCAGCTGGAACTCCAGAGGGAGCTGACTGCTGGGAGTTGTCATGCACAGGAGCAAGAAAACTGTGCCTTGGTGCTGGTTTGTGGGATAATACAGCTTGGTGGTGACTCTGCCGTGTAGGACTGTCTGTGTGATACTTGGATGTGACCTGTGGCCAGGTGTTCTGTGTGCTCATGGTGGCTCTCCAGGGTTCATAGGACAGCTGAGTGGTCCTGGCTGGGAAAATGCTGCTTGAGTCTTAGGTATGTCCTTTGACATCATTCTTTGAGTAAATGTGGCCTTTAAGCCAAAGTGGTTGTGCTGTGTCTGTGTCCTGCTCTGAGGGAAGTTCACGCCCAGGGAGGATTGCCACAGCCCTGGGGAAGGGACCACTCTGCAGGCCAAGCTTCAAGCTCAAGTTCCAGTGCAGCCACAACCCTTTATGAGAGATCCTGATGGGCCCATGATATTTAGATATGCCTCTGGTAATATAATCAGCTGCCACCCACTACTCAGCTTCTAAGCTGATCCTAAAATAACCTTTGGTAGAATGACACATGTGAAGCTTCTCCCTGCTCCAGTTTAATCTCCTGTACACAGCCCCAGTGTAATGTTTATATGACAGTCATAAGGAAGGCTCTGTAGGTGTATCCAGACCTTTTATGAGAGCATGGCACGACATCACTTATCTCCCTTCTCCTTGATGTTCTTGTCTCTGCTTTCAGTTTTGAAATGAGAACTGGTGTGGACCTGCCCCATCTCATGGATGGGGTGTGAGCTTCCACTTCTCCAACTTGCTTAGTGCTCAGTGTTCTTTCTGAGGACACATGATTTGGACTTTCCCTTTTTCCCCCTGCTGATCTTTCACAAGAATAATAAACCACAAACGGATGTTAATGGCTCCATGCTTGGATTATATGTATGTGTGCATATATAGGCTGTCTGGTTCCTGAGAAGACTTTATGGGCATAAATTTGGAATATTTACAAGTGGCAAATTCATTGGTGAAATTATGCAGCCCAGACTAAATGAGCTCTGAAGGGCATTTATAACACCTTCAGACAAACCAGCCTTTTTGTTTACAGCAAGGGGGTTTATGTGTGTGTGCATGCATATATATATATATGTATGTATAAAATATAAGTATGTGTCTATGCCTTTTTTCTTCCTCTGAAATACAGAAGTAGCATTAATATTTCTGCTGCTGGCTGTCCATAAAAAACACAGCAACCCTGGAATGATAGGGAAGCTGTCATGTGGGTGCAATATAGGAATGCCTGCCTGTCACTTTTATAAAGTGACATTCCAAGGTGGTCAGCCAGGCCCCCTGGAAGCTCCTGAGGACTGTAGGTAGTGATGAGGTTTCCTGTGTGCTTTGCTGGGGTTTGAGGGGCATCTTCCCCAGCTGGGTGGTGAAATGCAGTTTCTTGGGCCAACCTTCGTAACGCCTCGGACTCGCAGTGCTTACAGAGGGCATGCAAGAAATGGAGCTTAAAATCCTTTGTTTTCTTTGGCCAACAGCTTGAGGGGCAAGAGAAGAGAAGGAGGGTAGAAGAGCAGAGAGCAAAAAAATGCCCTTTTGTTGTAGATTGAAACAAAACAACATCCAAGAAACATTGGTAGGTTGAAAGCAGTTTGTAGGGCTTGTGTCTTAGAAGTAGTCCCAGCTGAGAGATGTTGCTGAGCAGAGTTCAAGCAAGGAGGCCAAAGGTGCAGCATAAATATAGTTTGTCAGATTGTTGCTGAAATAGATGAACATTATTCCAAGCAATAATCATAACTACGTACATGGCATAAATACAGTCATTGAGTGATGCCATGAGGTACTTAATGGCTTGTAGTCATTGTGCCTTTTGACCTGGAAGGAAAAGGGTGTGATGTTCCTGTTCCAATTACAATCAATGAGCCTTGCTATTGATCTGTGGGAGACAGTGAGTGCAGATGGATGGTGTGGGCTTAGCTGGGGGAATAAGCCGTTGATGGACTGTTCTGTTTATTTAGCTTTGATGGTAGCACTGCACTTGGCACTCCCTCGCTTTGTGATTTTTAATGTATTGTCTTAGCTCCAAATGAATGTTTAACAAGGCTGCGCCTAGTAATTTTACAAGTAGCCTTAGGAATTCATTCATTGTGTAAAAGTGTTCTGAACAAGGGCTGAACTGCTGGGAGAGGTGCAGAGAAGGTAGGGCAGCCTGTCCAAGAAGACACCTTGCTTGGCACAGGGAGAGGGATGGATGTTCCTTGTCTGTAGGCCAACTTGCTTTAGAATGTATTTTTATTGGCTAATCAATATACAATAGAAATCCACTCCCTAGTCAATTTAAGCACCACTTAATTGAGAAATAAATGATAAACACATTATGCTTTGCTAGTAGAGAACATTTCAGGGTGATTATGGATGCTCTGCTAAATTTTTTGGCATCTCTTGAGAGAGGCTAATTGCCTTCCCTCAGGGCGGCTCCACAAGCTTGGGTCACATCCTGGTCTTGATGAAGCCGATGAGAGTTTTCCTATGGATTTTTTTTTTTTTCAATTAGTATTTTAAAGAGGGCCATTGTATACCGGCCTTTATCTCTGGTGTTCTGCTTTCCCCTGAAAGCAGGACCTACTCTGACTGCTGGGTCTCTTTGGTTGGCTTTTGGCCAAGGCTGTTTGCACAGGGATATGGATGCACTCCGTGTCTCTGAATCGAGTCCCTCTGCATTGCAAGGCTGGTTTGTTGAGGATTTTGCTGGGACAAACCAGCAAATCTTAAAAGCTGTGATGGCCCTTTGGCTGGTCTTTACGAGCAGCCTGACCTCAGTCTGGCTCCCCATGCCAGCTGCCTGAACTCACCCTCCACAGGAGAGTGGTTCCAGCACAGTGATCCGTGCTGCTCGGGGACAGGGCTCTGACTGCTGGGAAAAGCTGGATTTTTTTCAGCTCCAGCCTCTTGCCAGCATGGTGCATGCCCTTCACCAGGCAGTGGAGTAGGCAGTCACAGTGGATGGGTATCCATGAGCCCGTTAATGAGGCAGTGCAGCGTCAGACAGGAGCAGAGCGAGCTTTGTTTAATCAGCGTCTCAAGTCCAGTCTCCAGCTACGACAACTGATTTGCAACGGAAGCCGTCAGGACAAGCTGGGATACAAAAGCCTGAGGATGTGTTATTCTGCTTGGCTTTCAGGCTTTGCACTGGCTGCTAGTGATAGCTGAGACTTATTAAATTAAAAAAAAAAAGATAACCATTTACGAGGTGCTCCACTCAGTTCCTGCTCCCTGTGTAGGCTTTTGGCTGTGCTCTACCCAGTGCTGCATCCAAGGCACCGTCAGCACCCATCTCTTTTTATGCCAGGATGGGAGCCTGACACCTGTGCTCCATGGCTGGAGCTGAGCCTGCTTGGTGATAGAGTAGGAAGTCTCCTCTTTTGAGGGATTATGACCTGGGAAAGATCTGTGTTTTGGAAGAGAGAATAGATCTAAAACTCTGAGAAATTTTCCAGTTGTCTTCATAATTTCTTGGATGCTGGTGATGCTTCCTGGTACTTTCTGAGCTTGTGTGTGTGCAGCTTGTGGTCCCTGTTTGCTTTTGTGGGTGTTCTGACAATTAAGGGTTTGCATTGCCCTTATTTCTGCTCTGTTCATCCTCACGTTAGGTGAACAGGCTGCATGCAATTTATAAATAAATATTTATTATTTTGAGCGATGACTGAGGGAGAGGGTATTTCCTGACTGTGAATAGCTGGAAGAGTTGGAATCTGCTGGCTCTGGAGTGCCAGGCGGTTCTGAAACCTGGAAGTCATTATTCCATTTTCTCTCTGTGACCCCTGCCCTTGTCTCATGTGCACACCTGTGCCTTATTCCTGTGCCAGCCTGGCAAAAATAAACACCCTGTTAAGATTGCTGCCCCCTCCACCCTGCAGAAAGTGCCTGCCTTGCCCAGGGATACGAGTGGCTTTGTTGCCTTGTGGGTAAGGGTGATAAGGGTCTGCTCTGGGGACATTACCCCATACCTCCAGCCTTCAGTGGGGCAGGAGTAATGGTTGCAAAACTGAATCCTGATTTCTTGCCAGAGTCTTGTCTGCTGCCACCACTTCCCTGCCCATTGCCGGGGTCAAGTGCTGGGAATGTGATGAAGATGTTGTGACTTCTTTCTGGCCATTGAGTGTTTGGGATGTTGGGGCTTCTTCCTTCAGAGCTTGATGGGCACAAATCACCAGAGGATGGGCTTTGTGTGGGAATTGATGTCTCTGCATAGTTTTGGAGTTTTCAATGGGGTGCTCCTGAGATATTGGGAAGCCCTCCAAGGGAATGACCTGTGGGATTGATGCCAACTGTACTTTCAGAAGTGACCCGAGACACTTGGAGCTGTTCCCAGTGCTCAGAATTATCCTGAAATACCAGCATGATGTAAAAAACAAATGTAGAATTGCTAAATGTATGTTGTCCAAAGATTTTTGCGAGCTGTTGTAACTCTGCTTGTAAAAAAAACCAAAAAACCCACAACCAAAAAAAAACCCCACCCCAAAAATCCCCAAAAGAAAACAAAAATACCCCCCCCCCCAAAAAAAAACCAAAACAAACCACAAAAACCAAAACAAAAAACCAAACAAAAAAAACCAACATAACATTCCTGGTGGCCCTCTCTTGATTTTCCTGACCTGAGCATCAGGTCTGGTGAGTCTGATTTGCCTCCATCTATAAGGCATGCATCAGAATAATAAAAAAAGCTGAAAATGAAAGAAGTGCTTGTAATTTTTTGGGGAGGCAATGATGGTATTAGAACAGAAAATATGAACCAGAGACACAAAACACTGTAATTTTTTTCAGGGCTTTGATTTGTATCTGACTCAAATTTTAGTGTAGAGACACAGAATGATGTTTTCCAGGTTCCAGTAAGGTTTTATTGTATCTGCTTTCTATCTATACAGAATTTCCCCTTGCCACTTCCAGGAGAATATTTTATATACCATTGCCTTAACTACTTTTTGATCTGAACTTAATCATCTTCTTTTACAATGTTTAGGTTAAAGAGATTTTTATGGTGTGCTGGTATTGGCTTTGAAAATCTTTAGTCACTAATGTCTTTGTTGCTCATTAAGCACTTTTTAATTTTTAAATCAAGTCTGCTATCTAAATGTTGATTTCTTTCAGTGGAGATCTTTTTCTAATTATTAAAGGCATTCCTACATTCTCAGCCAGCTAGCTGGATTTCTCATTTAAATGATGTACAGCAAGTAGTATTGCATGTTATTATATAATTGCAGGCAAAATGATATTGTGAAAAATCATTTAAAAAGGGCTTTTCTTTCTCTAAACCAGAAAGAATAAGAGGAAAAGTAGCCAAGAAATTAATCACATTTGTAGTTAATACTATAGACACAGATGTACATGGCTGCTTGAAATGATCAATGCTGTGTCATAGAAAACCCCATGTTTGTGAAGGGACCTGAAAATCATGAATGTGTGTTAGATTTACTTGGCCCCCTGAAAAGAATGTTTCTTTTAATCTGAAACAAACTTTGTTGAACAGATTTGGAGAAGCAAATGATGTCTTGTCTAATTGGCAAAATCAGCCCTCCAAGAAATGCATGGTATTTTCAAACCCAGAACTCATGACTTTGCCTGCAAATATTTTGAATGTTGTTATAGGAGTTGAAGTATTTCACTAAAAACTGGGACTCGGGGGTGTTCTGCCCTCTCTCTCCCATCACACAGAAACCTGGAGCTGAAGCTTTCTTGTGCCGACTGCCCACCTTGAGAAGCTCAGGGCTTCATCTTCAGTGATGCTCAGCTTTTTATAATTGCCCCTGGGGCAGCTGTGGTAGGTTGTGGCACCCATCAGAAAATAGTCTCATTTTAGCCTCTGTCTAGACTTGCCTCTCTGCTGGAGTTTGCAGGGCTGCAAAGTCAGGGCAGCCTGCACCTGTCTCAGGTGCTGGGTTGGAGCTGTGTGTGCAGGTGAGAGGTGTTTCCAGAGTGCTGCTGCACAAGTGTGGGGAAGCCCCAGCCCTGCAGCATTTGCCAGAAGCTGGGGTGTAGCTGGAGGGCAGAGGAGCTTGCACCATCCTGCTCTGCCCAGGGCTTCTCCCCCCCGGGAAGATGGCAAGGTTTGGTGTCAATCGAGTTGCAGCTTTTTCCCGGTAAGTATTTGTCGATTGAAATTGAAGAATTGTGAGCACAATTCATCTTGGAGCACAGAGAGCAGCGGGTGCGAGCAGAGCTGACTGGGACCAGACATTGACATACGGGCCGTCATCAAACTAATTGTTGTTTGAATTACCTGTTATGATCCGATGACAAATCTGCTTCACTCCTGCCACTGGAGCAGAAAATGTAGCTTGAATTGGCGTGATGTTAGCAAGTGTAAACTGTACTTCAACAAGATGGATAAACCCAATTATGGGGCAGACCTGCAGAGAGAAAATCCATTTAAATCTCGTAATGTTAAGCAGAGCTGTGTTTAATTCATTTGGACCAATTTGGGAATGATGTATGAGTGTTGGTGAACATTAGTCAAAGGGAGAAGGGCCGGAGAAAGAGATGCAGTGCTGAGGCAGGATGGCAGAGGAGAGCTGCACCGTCTCAGTGGTTAGCACTAATGGCTGGGGAAGGGTAAAATGACAAAAAGATGTACTAACTGCTCGTATGAGAACAGCCCAGTGTAAATGAACCAATAAGAGAAACATATGGAGCAGAAAGAAGGTGGAGTATTTTTCTTAAAACTATTGATCTTTCCCATTGAGAGGGAAATATATATAAATTGAAAGCAGCGTTTTGTTGGTTTATTTTTTTTTTAACTGACTGCCACAGGGTGTGGAGGAGTTTTTAAAATTATTTTCCTCCCAAACTTCTTGGGATTTTTAAGATTTATTGAAATGCAAGGGAGGAGGCAAGGTTTTTCTTTAATTTTTTTCTCATTATTTTTTCAAGAACAGAGGGTAGAGACTGATCACTTCCTCATGGTCTTTCTTAGTCTTGTGATGGCTTTGTGGAATGTATTTAATGTGCGCTTATTCAGAGGTTTTCCAGCTACAGCTTTCAGTGTTTTAAGAGAAAATTAAGCACCATGTTGTGCAGGCAGAACGATTGACATATTCCAGAGGATGAGGATGTTGTGCAGTAATGGCCTAAGAAGCTGTCACTGCTTATTTACCAATGTAACACCCAAAATGTGTGCACTAGGCAGCTGTAAAATGCCAGGAAAGATACAAATGAACAATCTCACAGAGGAATCATATTGGTAAGACAGAGATTGAACAATGAATGTATTTGACTCTGTTATTTGTGGTCCTCAGTAGGTTCCAGCAAAACTAACCCAGATCCATGTGTTCAGTCTCATTTCGGACCAGAAAAACCAAAACCATCTTTCCTTATGTTACTCATTTAAGGTGCTTTCCACAAAATTTAAAAGCCATGCAAAAGAGGCAGCATTCCTGTTGGAATTCCTCTCTGCCTGTTCCTGCCTTGCTGGGCATCCCCTTGCTTCCCTCTCATTGTCACAGTGCTTTGCTCAATTCCTGCAACTCCTGATAGCAATAATATGGGAGAAGGGAACCTGTCCCAAGGTTATGGGTCTCCAAGTTGGGTGCTGAGGTCAGCTGGTCATTTTGTGACATTTCTAGAGGCTGTTAAACTTAGGGTGAAATAGCCTGCTGCTGATACATAAAATTTAGGACATTTTAGTAATTCCTTATTTCTGGTACAGCAGAAAGCTCAGTATAATAACAAAAGGGATTTTACAGGACTTTATTAAATAAAACACAGAGAGAAGAGTTGGTCTTCATTTTCAGTCATCTGTACTTCAAAGCATATTAATTTTGCAAGGCATGATTTCATTTTGATATCTGTTAAATCTGAGCTATTGAAAATATTTTCAAACAATTTTATTTCTCTGCTTGGGACTCTGAATGAGTAGCACTTCACTGTAATGAAGACAGATCCATCAGCCTTTTTGGGAAGGCTGGTAGGCTGTGTTCCTGTCTTGTCCTGAAAGTCCATTTAGCCTTGGTGAAAACAAGCTAAGAAAGCCTGCTTTGAGAGGATCAAAGGAATTGAGCTCCAAGTTGTTTAAAAGGCCTTGGACATAGTGGTGCTGGCAGAAAGGTGTTTTATTCCTTTTTCTGGAAGTAGCCATGTGGTAATGGCAAAAGGAGCAGTACGATTCAGTGTGAGCTGTGACACTGAGGTGTGCCAGTGCTACTTAGAGGGTTTGTGTGTAGGTAGGTCCTTCTAGAGAGCCTGGAAGAATCTGTATTAAAATGACAATGTATAACATGCTGCGAGTGTCACACGAGCTTGTTTCTGGCACTGTCACAGTGGGCGAGCCCCATCACTCACCCCTCCCCTCGCTGTGGGATCAGCAGGGACAGCTAAAAAGCTCTGGGGACTTCATGGTAGCTACTCTTACATTGTCAACACTTCCTCTTGTAATCCCTGCTCTGAGAATAACCAAATATTCAGACTTAGCAACTGCTTTTCCTGCCTAGTAACTTCATCTCCCACAATGTCTGCCTTTGAGAATGTGTCTGGATTGCCCAGTGACCCACTCTGTGAGAGTTTGTGTGTTTTCTATTTTCCCCGTGTGGATCATTCTTTTTTAAGTCCCAAAAAACTGACCCACCAGCTGCTATGATTTGGAATTGCTTAAATTTTTTTTTATTTTTATTTTTTTAAAATAAAATAGCTTTTACATGTTAAAAAAACCCCCTGAAACAAAACCTTGAAATGCAAACAAGAGGAATTGAGGGCCTTTTGGTGTCTTGAGATGTGTGCACGTGTCACAGGAATGCTGGGTTCATTCTTAATTAGAAGGTCGCTGTTTGTTTAACGAGGTGACTGCAGGATCTGAGATGCTGACATGGGAGTCACTCTTGGTGTGGAGAGCATAGGTCATGTGGAATGTGTGTGTTATAGGGATGGAGTGTGTATCCTGCCTCTGTCCTTTAAGGGACATCAGCTGATAAGGATCTTGGACGTGGTATTGTTTAAAATGGGAGGAAGACTTCAGAAGTTGTTGAACCCAAAGGGTTGAGATGGCTCTTGACTGTTACAGACAATTTTGTTTGTCCTTTGGCCTGGTTGTCTCTGTCTCAGTTTGCCCGTCTATGAAATAGGACTAGCACTGCTTACCTAATACTTAGCCTAAGGCATAAGGTCATATTCTCTGTATTTTGGAAAATGGTCCTGTTTTGAAAGGACTTTGGAGAAGTGGGGTTAAAGTAAATAAGAGCTGGATGCAATGAAAGAACTGTTTTGGTGGTGTTTTTTTTTTTTTCTTAACGCTCCCTTCCCCTGAAGCTATCTTTTCCTTTTGACTTCTGACCAAAATCATATGTAAAAACATAAGGTGCTGATTGATTATGCCAGCTGACAGTTTGTCAGGATGGAAGCTGTGTGTTTGGACTTCTTTCTTTTTTCTCCTACCAGATGCTGATTGTGTTCAATAATTATGTATACGAAAGAATTTTCATTATGACATCGTGGTTTCATTTTCTCAGAAGTGTTTGGACTGGATAGCCATGAGAAGCCAGATTGCATGACACATTTCAGGCTTTGTTTCTCCCTGACCACATGCACTTTTTTTTTTCCCCTGTTAAAGTCTGAGTAAAAGTTGTATTGATTATAGCAATCTCATGGAAAATCCCACTCCAAAGTCAATAGGACAGTTTTACTAAACAAGGATTCCCACCCTCCCTCACCCTGCATGCTGCCATACTTTACTTCTGCTACAGGGCTCTATGGTCCAACCAAAAATTACAAGAAAATGAGTTTCTAGGGCTTGGGCCAAATACACCACCAAATACACCATCTTCTTGTGCTTAGAATCCTGTAAGAGGCTGTGCTCACACAAAATACTTCTCCTTGAAACTCTAGGAGTTTAGGGGTTCTAGGGGTTTAAACAGATTCTACCATTTCTAAGAGCTGTTTCAGAGCAAATTGCTGATCTTGTAATTTTTAGACATTAAACTCCCATTTTTATAATGATTTATTTGATAATGATTATATATATTTTTTTTATGGTGATGAACTATTACTCTAGCAAGTCAGCTTTTATAGGGCTGCCTGTAACCAAATCTCAGCAACAGGGCTGTGAATTTTACCTCAACAACTTTGTGAACTTCAAAGTCTATCTGGAAATGTGTGATGCTGTGATTATTTGTTGATGGTTTTTATTTTTTGCTAACAAGAAGCAAGCAGAATGGCAAAAGAAAAAGGATCCATGCTAATATCACAACATGTCATGGAATGGAATGGTGAAGAGCTATAGCAGCAGCATCAACTTGCATTTGCTGCTTGTATTTAGTGTTTTCCTATCTTTTGACTTTTCTGGTAAACAGTATTTTTCAAATTGTAGAAGAAAAGCATGTTTTAAACATACAGGGTGGGCTGGGTAGGCTTGTTGGAAACCCAGTGCTTCATTATTTAAGAAAAGTTCAAGCTAGCTAGCATGAATATTATAAGACAGCTTTTTGCATATATTATGTTTCAAGGTATGTACAAAAAAATCTGTATTAACTTACATTTTTGCATTCTATTGAGTGATGGGAGTATGTATTACATAAGGACTTGGGAGTTTTGTGTGTTTGTTTTTGTTTTTTTTTTTTAATTTTCCAGGCAGTATGCAAAATATTGGTTGCATTGGTATGAGAATTGAGGGGAACCAAATGAATTGGTTTTCTGTCAAAAACCACAAGCAGAGTACATGGGGTTTTGATTTCTGCTTTAGTGGTTCTGTTATCGTTGTTATTTACAGCAAGAGTGGCTTTTTATCTTTGAGTTTGTGCTCTTTAGCCTACTTTGCAATTGAGTTCTTGGTTTTGTGGTTTTTATCAGCAATGTTCAGCCTAGCTTCCAGAGTTCTTAATTTTGCTGTTTGCAAGTCCTATTTCTAGCCAGATCTTTAAGGTAGATAAGTAGGAAAAGTGCTTCAGAATTACTGTAGGGTAAAATTCCTCTCCTTGACCATGACAAACTGGATGGAGACAGAATGCCTCACTTTCAGGAAAGCTACCTAAGGACAAGTCTGGCTCTGAAACTGGTTGAAGTGCTGTTTTTCTCAGAACTGTGTCCATGTCTAATACCTCACCGATTCAGAACATAATTAAATTATTTAAAAATTAAAATTAAAAGAATTAAACAAATTGTTTAATTTTCACTACAAGTCACTCTGAACGCTTCTTTCAGTAATTCTTTTACTTCATATTGCCTATATAAAATACATACCGAAGAAGGAAAAATAGTCAGGACCTATGAATTTCCCACCTGAAGGTTGATAATGAATGTTTGGAAGGTGAAGAATTTATGCTTTTTAAATTTACCAAGCATGAAAACTCCTGTGTATTCACATGTTTGAGAGCAGTGGAATCCTCTTCAAGGTGAAAGCTAGTGTTTTTCTTCTAGCATCATGCTCCTAAGATCTTGTACTGTTTAAGCAACATCAAATACTGTCAGACATATGATAAAACTGAGGAATAGAACGTCTGTTTGCTCCCATCAATAACCTTGGGAAAGCCAGTAGTGATGAAAGTCACTACTGCCCCCACCCCTCATACACTGTGCAGGATCCTTCGTGATGATAGACTAGCTTTTATAGGACAGTCTTTCACTGTACATCTCCACTTTCATCTCGCTGTTATCAACTCAATAATACTGGATTGAGAACTACAGCTATTAATTAATTAATTGTTGATTAATAAAGAGCTAATGGTGCATTCTAATTTAACCACAGTGTGGCCATAAACACCTTTAAGAAGGCTTTGTCTACATGATGTCTTCCTAAAAGTAGAGGAGATTTTCAGTACCTAGAGCACAACAGAACTGCATCCTGCGAAGCATGGATGGTTCTAGAGAGAAATGTCATTTCTGGAAAATATGCTGGAGAGATTGAAGTGGCCCATGCATAGTTCGAGGCCCCTGGATTGGGGTGGTGAAGCCTGTGCTTTGACATCATTTATCTTCCTGGGGTTGGGAAACAAAAGACTACATAGAAAATGAGCAGCAGAATAATTCATCTTATTGATAGGCATGAAATTAGTGGCAGCGGGAAGAGGAAATTTGTTGCCTGTTTTATACCATTTTGCTGTGTGTCCATCTCTTTGGGTTGCAAGGAATTCTCTCCTGCTTGCAGATTTTATTTTGATTTTCTGGCTTGCAGCAGCATGACCATATCTGTCGGTGATGTAGCAGTGCTTTCACGAGAGTGGGGGTACAGTTTATAGGCACAGTAAACACCCCCTGATGTTTCATTCCAATTAATAAGTGTATAACCCCCCACGTGCTGTAGAAGGTGATTTTATGTGATCTTCTGTGATTAGTGGTGAGAAATGTAGCTTTCTATGTACAAACTCATTATATAAATTGCAGATTATATTTAATTAGCATTATGCACCCACGGCCACCTCATCCACAATTGTGCCACTAATCCGTCTCCCTGGGACTCCGCTGCTCCAAACGGCTCCGTGTCTTCAGCCAGCATTTACAGATTAATAAATCTGCCAGGAAAGCATTCCCTCCTTATCTGGTTGTCTGTGGAAATATCCCCAAATGTTAACTCTGACCACAAAGTCTGAGATGAGCAATTTTTATGTCTCAGCTGCTGGCAGCTCTTCCCGTAGCTAAAAGTGCCATAATTTCTGAAACCTGATGCTTTATCCTCCAGTACGAGAACCAGAAGTTTAATTCCCCTGGCGAGGGGAGGGACCCAGCCTTCCGGCAGAACAAAGCCAGCCCATTTATTTCTCTTGTTCTTGGTCACAAGGCTTGGGAAGGCTGGATGTGGTGTGTGGAAGTAGTTGATGTGTTGTAGGAAGTTCCTGGGATGCCTGCTCAGGGACACTTGTTTTAGCTGGGACAGGGATCAGTCTTTGGGGACATCCAGGAAACTAGTTTTCTTTGTTACTAGTTCTCTGTATTTTCTGTTATTACAGAATATTTCCACTGCCCACTCAGACAGGCAGTGTTCCTTAGCATCGATGTTGCATTTCACAGGTCCCTCATTCGAGCAGTTTCCCTTTTCCGAGCCTCTCTCGTTCACTCCCATCTGTTTTTTGGGCAGGGTCAGTCATTCTCACTCTCTTGTTTGTACAGTACTTAGCACAAAAGGACTCTGTTCTCTGGTGGTGCCTTTGGGCACTGCTGTTAGACAAATAAAAGGGTATAAAGTTTGCATCGAACTTTTTTGCAACCTTTCTTGCACAACGAAGTGCCTGTGCCAATCTGTATGGTGCAGAGATGTCTCAAATGCTGGATGGTGCTGTGTGAAGGATTCAGTATGATTTTGTGATCTGTGACTCTAATATTGTGTTCTCAGCCACTCTGGATTGCAGATTTAAACAAAATTATAAACCCTGCCTCCAAATTCTCACTTTGTGAACAAATATGGTTCCTATAAAGGCAACAGTAGCAGTCTTGTCACTTATGTTAATTTAAAAAACCCTGAATAATACTTTATAAAGTAATTCCTTAATTTTTTTTTTCTTTGGGATTAAAAACTCAACTTTTTTCTCTGCATTTCTTTAAAGTTGTTTCCCTGAGCAGTAAGTAAGGTTCTGCTTATAATACATTGTCTCTATATAGAAGATCAGATTACCTAGAAATAAAATAAAATGTAAAATACCTCTGAGTGAATGTGCCCTCACCCCCTCAGGAGGTAGTAAATTTTTTGCTTTTTTAATTTTATTTATTTATTTATTTATTTTGGTGAGTTTCAGAATCTCACAGAAAGAAGCCTGGAATCCAAAATGCTCAGGCTAATTCTGTGGTGAAATTAGAGAGTTGTGCCTTTCCTAATTGAAGATAGGAGACTGTGATAACTCAAGGCCTGAGGACTTTATGAATTTGTCCCAGGGTTTGGACATGTTTCTCCATATGCTAGCAATGAGTGTGGAGAGGAGATACTGTAGCCCTACAGCTGTTTTGGAATGTATGTGCACATCAGAGATGGTCAGGGGAAATAATTTATGGATAAATGAAGAAAAATAATAGAGAAGGAGGTATGTGCAGGCATCCCTCTCTTCCCTACTGTGCTGATTATTTATTATTTTTCCTCTGAATGTTTGCTGGATCTTTCTTCGATGGTGCAGGAAGTTACATGAAATGGCAAATGGAGCCAAGTTACCTATCGTGTCTGCCTCAACAATCCTCCTTCCCCCCTTCATACTTCATGTCTGCTGGCTGTTTAATATATGTTAAATTGAGGTAAGATTTTAAAATTGATTGTTGGACCTTGATATAAACTAAGAGAACCTGAGTGGGTAATCAATGGCATGGAGAGACAGGCACCTTGGTGTGTTTATGTGGTTGAAGTCCCAAGAGGACAGCCTGAGGTGGTGCTGATTCTATTTTAGGTGGGGAAAGTGAGAAATAATGAGGTTGAGTTGATTTAATTCTTGCAAGGAGCTGATGTGGACAGACCTGGTTGTTGAATGAGCCGAGAATGAGTTCTTGCTCCTATTTGTCACATAGAGGTTTATGGTGGTCACAGATGGGACCACCTCCCAAATGGCCAAATAATGTGTGTCTGGCTGGTTTCTTCATCTGGGGAGGGTCAGGACAGGGGGCTGGGAAAGCCTGGAGCTGCCCCACAGCTGGAGTGTGTTAGTGCTGAGAGTCTGACCGAGAACTTGCGTGTGTGAAGTATGCAGCGCCTCTGGGACATGTGTGAGGCAACGCTGTTTACTTGTATCTACTTGTTTGCCCGGATAAAACTGCATAGTGCAAGCTTGTATCCGAGGCCACCTCTGTTATTCCTGGATAGTCTCCAAAAGTATCTCAAGGCATTTATAGTCTCCTCTCCTTTGCCCACAATTTCCTTGGAGCGCTGCTGACCAGAGTTGTGACTTTGTTTTTGGTCGATGTTGAGCAGGGCTGCTGAGCACTGCAGAGGTGTTTCTAGTACGTGCTAGGAACGTGTTTTGCTGTATTCAGTTATACTCTGAACCAAAGAAAATGTGGGCAAGTGTTGTATTTGATAATAGTTTGATAACAGAAACACTAGTCAGATGTTTTGGTACAGTGTTGTTACCTTGAGGGGTAGAAATATAAACCAGCATTGCAGCTCTTATGAACACCCTGCCATGTTCCTTTCCTGTAGTGGGAAGAGATAACTGTGATCTTAATCAATGAAATCCTGCTTGGAGTCGTCCAAAAAGAACTTCATTTACTGTAATAAAACAAAGCATACAGGAACTACCCACTGCTGGGGCGTTTTCTCCCTGACTAGTAGTTTGGCTGAGCTGATTTGCTCAATCCCCATGACACTTGCACCTCTTTATTTCCTCTCCTCCCCTCCCAGTGCTCTACAAAGCCGTCTCAGGAGTGGTCCTCTTGTCACAGACTGCAAACACCACCTTGGGCACCTGGAGTAATCTTCAGCTTCATCTTCTGCAGAGCTGTGGCTTTCTCTGGGATCTCCCATGTGTTTAACACAGATTGCACTGTGCTCCCTCCCAGAACTACCTGGCTGGGACACTGCTGTCTTGCGGGAGTGGATAACCCTGTTGGAGATGTTATTGCTAAGGGTTTACGGAGTGTCTGTTGGAATTCAAATTTTGTCTTAAGATTTGCTTCCCTTTTTTTCCCTTTATGTAAGATTTATGACTCGAAGTCATATATAATTTTTTTTGGCCATTTGAATTGTTTTCGCCTCCTTTTATAAATGATTTCAGAGTGGTGTTCCTGCCTGTTGCGTGGAACACCTTTTTCTTACTTCTGTGTGTGTGTGTATATATACACACACAACATTAACGTTATTGTAAGAATCAGTTTCTGTTTGCTTCACTTAAGAACCCTCATTGCTTTTTTTTCCTTGATGGACAAAACCAGTTTGAAAGCACCTCAACTCCTTGAATTGGATTTCTAGCACGATCCCCTTAGGTTTAACAAACAGAGCATTTCAGGAAAAAGTGTTTTTTTGCAAACTAAATCTCAGATGGGAGAATGAGAAAATGATGAGCACATTCTTATTATTGGGTTGTGGGAGCTGGAAAGCCCCACCTTTTATTTTGCCTACTTTGTTGTTTCATGTAAGGCTATAACTGACCCTCTCCTTGTCTGTATCTGGTTCCTCAAATGTGTGGGTTCTCCTCTTCCTTTCCCTCCTTTCCCCTTCCAAGTTGTGAATGTTGATTTGGGCAGTTTATTCCTGACGGAGATCCAGCAATTGTTTGAGTTGAAATAGTTATTGTAAGTCGGTTCGTGTGGTTTTCTTTTTTCCCCCCCTTCTCTCTCAATGTTGGGACAGCCTGTTCAATGTGTTTCATGAAGTCAACAGCTGAATCTTTTAAATTACACCCTCTTGTCCCTTGCTCTTTCTTCCTCCCTCCTACTTTGGCTGTGGAGTCTGCTGGAGAGGCAGAAAACATGTTTGGCACCCACATGGTAGAGAGCACTGATTAGCTCCTAAAAGAAGCAGCAAGTTGATTGCTTGCAGAGATGATGTAAGCCATTGCTCTGGGGTACATCAGGTTGGATTTCTCAGGCTTTATCTTATAAAGCCTAAATTAACAGCTGGTTTGGTTTGAGTTCTTCAGGATCTGACTAAAGGATTACAGCCCATTCTCAAGTGAGTCAATCTAGTTTAATTTATTTCAGGTCTATCAAAAAAGATCAATCAAAGCTCTTTTGAAAGTAAAGCTGTAATCGGCCTGTGTACTTAGATGTCACTGGTTTTGTATTTACTTTGCTTCCCTGGTGGAAAAATGTTCAGGCTCCAGCTAAAACTATATTGCAGTGATTTTTTTTCTTTTTAAAGTAGTTAGATTTTTTAGAAGGTTACTTGTGTTTTGAGAAACATTTCAGCCTGCATATGCATCTAACAGAGTCTGCTCCTGTTTTTCTTGTGAGTCCTTGAACTTGAAACTGTACTTGAACTGGGAAGGATTGTGGTTTAGTGGTTAAAAAATACAAGTAGGAGTTGGGAATCCAGATTCCTCTGCTGATTGCTAGACCTAAGACATGACCTCAGGCATCTCCTTTAATTGCTGTTTGTCTCAGTTTCCCCATTTGTACAATAGGAACAACAGCATTCAAACAGGATCTAGACACAAAGTAGCCTGTGTTTACATAAGGGTGTGATTTAGAAATCAGCATATTCCACTGAGTGCAACTCCCTTTACACTTTCTTAAATCAGTGGTCTATATTGTTGTCCTAATGTGTGTAGAGCTGGAAATGACTGTATAGCTGATTCTAAGGCAAGTTTTTGGCTGCATAGACTAGTTAATCAGATTGCAGGGAGACAGGTTGCTGCAGCCTCAGGAAACAAAGTACTGAACTTGTATAAAACCTCTCTACCAGTTTCTGGTTTTCAAAATCTTTTGGAGCTTCAGTGTCCTGGCAAACTTCATGCCAGATCAGGTATCATCTGGCCTCTAGCCATGTACATAAACTCCATACCACGGTGTCTTGTTAATTTGACAAGAACATAATAGAGTGCCCACACCCTAACTGGAGAGATGCTGGATGATCTGGTACTGCAGATGTGTGATAAGCATCATGAAAATATGACCTGATTTTAGCAATTGCATAAGCGATTGTATGAGTTCGGTTTAATTAATTCCAGCACTGATTTTTAAGGTGTTTACTTCTACATGCAGTAAAGGTAGGACCATGGTATAAAAAAATGAGAAAAATAAGTGACTGAGGCTTCAACCAGAGATTGCTCATCACCTCTCATCTGCATTTTTCCTTTCCTGGGCTGAATGTGAAGTTGTTCATTTTGTGGTGCGTAGCTCAGTCTCCCTGAATCCTGTTCAGATCCTTGCTGGACCTTTGAAGAGGAGGAGGAGGAGTGGCTCTGGCCAGCCAGCATCATGTCCTTCACCAGTGGAGAAACCCCATCACAGCCCTTGCCACCAGTCCCCAGCACCTCCCACTGACTGCCATGGAAGGCTCAGGGAACTGAGGTGTCATGAAGCAATGCTTTGGAAAATTGAAAGGGTGTCTTGCAAATTCTTTCGCAGAGTTTTGTACTGTGAAGTGTCTATTTAGTACTTGGTGCATTCTCTTTCAAGCAAAGATTTTCTTGAACTTTTTATTGTGGTTGACTTTTTCATTTTTACCTTTTCAGGTTTTAAACAAAAAAAAAAGGTTAAAAAAGTAAAATTCAATTTGGGAGATTTCTGTACACACTTGCAAATTCAGCCCCCTCGTATTGTTCTTATCTGTGTTATTTTTCATCTAATTATGGGTTAGAAATACATGACTGTATATTCAGCTGATAACAAGTTGGTCTTTTGAGTTTCCTGAACTGCTGATGGCAGTTTTGATGGGCAACTTTGCAATGAGATGTCTGAGATGGCCTTGCCTTTTTCTGGTCTGTATGATAGATCAGGAATCTCTTATGACCTGTTTGTGTTCTTGCTTAAGAAAAGCTTCCATTTATATTTTAAATATCAGAAATAAATGGCTTAAGTTAATCTTATGTACCATCTGTCTGAGTCTTTTTGTTCTAGTCCACTTCCCAGTCATCAAGCAATTCTCCTCAGTCTCTATCTGAATGAGTGAAATGACTGCCACTCCTCTTGCAGATAGAGAGTGGTTTCAAGCTCTTCCCTCCACTTCTTTAAAAATCCAGACATTTTTTGGGCAGGTGCTCTTACATGTAGGGACTTTAAAAGAAGCAGCAGCAGCCTTGGAGGTTGAATATAGGATTCTTAGAGTGTCTTAGCGTAGGTTTTTTTTTATAGTAATAGTTATACAGAGAGGTCAGTCAGGATGCTGCTTGTTCTATCAGTAAAATGTGACACACTTTATGTGATAAATGTGAGTCCTGCATGAGTTATGGCTGTCCCTGTAGTATTCTGTAGTCATTTTGGACATGGATGCAGGTGTATTTTCTCACCTGAACATTACTCCTGTGGGAGTATGGTGTTTATTCTGACCATAATTTGCAGTGGCTGGTTAGTTTTCTCTCTCAAGTATGGGGATGTTTTTCAGGTGTTTGAGGTGTGAATGGAGGTTTTTTGGGTGAACTGTATCTGCTCTCTGTTGGTGAATTGAGGACTACAGTGCTGATCATTGATGTATACTTTTCACCCTGTAGAACCAAATTAACAATCAGTGAGTAACTTCCCGTTTGTGTCCTAGCTAGCAACCTCCTCCTGTAATGCCTCCCAGTGAAGTCTCCCCTTTTGAAACCCGGGTCACTGGGATTGCTTCATTTTGATCCTTCCCTGCAACTGGACCTTCCATAATGCCACGCCCCATCTCTGCTACTCTTACCTGGATTCAAACAAACAAAAAAACGCATCAGGAAAGGAGGTTCAGAGCAAACCCTGATAATTGTGCATGTAATATAATTGGAAGTGTTCCATTGACATGCTTATGTGAGCTGCTTCTTCATCTTAGTGCTTGAATGTACCACTAGACTTACATTTAGCTTCTTGTGGCTGCTCTTTGATGCAGGTAGGCCATATTCTAAATAGGCTTGTTGCTATGGTGAAAATAGGAGTCCTTGTCTGCTGAGTATAACCTTTCCTACTTTCCTGGACATTGACATATTTTTTTCCCCCTTCCTCTTTTGAATATGCCATAGTAGAGCAGGATTGTATTGTCTTTTAGGGAAAGGAATTTCAGATGACAAGTTGGGTCAGAAAACAGTACTTCCAAGGTGTCTTCAAGAAGTTGTGGGTGGTTTTCTAGGGATGAGGGGAGAGATTGGAAATCCTTTTTGTGATGACTCAGCACTGCTGAGAGCACTGCGTGATTCTCCCCCCCTCTGTCTTCAGGGAGAGAGATGAAAAAGCTTTCCCCTGCTCTTTCCATTACCTGGCTTCTTTCAGTTATTTTTACAAGGTTAATGCATTGTGCTCAGAGTTTGCATTGTTGTGCCAATAAAACTTTAATAATGATGATAAGATTGACGTGCACGCGGGCAGAAGATGAGTCTTTGGGATTTAGTTGAGAAAGGAAGGTGCGTGTTTGTCAGCTGCCTGAAAGGTCCAAGGACTGCTGAAGCTCATTTCAAAGGCTGTGGGAAGGGAGTGCTCTTCAGGGCTGATGGCTATAAAAGCTGAAGATGGCTGTGCCTGTCCATTAATCTGTTGAACTCATTGTTCTCCGGGTCCCCGTTTTATTTTGTTATTATGCCGCATTTTGTGTAAAAGGAACTGGAAAAATCAAGTGTGACTAAGGGCTTTGTGAGGCAGCAAGCTCTTAAGGAAAAGGGAGAAAAAAGGGTGAGACTCTTCTTTCTGCTGCTCTGCTGTCAAGGACAGCAGTGTCTGCTGCCGTCCCCCAGCTTGCCTGATGTGTGTGTACTCCTGAAACAGGAGCTTGGAGGTGGGGGAACAGCTGCCAAAATACCTGGGGCTTGCCCTTTCCTGGCCCTCATGTAGGCTGAGTTGGTCACACTGTCCCCCCGTAGTCCCTGTCCCTGGCTTTGCTGGGAGCTGGCTCTGGGGACCACAGCACAGCCAGAAATCCCCTGCTAGGAAGCCACAGCTCTTGGCTCCTGGCTTTCTGCTGAGGATTTCTCCTGGAGGTTTGGAATAACCTGCTTCCCATGCTATCCTTCTCTTTGACTTCCCAGCAATGAGTCTGTTTCTTATTTAAAGTGTATTTTTCATAACTGCTCCGAAGTCTTGGAAGAAGGAACAGTGACAGTGCTTAATTCAAGTTCAATCCTTTCCTCCCTGTGACCTCTGTTAGTATTTTACATGAAGATGATTAATCTTATTAAAAAAAATAAGCTGTGTCATCCTTGAGCTCTTCTGGGGAAGTTAAGTTGTAGTTGAAACTAAGACCAAGGGTCAGGGTGTAGGAAATCCCACGCACCTAATTTTAGGGGATCTAAATTAGAGAAGTTTTATTTCTGTTCCTTGAAATGCTTTTTTAGAAGCATTCACTTATGCCTTTTCCTTATCCTTAATTAATTCCCTCTTCGTGTTGACCAGCACAAGTCACACCAAGCACCAAGTCACTGAAAAATGTGGGATGATATCAGAGGAGTGGGAGGGAGGGAGGGCTGTGACTAGCTTAGGTTTTTGCTGTTGAATGAAGCAACCCACAGAAAAATAAATGCCATGTGTGGGAGAAAGGCCTGTCCTCTCACCACTAAGTAGTCTCTGGTAACAAAGACTTGGGGACTTCTACTTTCATTTTTCTTGCACCAGTTATTATCAATGTGGATGGGCAGCATACAGTTGGCTTCTTCTTTTTTGTTTTCA